>NC_044573.1:35315325-35625658 GCF_901933205.1 Camarhynchus parvulus
ATGACTTGATCAAAGAAGACATTTAAACATTCCAGCCTTCTCAGTATGTTGGGGGCTTTTACTTCAGCTGGTAAAGAAAAGAGGAACTGCTTGGAGGCAGAGGGAAAATGGGGGGTGGAAGAACTTACTGCCCTTGCTAGTGTGTTTGTGGAAATATTTCAAATTTCTTCTGTCTGTTGCCAAAGTGCATAGTGTTATGTTTCTCACTTTTGTATCTACACATATGCATTCTTTCTTTCTAATCTGGCATAGTCATTTAGCCCAATTTCCATTTTTTTTCCTCTTTTCAGTTGCTGGTAATAGGTATTGGTAAACACTAAAAAAAACCCCAAAACAGCAACAACAAAAAAACACTTTTAAACAAAACCACAAACAAACAAAAAACCTCACTGATTTTGATACTACTTTGGAGTTTCCTTTTTCTTGGCTTATAAAACCATAATTGATTTGGGACCACTTCAGGTGATGGTGCTATTTTTTGCCCTTCCATACTGCCAGAGTAAATGCTATGAGTTTTCTTCTGTTAAGGTATTTATCACAAATGTTGACTGGTATGCCTAGCAGCATTTCCTTTTTTAATTCTTACTTTTGCTGGAAGAACAAGTTGAGGTGGAATTTCTTCTGCTGTTTTGAAACAGTACAGTGTTTTTATTGACTTCAGACTAATGTCTCGTTTACCATGTGCAGTAGTGTGTCTTGCTCATTGTCTAAGGCTTGTAGTTCTATTTTCATGTCTAGTGTGATTGTGTGTCATGTTTCCAGGACAGTATTGCATCTTCAAAACTCTTGATTACTAAAGAGTTACTTACTTAGCATTATAAGCTGTTTGAAAATGCCATCAAATAAAGATTTTTAATAAACTGTAAGCAAGCGATAATTTCTAAGATGTGTCTAATGAATGTACAGAATAGTTTGGAATATAATAAATCTGGATGGTAAGGTACTTGATCTTTTACTGTTAATAATTTTGTATGAGTTCTTATTGTGTGAATGGTGCTGTTTGTCTTATTTGCAGATATGGATTATACAGTTCACCTTTTGATCCAGTTCTGTTTGATTTGGAAATATGTGGCTCTTCTTGTAAAAATGTATACAACAGCAGTATTGGAGTGCAGTCAGATGAAATTGATTTGTCTGATGTTCTGTCAGGTATGTATGTTTAGCAGTGATTGTGGTAGAATTGATAAATCTCTATTATAGTGTTTTCTTTTCCTGAATATGTGATTTTATACTTTCTAACCAAGCTGAAGCCCAAGGTATTCTCTTGCTCATGGTATCTTTTACGTTTCCTGTTGCCTTAGGACAAGAAGAAAAAGCCTCTTTCTGGAATCTGTTATTTTCTTTTCCTGTGGAATATCTCAGGGTAGAGATTAGACAGAAAGGCTGCTCTCATTCCCTGGGTCAGTCATCTAGGAATCATCTGTCACCTCTTTCAAGTAACTTCCTTGAGCTGTGTTATTATTCATTTAGGCTAGCCACACCCACATAGGCAGAGAAACCTAAATGGATTTTTCTGAAGTTGGAAAGCTGCCATATGGCATTCTTCTACTTAAATATAAAGGTTTAATGAGGTATTTTTTTCTGTTTTAGAGGAGTTAAAATACCTTAAAAGCATATTTGTGTCTATCTTCTCTGGTTAATTCATAAGTGAACCTTTAGACCCTGTGATGTCCTAAAGAACTAGATAATTTTTACCTGTCAGGAAATTGTTTTCATAGTAAGTGTGTTCATCACTCATAGTGACTCCTTTCCTTCTCTTGTATGCTATTGTCTTTCTCCTTCCTGTCCTTTCCTCCATACAACTTCGTGAATTTGTTTGGATACTGATTAATAGTCTGGGTTTTACACTAAATTTGTCTATGATCTTAGTTGGTCTGACAGTTTCTTCTTCTTCCTTTTAGGTAACATCAATATATTTTTGCAAGCTAATTTGCTTTCAGTGTAGAAAGAATAGAGCATCCATATATGATTTTTTCTGGAATTAAGAAGGTTATATGATGCTTCTGTCACAGTTGACAATTTGACTTATTAATATGCTCTCTTCAGATTTGACAGCAAATCCCCATTTATATTGAGGATGTGATAATGTTGTTTCTTCTACAACATGAACTAGTAAAATATGTGCATTATATTTAGTTGTCCCTTTTGACACTTCACGAATTGAAATGTCACTATGAAGAAAAAATTGGCTGACTGTGCAGATACATGTTTCTTTTTCAGGAAATGGGAAAATAAGTAGCTGTGCAGCTGCTGAAGGTAGTTTTACTTCTCTTACTGGACTTCTGGAAGTTGAACCTCTGCACTTTACCTGTGTTTCAACAAGTGATGGAACTAGAATAGAAAGGGACGATGCAAGTACGTTTACTGGTATATACAATTTTTCATTTTTTCTACTTAGAATAATTCCATAGTACATCTTTAATTGAACATAATGGCACTGTTTGACAAACTGATTGCTTGTAGTTTTGCAACTGTTGAAATGTTTTGTCTGTGATTTGTTTTTTCTTAAATAATTTCTATATGTGAAGAAAGGCATATGTTGGGTCACTGAACAGATATGTGGAGTTAAACTTCTTGGATCTTAGCAAACAAAGTGGATTTTAAGAATATTAACTTGAATCCATTTGTTTCTATTGGAGAGTATAATGTACAAGCTTGCATCTTTACCTTACAAGCTTTCGTGGTGGAAGAATTCCAGAGCAATAGATGGCTTTTCTGTGATCCAAGTGCATAGTCTGTAAACCATATACTTTGTAACTCAAGATGATGTTACCTTGTAGCAAGAACTGGATTAAAAAGATCTTTCTCTTGGTTTTGCATTGCTCTGAACAATTTGTAAGGAATTAAAGGTGTGTTTTATAATTTCTACATGGGTGTTTTATTTTGTTTGTTTGTTTCATGCCAGTGAGTACCTTTGGGGTTACCCCAGCAGTTGGTGGCCTCTCTTCAGGAACAGTTGGGGAAGCCTCGACAGCCCTGAGTTCAGCAGCCCAGGTAGCTTTGCAGTCTCTCTCTCATGCAATGGCCTCAGCCGAGCAACAGCTCCAGGTGCTGCAAGAGAAACAGCAGCAGCTTTTGAAGCTTCAGCAACAGGTTGGAGGCCATTTGGCTGTTTTTAGTGCTGTATCTAAACTTCGAAAGCTGAGAAAGTAGTTGCAGACCTAGATGGCTTTTTTTTTCTGCATAGTGTATTTGAGGAAGGAACTGCTCAGCGCTCTGCTTCGCTCTTCTTAAGCAAAATGCTGGTAGTGTCTCCCATGCTGCTTTGGTCTTTCAGACTTAGTTTTTTATGTATTTTAAGGGTGGGCTGGGAGTTTGTAATAAAACCTAAGTCTTCATAAGTAAGTATATCAGTCTGGAATTGAAAAAGCATACCAGAATGAAAAGCACGGTTGCTGACACTGGGAAGTGCCAGTCATAAAGCCATTGTTAGCTGGCCAGTGCTTGGCTGTGTTGACTCTACTTTTCTGTTCAGTGTAGGATTTTTACTTTTCTTTTTATTATTCCATATAATTACTCATGTTCCTCAGCTTGTGAGTCAAGCTAAATAGTTTAGTAGTTTAATTTTTCAGCTTACAGGTAAGCTTTTTTTCAGCTTACCTGTATTGAAGGTAGCTTAGGTTTAGTAAATCCAGTTGTATAATCACAGTTAAACTTGTGGGTCAGTACTACTCTCATGTTCACAAGTAGTATTATCTGCTACATACATTGCTTTCATCTTCTCCACAGAAAGCTAAGCTGGAAGCAAAACTGCATCAGACAACGGCAGCAGCGGCAGCAGCAGCATCAGCAGTTGGTCCTGTTCACAACTCTGTGCCTTCCAATACAGTAGCAGCGCCAGGGTTCTTCATTCATCCTTCAGATGTCATTCCACCCACACCAAAAACAACTCCTCTCTTCATGACTCCACCTTTGACTCCACCTAATGAAGCAGTTTCTGCTGTCATTAATGCAGAACTTGCTCAGCTTTTTCCGGGTTCAGTCATTGACCCCCCAACAGTTAACCTTGCAGCACATAACAAAAATACAAGCAAGTCTAGAACGGTAATTATTTTCTTTTTCTTAGAGAAACAAGATGCTGTAAGCATTACCAGGGTCTTAATTTATAACTGAGTGCTAGTAAATATATATATATTTGGGTGAGATGTGAAGAATATATTGCTAAATTTATACCATGAGAAAAGAACTTATGAAAGCAAGATGGTATTGTTACAGTACCTCATCTGGTTTCTCTTTATTGGAGCTAGCTTAACAGTGTAAGGAGTTAATAATCCTTTGAACTTAGTACTTCATACATTTTGATGGTTCATGCTCAAATTTAAGTGTAGTGTTGTCAAAATTAGACATCTTTAACAACTCACAACAAATGCATAGATGTTAATCACTTAATTTTACTGATGTTTTTCCACTCCTCAGAATCCACTTGGATCTGGCCTTGCTCTTGCAATATCTCATGCTTCACATTTTCTTCAACCTCCACCTCATCAGTCAATTATTATAGAGCGAATGCACTCAGGTAAAACCACAATTCCTAATAGTAGTTTTGACACGTTCTAGTAAGAAGTGGAATATTTTCTGGGGCTTTAAATAAGTTGCTTAGCTACAGTCTCTCTTAGCTTTCCAGAGTAAAGATATTTCTCGGTTTGTGTTCTGTGTTACCTGTGAGTTTTAGACCTGGCACTTGATGATAGTTGAAAAATGCTGGAGTCTTGGGGGATATGTTGGGTCTCTGAACAGAGCACCTGTTCAAAAATAATGCCTGAAAAGCAAAACAGCTTCATTTAAGTTGATGCCAAAATTTTCTTCTCAAAGTGTTCAAGCTGTAGTGGGAGTTTCTGGGATTGTGCAGCTATTTTTAGCCTCAAGTATGCAAATATAGCTTTTAAACAATGCATAAACCTTTATATACCTTTTAAACAATACATAAACATGGCTTTATTGTTTGAGAAGTAACATATCTTGCTGGTTAGCACACACTGCTCTTTCAGGCAATCCTGTTTTTCTCACCTAGGAGCAAGAAGATTTGTCACCCTGGATTTTGGAAGACCTATATTACTGACAGATGTATTGATTCCCACTTGTGGAGATCTGGCTTCTTTGTCCATTGACATCTGGACTTTAGGAGAAGAAGTGGATGGAAGGCGACTGGTAGTGGCTACTGACATTAGCACACATTCACTTATTTTGCATGACTTGTTGCCACCCCCAGTTTGCAGGTTTATGAAGGTAAAAGGATCTTTTTAAAGTTCTTGATGTGCATTAGTACATGAACTTTCGCTTAAGCTCTCTTCAGACCAAACTCTTTTTCACTATAATTTTTTAATGTATTTTTGACCTGGTGTTTATTTTTCTTGTTTTGATACAATTGTATTACAATATAGTTGCATTTTCTTTCAGATCACTGTTATTGGTCGATATGGTAGCACAAATGCCAGAGCAAAAATCCCATTAGGATTTTATTATGGCCATACCTATATCCTACCCTATGAAAATGAGCTGAAACTAATGCATGATCCCCTCAGAGGAGAAGGTGAATCAGCAAATCAGCCAGAAATTGATCAACATTTGGCAATGATGGTTGCATTGCAAGAAGACATACAGTGCAGGTTAGAAGAAAAAAAAATGTATTTGCTATTTTTTTTAATGTAAACCACTGTGATATCATAATGTTGCAGATTTTTTTTCTTCACATTATATTCTTCACACCAAAAAATACTCTGCTGTTGTAGAGTTGTTGTGAATATCTTTGGAGCAATAATAAAGACTACACTGTATTTTTTTCTGTATCTGTTTTAACAGTGCATTCACAATGGACCAGAATTTGGCTTCTGGCAGGGTGTATTGCTGTTTGCTAATGTGTATTGAATTGTGCTTTTTGACTATTTCCCTTTAGGTACAATTTGGCCTGTCATCGGTTGGAAATCCTTCTGCAGAGTATTGACCTGCCACCGCTCAATAGTGCTAACAATGCCCAGTACTTTTTGAGAAAGCCAGACAAGGCAGTAGAAGAAGACAGCAGAGTATTTTCTGCTTACCAGGATTGCATTCAGCTGCAGCTTCAACTCAACTTGGCTCACCATGCTGTTCAGAGACTCAAAGTAGCTTTAGGTGCAAGCAGGAAAACACTGAAGGAACAATCTGATCCAAAAGAGTTGATTCAGATGTCATCGACAGAACAGCTCCGCACCATCATTAGATACTTACTGGATACTTTGCTCAGTTTGCTACATTCATCCAATGGTCAGTTTTTTTTGAGATTTTGATTTTTTTGTCATGTTAGTAGAAACAATTTCCAAGTATTTTTATTTCTTGACCTGTACTTTTCTACTATAAGGCCTTTATACTATGTTTAGATGTAGAATCATAGAAATGTAGAATGGTGTTTGAGTTTGAAGGGATCTTAAAGATCAACCAGTTCCAACACCCTGCCATGGAGAATGACATCTTTCACTAGATCAGGCTGCTCCAAACCACATCTACTGTGATTTTAGTAGGTGATAGCATACTTTCTAAAGCTTTACCAGTGGCACCAAGCTGGCCTAACCACTTCCTGAAAAGGATGGGAGAAGGTGTCAAGGTCCTTCTTGCTTTTGTGTAGTCCTGCCTGCATATTCCTTTTTCAGATAGTCATCTGATCTTCCTTGGGATGATCCAGTTTGCTGAAGTAACAAAACACTGCCCAGGCAGAATACTCAGGTGGTTTCCACAGGCAGAATCACCTTGTGAAAGGATCTGTGAGCAGTTGAGGCCAGTGCAATGCTGGGGATGGATTAGGCAGTTAAAAGCAGGCCGAGGAAGCAGAAGTTGCCTCGAGAGTGGTGGTGGTAGTGAACTCATAAAACCAGTATTTCTAGTTCGTTCACGATATTTTGATATCCAGTAAAGATTTTTATTTCCTAAGCTTGCTATTGAATGAAGTTTTGGCAAATTGAAATTGAAAAATCTGAGTAGGAGTTGGTAGTGTTAAAAAAAATAAAAACAAAAAACAAAAAAAAGGAAACATTAAGTTTCCTTGTTGATAAGTTCTTATGTGATTTTCTGTGCCAGTTTGTTCTAAAACATGATAGAGGTTTGGTTTTTGCTTCATGTAGGTTCTGTGGAGTATTTGCACTGACATAGTATTGATTTGGTTTTGACCAAATGGCCTGGTCTTTGAGTTACCTACAAATCCCCATCTCCCCATATGTTCTCACCTTCTTTACTCCTGTGTCAGTTAGTCTAATTGTAGTAGTTTAAAAAACTTACTGCAAACTTCTTCCTATGTTTTCAAGTCATTGTTTCTTTAAACAGAGGTGTTCTCTTTTCCTAAAAGGGCACTCAGTTCCTGTGGTTCTGCAGAGTACTTTTCATGCTCAAGCTTGTGAGGAGTTATTTAAACACCTGTGCATCAGTGGAACCCCCAAGATCCGATTGCACACTGGCCTTCTGCTGGTTCAGCTCTGTGGAGGGGAAAGGTGGTGGGGTCAGTTTCTCTCAAATGTACTGCAGGAACTGTACAATTCAGAGCAACTTCTCATATTTCCACAAGACAGGTAAGGAATAAATCTATATTGATACATTACCTGTGGATCAGTGAAGTAGTTTCATTGTTCATAACTTAGCATCGGAATTGACAAAATGGAGCTGAATGGTTTTCACTGATGGTTTTTTCACTCAATGGCTTTCACTGTTTTAAGAAATAGACCCAAAAAAGTACTGCAGATGATAAATGTAAATTGCAGTCATGTATTGCACCTGTTTGGTTCTTACACCACAAAAATTTGCTATTTTTTCTTACTTGGAGGTCTTTGCATACCTAGCAGGATTGCTGTGCAGTGTCAAAAGTGGCCTTCTCTTTTATCAGGCTTAAATGTACCCTCATCATAGAGCTGCTCTTCTCCAGTATTTGAAAGTGGGACTGAGGCTGGAGGGTACATACACTATTAGCATTCACTGCAAAAGACTGCACTGAGATAAGAGCAAGAACGTGTAGAGTTGAGCACTGAATGTTAGATGTATTGATCATTTCAGAGTATTGATTGAGGTCTTTAGTATTCTAAATGTTAGCATTTTATTTTAATCAAACTTATTTGCTGCTTAGAGGCTTTCTGCCTTATTTGAACAGCAACACCTATATTTTCATATATTTTTAAAATTAATAATTCAAGAATATAAGAATCCATATATTTCATTCTTGTTCCCTGCTATTGGTAATATGTAATAGGAAATAAAATGGATGAGATCTCATTTCAGATGTGGAAGACTCTGCTGACCTCTTCAGGGTGAAAGAGATGTTCACCCTAAAATGCTGCATTAACCTTAACAATAAGAATGTCAAATCCAGCCTACTAGCTGGGCCACAGTACTCCTTTCTGTAGCAACCTGTCTGTGTTTCAGATGAAATCCTAGGACAATAATGTTATATAAGGGGTGTTGCAGGATATTACTGAATCTGAAAAATAAATAAAATCTTAAATATGTAAATTTTGTTTTTAGGGTCTTCATGTTGCTTTCTTGCATTGGCCAAAGATCGCTTAGCAACAGTGGTGTTTTAGAAAGTTTACTGAATCTCCTGGATAACCTGCTGTCACCACTGCAACCTCATTTACCTGTGCACAGAAGAAGCGAAGGTAGCCTTCTAATTTGGGAGATTATTTTCATATTCATTATAAACCAGAAAATTGAGAGACTAACTCACAATTTTTTGTGTATTAAAAGAAGAAATTGCTTGTTTACTATATTTTTAAAACACAGTTGTCTTTTAAAATGTGATTCATCTTCTTGTTCTTTAGGTGCTAAAAGAGATTCCTTCCCCCACCTCATTAAAACTGAGCAAAACTATTTGATTATTTATATTTCAGCTAGGAAGCTTGGGCAGAGTGGGGGGAACATTCAATATATAGGCACCTCTAGTGAATGAGTTTGGGATTTAGTGGTTTGGAAAGAAATGCACCTTTTTGCTCATGAGATCCTTTCTAAGCTTCACGTTTTTGAGGTGAAACAGATATGAAAACAAGTTTGTTAAGTGTATCTGTGTGGTTTCTGCAGACTACACAGTTTGTTCTTGTGGGGCTTTTTGTAATTACAAGGAATTTACTTTTTTTGATCCTAAAAATTTATTGGAATTATATCCTGCAAACTTGATTTTCTTTGAGTGTTCTCTTAACTACCCCAAGGTTGACGCAAATTCTTATTTTTGAAAACATCACACCTTAGGCTACTTCATTTGTTATGTACAGGTAGCAAAGCATTATAAGAAGATCAGTTGTTTAAAATTCTTAGCCTTGTGAGGTCTGTGAAGTGCCAGTTGAGACTCTGTTCTTACAGACCTACAGCTGGTGTCAGAAGCTGTCCTATTGCTTCCCACTGATCTACCATGTGCTTTCTCTATCGGGGCCATATCCTGCTATAGTCTCTAACTAGTTTGAGGCAAACCCAAGCTTACATCTCCTCTACCTCTGTTTGCACTCTCCCCACAGCTTCCAATTCCTTTCATAGCTCTTGCCTTACTAGTTGTCCTCATGGAGGACTTTAGGAAGCAGAAGTAACTGATACTTCAGAGCTTTATTTGCTGGTCTTCCAGCTTCCTTCCTCCTGGACAGTACAGGTGAGTACTAGGGCAATATTATGTGTGGTGGAAGCATCAGGTATGGCAGAAGAAATTCCTATTTGAGAACTGTCACACATAAATCAGAGTCAAAGGGGTGAATACTTATTGGGGAAAAAGTGGAAAAGCAAAGGAAAATCAGAGCAAGAGGTGAGTGTTAGGGGTGGAGAGAAGTTGTAAACTTTGAGACTGGAAGAGGAAAAAAGGAATAAGCAAAAGACATTTGGAGGGAGGGAGGGAGAGAAGCTGAGATTTTTTTTTTGTGAGATTAAAGGAAAATAAATGGTCTTGTTTTAACAGAATTATGAAAAGGTATGTGCTTCACTTTGCAGCACGATCCTTTTTTTTTAGTCTGCCAGTCAAAAAGGTGTGTAGCAGTCACCAATGCTCCTCATTTCTGTTCTTGCAATTTAGTCTGTGGCTCCAGTCCAGGTCCTTCCTCTGCCTCCATGGGATGGGCTGCTTTCTGTCAAAGTGTGCTCAGGAAACTGCAGTTAAAAAGTCAGGCTGCATCCTAATGCTTGGATGCCAGCAGCTACATGTGATTTTGGGTGGATCATTTCTCTGCCTTAGTTTTCTTGTTTGATCTGCATTTAATAATAGTTTGAATTAATTGCAGCTTTTTTGAGGTCAGTGCATGAAAAGCACAGTGTAGTTAAATGTGGCTCAGCACAGTGCACTGATAGGAAAATTTGGGTGTAACCTCTCGTGCTGATGTCTTTGCTATATTGGCATGGTAGAATTATGCCATTTGCATAATGACTGTAATTAGGTGGTCATTATTTGAAGGTTTCTGGTTTTGTTGAGCAGTTATGAGTTCACTTTGGAACTGTTCATTAGGATTTCCATGTGCACAAAGATTTTTCTTGCGTGATGCGCGAGATAAGTTTTTTTTCCTTTCTGCCTGTACAAAAACACAACTTTTAAAGTGTGAGACTGAAATAGGCGTTAGCCAGTCTTTAGTGCCACCAGTGTGGTTCATTGAGTCTGAAGTCGCTCTTGGCTTTCCTGCAACTTATTCGGATAACTACATGAAATACAGTCATGGAGAAGTCAAGATGGAGGTATCAGTATGTATGGTTATAACTATCTTATTGGAGCCCTGCTTGATGGAGGAATTGCACGCTGTAGAATTTGAGCTATCTACTTCATGTACTTGAATGCAAGCAGCTGTCATTATGCATTTGGTATTTAGGAAATTTAGACATTAAATTTTTGATGCTTTTTAAGAAAAACGCAGCTTAATTTTTAGCTTGAACAGTTGAGGTGAAGCTTTTGACATCCAACTTAATCATACTAAGGGAACTGTGACATTTTTGTTTGCGCCTAAGTTTTATACTGATTTCTTTCCTCATTTATGAGTGCTCAGACTCTAACTCTCCTTTTAAAAGAGAAAAAGAGGGGAGTGGAGTCTTTGTCACCTAGTGATGTGAAATATGTGATGTTTATGTCTTCAGAAATTTATTAAAGCACTGAAATTTGTTTATTTTGAAGGAGTTTTAGATATTCCCATGATCAGTTGGGTTGTAATGCTGGTGTCCAGACTACTGGATTATGTAGCTACTGTTGAAGATGAAGCAGCCACAGCCAAGAAACCTCTGAATGGAAAAGAGAGGGAACGCTTTTTGACAGGTACATCACCTTTATTATCAAAAGTTCATTCTATGGGTATTGCTATGGAAGTTGTTCAAATACCTGAAATACATTTTCTATTCACTTGAAAAAAGAGATTTTAAAAATGCATGTTGTGATCTTTTTATTTTCATTCTTGTCTGCTTATTTACATCCGCATGTCCTTATAAATGTAATCTCTTTCATTTCTTCAAGTGAAAAACGCAGGATTGATTTTAATTTGTGAAATGTCTGTATATTACGGTGTGACTGGGATTTTACAATTGAACGTGCACCATGTTGAGACACTTTGTGTTGTGAGAAAGGGCCAGTGCTATGGCTTCATAAATGTTTTGGTATTTGTATCCACTATTTTTAAATTGGTTTTTGTCTGGTTTTCATTTATTTCATAATAATAGTAGTACTAATAATAATAATATGTACTATATATTGTTGTTATTGTCATCATCATTGTTATAATTGTTATTATTATTACTTTGATTAGCTATGGTTTTCTTCTAATATATTTTCTAAAAATTAAAATAAAGCTTTTATGTTATGAAGATGTTTATCTGTTTTTACTTAGGAGAGAGTTCCTTGCCTGCTTATATGTTCTAAGAATAATGAAAAAAAGATGGTACCACTGCATTTGAATATCACACAGAAATACTACTATGAGTGGGGATAGTTGAATAATGCCAAGAGTTTGATCTAGCTTGTTTCTTTAGTACTTGTATGTGGAGATGCTAACCATTGAAACATAAAGGCTTTTCTCTAGAGTTAAAGGAGTTTTTAATAAGATGGATTAATTTTTAAAATTTTATTTCCATTAGGAAACCAGTGGAGTTTTATAAATAATAGTCTTCACACTCAGAGTCTGAGCAGATCTACTAAAGGCAACAGTAGCCTCGATAGACTGTATTCCCGAAAGATCAGGAAGCAGCTCGTGCATCATAAACAGGTGACTTCCTGCATGGTAGTGGCCATTTTCACAGAAGTGTGTCTCATTTATAGGATATCTCATTTCTTGAAACAACAGCTTTGGCATTGGGACTCATTCAGCCTTGCTTTTGCATAGGTCTGATTCTGTAGCTAAAGGCTGCCTAACTTCTTTGACAT
The DNA here is from genome assembly GCF_901933205.1 of Camarhynchus parvulus. Lineage (NCBI taxonomy): Eukaryota > Metazoa > Chordata > Aves > Passeriformes > Thraupidae > Camarhynchus > Camarhynchus parvulus. The sequence goes on from NC_044573.1 coordinate 35,327,642, forward strand.
TCATCTAAAACCATGGGGCAAGGGATCTGCTAGAAAAACAAATGTTGGGGTGTACTGTTGTGCTCTGTTGGACAATAAATATAATGTACTTTCTACATAAATCTGAGTACACCTGAGTGCAAGCACCTAAGCTGTGATTTAAAAGTATTTAAAAGCTCAAGTTACAGTTTGAACTGAAGATTGCTATCATGTGAACATACTGATCCTTTTAACATCTTATTGCTTAAATTTTCATTTATTCCTATTAACATTTTCTTTTAGCAACTTAACTTATTAAAAGCAAAACAGAAGGCTTTGGTGGAACAGATGGAAAAAGAGAAAATACAAAGCAACAAAGGATCATCATACAAACTTTTAGTAGAACAGGCAAAACTAAAGCAGGCTACTTCAAAGGTATGATGCTCTGAAACTGTAACTGATTTCTTGTCCTTTATGTGAAAAGACCTGTTCCTGCCAAGTCATTTTTGTCTTACTTTGACCTTATTACAAAAAATTGTTTCATCATGGCTGCTATCAAGTATATTCTAATACTGAAAAAAGCGGTCATCTGGAAATTTATTGCTCTGTGAAAAATAGTTAATTGTTCTACAGGATTCTTTTAGGTAGTCATGGCCAAAATTACAAATAAACTTGTAGCTCTGAGAATGCCAGTCATGTCATTAAACTTTGGATAACATACAGCAATAAAGAGATAAAGTAGTACTTTATATGGGTAGCTTTTGTGCATGATGCTCTTCTAGATGCTTTCCTGGTTGAGTAATCAAAAATAATCATGTCAAAGTCTGTCTTCCCGAACTAATAAATATGATTTCTGAGAATTATTTTTGAAGTTTGTCATAAGCTCTTTACCTTCCTAAAGGTCCCCACCACTTCAGCTGTGGCATCTTGCAATAGGCCCCAGATATTGAGAGTTGATGATGTAGTTAAAGAATTGTTTTGGCTATGAGAGGAGATGCTGAAATTTAGGGATTTCAGACAATGACAACATGGACTTTGCAGGGAACACAAAAAATGTGTAAATCTTTCCAGCTACCAAACTTAGGTAATATTTTTCTTGAAATGTCAATATTTTGAGAGAAATATTTCTCTTGAAATATTTATTCCCTAGTTCAAGACGTATTAATGTCTGTTAGGATGCCTGAAAATGGGTCTGTAGAAGGAGATTACAAGATGTTGGACCTTACAGGCAATCTAAAGGAAATCTTAAAATTTCTAGTAATTATGGAAAAAAAAAATCACTAGCATAAAAATAAAGCCCTAAGTTCACTAACTGTGCTTGTCATGAGCTGTTCTTTCCTGCACTATCTTCTGCTTTATTCCAGCAGGTTATACCAAGGGTGCTACTCCACTGGCGGCCCCTTGAGACACCTTTAAATGAGTTACTGGCTGAACTGTGCTGTCCAGCTGTTTTAAGTCTCACTTTATATTAGCCATGTTGCATAAAAAAACCGTGTTGAACTAAAGATCTTTCCTCTTGTAGTTTCTTGTAGGTAAGGTGTTACTGCACCCTTGAAAAGTTGCATTTTATGCGTGTTGCTATTTTGCCTACTAATCACTTCTAGTTATGACAAACTGTGAGTGACGTGAGACATGTAGTGCATTTAGGAGAGAGTGAAACCTTTGTCTTACTAAATAGCTCTTTCTTTGGTCTACTTCAGTAGCTACTGCTTAAGTGAGATTGTAAGAGGCAGTTATGTTATCTAATGTACACTGCTAGTGTAGCTGATACAATGAGCTGAGCTGCTAAATGAATGCCCTTGGTGGATGAGAGGATTAATAAAAGCGCCTTCTTTTCTCCATTGCATATAGGCCCTCTGTCAGAAAGGTTTTAGTTCAGAACCATGATCAAAAATCAAACTAGTTCAGTTTATGGTATGAATGATATGTACTTTGTATCATGGCAGTATTAAGAAATTTAGAAATTCCTGATGATTTATCGAATGTGAAGAACTGAAAAGTCAGTGTTCTTGTAAAAGTAAATTTCCATGCTATTTTTATATGCAGTTTGCTTTATGGTAACTGTAGCTTTATGTACATGTGTGGAAATATGAAAGAAACTTTGAAAATACGTGTTTTCAATAGGTGTTATAGTATACATAAGGCTTAATTGGCACTTTTGCAGAACTGAATTTGATTATGCGTTTGTCATCTGAGATAACATGCTGCCCAAACAAATTTCTGCCAATAAAGCCTTCATTCCATTCCAGATTCTCATCTATTTTTAGACTTCCTTCTATTTTTTTAAGGAGTTCCATGGTCTCTGTTATTGCTGCCACACTGATTCATTGGGAAAGGATTTAGAGGTCAGTTTTAAACTGTAACTGTTTTTTCAAATTTAATTTCTGCAGCACTTCAAGGACTTAATACGTCTGCGTCGAACTGCAGAATGGCCTCGTTCTTCTTTAGATACAGAAGTATCAACAGCAAAGGAAACTCCAGAAATTGAACCACTTCCCTTTACACTGGCACATGAACGTTGCATTTCTGTAGTGCAAAAGCTGGCACTCTTTCTCTTGTCCATGGACTTTACTTGCCATGCAGATTTACTTCTTTTTGTTTGTAAGGTAAACATAATATGGAACATCACTATGTACCTGCAGTAGCAACCACATTAAATTAGTTTTCTATTGCTGCATTTTTGCTTGTTTGACGGTAAGATTAGCTGCAGCACTAAAATGGCTACTCATTTCTGGTGAAGTAGTTTTTCTATCTGTCACTTTTTGTGTGACTTATAATATAATATAAAATTGCATGGAAAAACTAGCTTTAAAAAAATATATCCATGTAATAACACTTGTGAAATTCTAAAGTATGAGCTGGTAAAAATACCTGATTTATTTATAAGCAAAATCTAATAATCATAGAAAATAAAGTTATTGTATACTTTCATAGGGTTAACTATGAATAGGCATATATTTAAACTTTCTTATTTTAATAGGTTCTTGCTAGAATTGCAAATGCTACAAGACCAACAATTCATTTATGTGAGATTGTAAATGAGACTCAATTAGAAAGATTATTGCTGCTTCTTGTTGGAACTGACTTTAACAGAGGAGACATCTCTTGGGGAGGAGCATGGGCTCAGTATTCTCTGACTTGTATGCTGCAGGACATTCTAGCAGGTTTGTTTTAAGATCATATTCTTTAGAAGATATCTTGCTCTTGAATCTTTCTTCCTTTAGTGTTTTGGGGGGGAGTTTATCACTATGTTAATCTGCTGACACAGTCTAAATTATTAAAAGAACCCAAAAAAATCATAACATTTAGGTTAGTGTGTAAAAATGCAATTTTAAAATTGCAATTAGAGTGACTTGTACATTGAAAAGTTCATTTTTATGTGACCCTGATTATTTGAAAATTATTCAGAACATTTCCCCTTGAAGAAATAAGCCCCCAGAGGATTTAGAGTTAGATGAAAAAAATGACATTGGCGTAGGCACTGGGATGTTAATTTGTAAGGGGAATAAAGTTTGAAATGAAGTTGTCTGCTTAATTTAATACCTAGGAGAGTTGTTGGCACCTATAGCAGCTGAAGCTATGGAAGAAAGTGCTTTGGGAGAAGATGCTGGAGCTTCAGCTGGAGATTCTGATGACTCTCTCCAGCAGTCCACTGTTCAGTTAGTGGAAACCATAGATGAACCTTTGACACATGACATTACAGGTAAATTATTCCATAATTCTGTATATGTGTATTTATTGAAAAGAGTAAAAAACGATTTTACTCATCTATCAAGGTAGCAGTAAAAGACTTTTTGGTGATAGTATAAATAGTTTTGGATAGTATAGGCAGATTGAGTAATTAATTTAGTTTTACATCTGGCAAGTAAAAAATTGTTATTTTTCATATTCTTTTTAAAAAGGCAACTTGATTGCATATTTTAACTTTTTCCACAAAGTTTTAATACTAAAAAGGTTAAAAATATCTGTTAAGTGTATTATGCATCCTTGTTGTATAATTTTAACTTGCTAATGTTAATATTCCTTTAATGATTCAAGGTGCTCCACCCTTGTCATCATTGGAAAAAGATAAGGACATTGATCTTGAATTACTGCAAGACCTGATGGAAGTTGATATTGATCCTTTGGATATTGATTTGGAAAAAGATCCCCTTGCAGCCAAAGTCTTCAAGGTATGTCACACCTAAATTTTCAAGATAACCTTTACATGTGAGATAGAAAAATCCTTACTCTCTTACACTTCTTCAGTAGTGGTATTTGATATCTTAGACCTGCTGCTAGTTTTTTGTGATGTTTAATGTGGAATGACAGGAAAGAATGCAAATATTCACTTCTCAGTTGACCACAAAATATTTTACCTTTGCATGAAGATACTTGTGTAAACAAGAGGTTCTGAGTTTACTCACACATTAGCACGTGTTGAAGACAACAAATGCATAATAAAAAAACAAGATCTAGTCTTGTTCTTTTTATTAAAAACAGTGCACCATTTCTGTGACTGATCTTAAGATGAGTTTATGTTGTTAGTATTGTATTTAAAAAAGGAAGCCAACGGTGCTCAGATTGGCTTCAGACTATGAAGAGAAGCAACTCACTTCAAAATTTACTTCACTGGGGAACAAGAAAATTACTAAGTACTTTTATACTTAAAATGAAGGCTAAATATACATATGTTTTACAGTTACGATGCTCTCAATGTCTGTAAAAAACCAAAAATCTTTAGACTTTAAAGAAACACACTGTTCATAATGAAATATTGAGTGTCTTTTCTCTGTTAAGAAGGATAACATTTGGAGTTTTTCCATGCCTATCACTATTGACTTAAACCTCTCATTTGAATTAACCTAAATTATCTGTCCCACCACCTGCTCAGAAAACATTGATTTTTTTTTTCTGTATTCCCTCATATGTCCTTCCACCCATTACCTATCATGTAAACATTTTTTACTTTAAATCTCAGTCTACCACCAATAATTACACTTACTGCTGAATGTCTGTGTTACTGATGTTTCCTGCCTTCTTTATTCTCCTGTCATGTCATGTGGCAGTACTCTTTAGTCAGCTTCATCCAAGATATCTTTTATTGTCTTATTACCTGCTTTGATGTCTACCAAAAAATCACCATGAAACTTCTTGATTCTTCATCCTTCTTAATATTTGCTTCTTTATCTCAAAAATAACAGTTAGTCTTGGATCTCCCCATGAAAAAGACCAGCATATGCAAATTGCCTTTATACAGTGTTACATTACTTTTTTCCTTGTGTCCATATGCTTTTTTAGTGTCTTAAATTATGACACAAGTAGAGATTACTCAGCTGTTTCTTTTTGAGCCCAGTACAAATAGTCCCTGAGCCTCCCTGAGGCTTTAAGGTACTTAATTACTCAAAATATCTGTGTAATGCTCTACTTCCAAATTTACAATATGGTACAAATGTGGGAAGAAAAACCGATGATAACATTTTCAAATTGTCTTCTTGAATCTTTGAGGCAGGTAACCACACTGCTGGATTTTGATAATCACTAAGGATTCAGTAGCTTATACCACAATAAGGATTGAAACAATTTTCTAAAGCTATTGGAACCAGTCTTCTGGTTTTAATTTTTTTAAGTTCCACATTTGTTTTTAGTCACTAAAAGCTTTTGGCAATCTAAAGACTTGCCATTTATTGTTTTTCCTTTGTTTTTTGTTTCTTTTTTTAGCCTATAAGCAGCACCTGGTATGATTACTGGGGTGCTGAATATGGCACCTACAATTACAATCCTTACATTGGTGGTGTTGGAATTCCAGTTGCAAAGCCACCTGTAACTACAGAAAAAAATGGATCACAAACTGTCAGCATATCAGTCTCTCAAGGTAAGCAGTGAATTGAAGTTCTGTTCATGGTCTCTTTTCTGTAATACTGTATTTGACACCTTAGGACAATAAATTATTTTAGCAATATCTATGTATTTTAAGAGGAAAGAATTACATTTTATATATGCCACTTTTTTTTTCCAGTAGTAACTGAGAGAATATAATGTGAGACTTACATTTAAAAAAGCCCAACATAGCAGAAAATCTTATTTTCTAAGATTTTGGAATGCTCTTATAGGCAGTTTTAAATAATTTCTGTTTTCTCAGGAAATTTTGGAAGCTCTTTTGTAGTTGGCTCTACCCCAAAGGAGTGAAGTGGCACACTTGTTTCATTTGTAGTACTACTGAAATGTGTGATAAATTTTTCTTTTGCCACACTGGGAAGAACTTTTTAGTTCTCATTTGAGAGCTGTTGCCTTAGGAAGAACTGACTTGAACATATGCAGATTGTCATGTGTGATAGTAAAGTAAGTGTGGAAAGAAATTGGGTCTGTTTCACAGAAATACAGTATTTTAATAATTATGTATTTCAGGTCTGTAAGAATGTTATAGAAAGTTAAAGGAACAAATTAAAGGTGAGATGAGCTCAGTTGTTCAGAGCATGGTGCTGGTAACACCAAGGTTGTGGGTCCAATGCCCATATGGGCCATTCTCTTAGGAGTTTGATTTGATGATCCTTGTGGGTCCCTTCCAATTCAGGATATTCTGTGATCCTGTAATCATGTATGTCCTTGATATACTCAGTTTTATCTTTTTTGTTGCCTTCTGTAGCTTTAGATGCACGTCTGGAAGTTGGACTTGAGCAGCAGGCTGAGCTGATGCTGAAAATGATGTCTACACTGGAGGCTGATTCCATTCTACAAGCATTAACAAACACATCTCCTACATGTAACTACATGATGTCAAATCATTCTCTTCACATAATGATCATGATGCTTTGAAGTTTGTAGTTATGTTTTCTGTAGTCACCTAGTAGATGAGAAAAAGTTACATTTTGCTTGAGTTTTCTTATTAGGCTGAACTTTAGAGATATTTCTTCATTCAGATTTATTATTATTAACTTATATGCCTGTATTTAAGACATTCTGTGAAACAGTCAACTATGTACATGGATTATGCTACAAAGAAGGGAAAATTTTCAGCTTTAGGTCTAGGTGCAAGCAAACATTAAGCTTCTTGTGGAGGCTTCATTCTTGGTGTTTGAAAGCTCTTTGCATTTGACGGTTACACCTACTAAGTGATGAAAGTGAATATACTTGAATACAATTTTGAACTCAGCTGTTCAATGAGCTTTATGTTACAAAAACACTCAGTGTTTTACTTTTGAACCTTTTTTCAGTGAGTTGTGCTGCCCATCTTGTTAAAATGTGTTTCTTTGTAGCCCTCTGGGTACTTCAATATGCATGCAGTCATTGGTTGAGTATGTAGTGATGGAGTAGGTTTAGTGATATCTTCAGAGTTTATTCTCTGGAAGTTCATTATTGTCTGCAACAGTGGCCCTGTAATGCATGAAAGAGATGTTCCAATTGTTTGTCTTACCAGGGCACTGCTGTAATAGCTGTGAAAATGTATTTGTGCGGACTTGGTTCCAAACAGTTTTTGTGAAGATGGAAATGTTTGACATTCAAATATGCCACTACTATGGCAGTCAGTAGTCCAAATCAACTCAACACTGTGTTGAAGATGTTCTGCTAAATTATAAAAAAGTGTCTTTCACTTAAGTACAAAATGCAAGGAAATAGTTAGGAAATGACTTCTGGCAACTTTTCAGAGTAATTCATGGGGGGATGGTGCCCTGTTTTGTTTTCTAGTGACGCAGTCTCCCAGTGGCACAGACGATTCCTTGCTGAGGGGATTACATGCTGCTAACCAAAATGCCCAGCTGATTGTGCAGTTGTCATCTTTACCTATGCTGAGTGCATGCTTCAACAAACTCTTTTCCATGCTGCAAGTCCACCATGTTCAGGTAGAGAATTTTGAATTTTAAATGTTCTGATAGTATTTTTCTCTAAATTTGAGAGTTGCTTTCCTCTACTTCTTGCTAGTTAGGGTTCAAGTAATCTGTTAGGTTATGTGCTTCATTGCTTATGAATATGTCATGGACAACAGTACTGTAATAAACAAATTAGAACAATGTAATAAACAAAGCTCTGAAAGCCTTTGTGAAAGCAGACATTGCTTGTTACCGTGGAAAACTGATATACATTTGCATATTTAAAAACAAGTTTCTATGTCCACTGAATGGTAATTGTTTGCTTATTAATGAAAAATGTTGCTAAGTGACACTTAATGACAAATGGAGATTTGTGGAGGTTTTCAAAACACAGTTGAATAAACCCCCAAGTGACAAAGTCTGATATCTTCTTTCGCATTCCTTTGAGCAGACTGGATTGGATAACTTGCAAAGGTTCCTTCCAATCTGAATTATCCAATGATCCACTATGGTAATAGCAAATTTAAAAGTTTGCTTTTTGAGAAGTCATTGGTTTAGCAATGCTTTTCTTGATTCATACAAAGGAAAGCCATGCATGCTGTATATATAATGATTAGATGCCTGCCTCCCTCTTGATCTTTTCATAGAGTGGCTGACTCCATCCCTCAATTGTTCCTTACACAAGAAACTGTTTTGGATGAGATATTTAAACATCCTTGATGCTTCCCCAGAATGTCTAAAGTTATTTTCCTCAGGGGAATTATTCAGAGTAAGCATCAGCATCTCTGAGGTTTCTTATTAGATAAATGGGCCTTTTGAATAATTTTGGTTGACTGGGAAACTATCATTTTAATAACATTCCAAAAGCTTCCCTGCAAACCTGTAAGCCTACCTGTACATGTTACAGGTATAGAGTTATGATAAAGGTATTTCCAAACAGTGTGCAAAGCAGCATTTTCTTAACACAAGTTTGAAGAAACTTCTTCAGAGAAATTATTTGGAAGACATCAATTACAAAAACAATAGCAGAAGCATTTGCTAGTTAGGCTGAATTTGCCTTGAATATTATGTTTAGCAGAATTTTCAAATCCAGTGAAAGAGAGAGGGAGTGTGTGTGTGCAGTGAAATAGTAGCAGCTGAGAATGTAGATCAGGCTTTTAAAATTAAAATTTTGATGCTCTGGGGTTCTGAGTTTGTTCTTATAGTGGGGTTTTTTTCACTTTCTTTCAGCTTGAATCCCTATTGCAGCTATGGCTCACATTAAGCCTGAATTCCAGCTCCTCTGGAAGTAAAGATAGTGGTGCTGATATTTTCCTTTATAATGCTAACCGAATACCTGTTGTTTCCCTAAACCAAGGTAAAATATATTAAGTATGGGAAATAAGTTTGGGCTTTTTTTTTTTTTAATACTCAATTTTTTCTAATAAGCAAAAAGTATTGCTGTAAGTATTTTTACTAAGATCAGTGTTGACATAATTTCTATGTTCTTATTAAAGAACTCTTGGTCTCGTTTTCTTCTTAAAGTGGAAAATACATTGCTAGAGTGTAACTGAGAGTTGATTGATTCAATTTTTATAAAATTAGTAGAAATGAAATGGTAAAATTTGTGGTTCTTAACTCAGAATTATTCCCAAGATGACTCATTAAAATCTACTTCTTAGTCTGAGATGAACTGTGAACTTTTCTGATGAATTTACTCTCCTTTGTACCATCCTCTGCCTCCCCTAACAAAGGGGTCAGCAGAGTGGGAAACCTCCATTACTGTTGAGCATCAGACTATCAATCTAGTATGAAGGCATGCTGAATTTTTTTTCTTTGCAATATGTTATGCTATTTAATTAAGAAAGTCTATGGTGTCTTGTGATAATCAAAAGTATTAGTGCCTGATATAATGAACCTGTTAAACTGACTTCCATGAAAACATTTGAAACCAGTTTCTTGGTATAGTTTTCTTTGAGATGTCAGGGTGTGTACACTGTAGAAAGTTCTGTGGACCAGTTCCTGTGAAGTTTTGATGAGGTTTCTTTTCCTAATTTCCTGCAACAGTAGTTGCAGGAACAGTGAAACAGTGGTCAAAATAAAATGGATGCAAGGAACAATAATATTAATAACAATAATCAGCATAGCACCTTGCAGTAAAAATTAGAAATTTATAGTAATACCTCAAAGATTAAAGCTTGAAAAAACTGTTTTTCTTGACAGCTTCAGTAACTAGCTTCCTGTCAGTTCTGGCATGGTATCCTAATACTTTACTTCGGACGTGGTGCCTTGTGCTTCACAGCCTAACACTCATGACAAATATGCAGCTTAATGGTAAGTTTGTTTGGTAGGTTTTCTTATGTTGACAGTTTCAGAGATGTACAAATGAATGTTGATTCCATCAGAAGACTTCCAGAACATTCCTTCTGTCGTATGCATGCTTTTGTTCTCCATTTACTTCAGGCTTTTCAAGAGTGAGCTCCTTGAATTGCTTTGTACCATGGGAAACAGAAACCCTTATGGTAAAAGAAAATGTCATTATATGTAAATCATCAGTGTCTTCCAAAAAACCGTTTTAGGACTAGCTAATGATCTCTGGGAAGAATTAGTTTTGTAGTATGAGAAGAAGTAGCAGAGAGGAATGATTATGTTGCTGTGAATGAGATGGAAGTTTTTCTGACAGAGTGGGAATATTTTTTGTAAATATGCAGGCACCAGTCACTGCTTATATTAAGCCATCTGAAAATAAGCCCCCAGCAGCTGAATCTATTAAAATAGAAATCCAGCCATTTCATTTCCCTGTGCATACCAGAAGTATCTCACATTCTCTATATTGCTCCACAACACACCAGAAATAATCTCACGTTGTGAATGAGATTTTGCCACAACACTGATAGAAATTAAAAGAAGTAGTTTTTAAATATTGCCTATGAATCTTTTTTTCATATTTGCCATTTCAAGTCATTGACTTTAAGATGCACTTTGTTCATAAAATTTTTACTTTCTGTGATGTTATTTAGAATTCAGTCTCACAAAAATCTGCTGAAATTTTTGCCATCAGGTGAAGAAGTAGAGCTGCAAAAAACTATTGAAAGAGACTTATGCACAAACTGAGACTTCACTCTTCTTCGTAGTATTTGAGAATAGATCATGGCCTGATCTCTGGAATAACTACCTTCAGTTACAAGCACATGTACTGTCAACTCTTGAGTCAGTCACACCTTATCAGAAGGGATAACCACATTCAGGCCTATGTGTGAATGTCCCTGTAACTCCCCCAGGGGCAGCTGTACACCTGAGCCAGTTGTGAAAGGGAGAACATTAGCATGATGGCATTTATCAGAAAGCATTGTCCCACTTCCACAGGATCTGTTTCACATTGGTCTTTTTTCAGGGCTTTGAACTGATTCAGTATACTACTACTGCAAGAGAAAGACTTCACATTTACTAAAGCTCATTTGTTTGATCACTGAAGGGTGTATTTTAACTCAAATTCCAGTCTTCAGAGTTCTTATCTGTTAAGCTCCCTACAGTTTTATTCTGAGAAGTCTTTGCATGTGCCAAGAACAAAAATACTGTGATTGTTTACAGAGTAATAGAACACTTGGTCTCTGTCTGACAAACTGAAAAAGGCACTTGAGTCTTATTCAAGTGTTGGACTAACACAAAAGGACAAATAAAAATGTCTGTATGTATTGCACCTACAAAATTAATATTGATTTTCAGGAATGCTGCCTTAGCAAGCTTGGAACACTGATTAGATGGTTTTGGGGCTTTGTATCTGTACTTACTGGAAAACTCAAAATTGTGGTCCTGAGTAAGCAGTTTTTGATACCTGATTTACGTGACACCATTTCCGCATCATGATATAAATATAAGGGTTTTGCACTAAAAATACTTGATTTATGCTTAATGTTTAAGATTACACATGTAATTTTTGTCTTTATTTTTAAGCTGGTCCAAGCAGTGCCATTGGAGCTCAGGAAAGTACTGCCCAATTGTTGGTGTCAGATCCCAACCTTATTCATGTGTTAGTGAAATTTCTTTCTGGCACTAACCCTCATGGAACGAATCAACACAGTCCACAGGTAATGAGCAATTAAAATAAGAGAAAAACTTTTTGCAGTAGGATTTCAAGATACTTGACAGAAATATGTGTTCATTCATAATGTATTATATCCTTGTCTTGTTTCTTCTTCTAGTTATAGACTTAGTTGGTTCTGATGAGCAGCCATAGGGAAGTTCATGTTGTTGATACACTCTCAGTAGTGCTGGTATGTTTTCACAGCTCTCTGGAGACTTGCCACAGAGAGAGGATGCCATATGTGAATGAAGTGTTCCATTCAGTTACTTTCCCAAAATCTGTTGGGTTGAGATAAAAATGCCAGTGAAGATTAAGTTTTAATATCTAAGAATTCCTGAACTTAAAATTGTACTTCATTTTCTTCCTGTTTCTGAATTCATGTGGTATTTGCTGCCTCTCCTAATTTCAATTAATGTTTTCTTGTTTTTTGCCATCTTTGAAATATCTATGAATAGTGTTTTAAAAAAAGCCCAAGTGAACTTAATTGTAGATAGTATTTGCCAGGAGTCTCAGTTTGGGAGACAGAAAACACCTGGTAGTTCCACAGAGGTTTTTTCCAGCAGATTTTCAAGAAAATATGTAATCATTTCCAGAACTTTAACACTGCACAATGCCATTAAAGTACTTACTTAAGTGTGTAGTTTGTGAAAAAACATTCAGATTAGCACAGAAGTGGATTCTGTATGGAGTATAGTTTGCATTACTGAAAAGAGAGTCTCAAGCTGAAAAACAAGTCTTAGACAAAGAACTGAATTTGTTGCTTTTGACTCTTGATTAATAATGGAAAAACACTTGATATAAATGGATACAGATTAGTTCTGTAAAGATGCTGCAAAAATTTTCAAAAAGCAAGTTAAGCTATGCAATACTTTCCTGTTCTTAGAAGATGTTAATGTTCTTGAAGACATTTTAGTTGTATATAATTCTTCCTAAAATGTCTTTTCTTCTAGGTTGGGCCAACAGCAACACAAGCTATGCAAGAATTTCTTACTCGATTACAGGTGCACCTCTCTTCAACTTGTCCTCAGATGTTCAGTGAATTTTTATTGAAATTAATACATATACTTTCAACAGAAAGGTAAATCTTACATGTTTATTTTTCTTTCATACCCTCCTTTTATTTAAAAATCTGTGTGATTGTGAATCACAGCTCCGATGTGTATGTGCCATGTCAGTGGAAGTCATCATTGTTGCTGCAGCACGAGCAGCAGGACCTGGGCTGCTCCTGGCACATGGAAAAGTGCATCTGGAATTCACACACAGCTGTGTAAGGGAGTGTCAATAGAGGCACTAAAATGTTGGACTGATCTTATTTAAAGCTTGGTGAAGTAATTCCCTGAAGTAAGGACACTGTTGATGAGCTTACCTATTAAAAAAAGTATTCTGAGAGGTCTGAATTAATGAAAGATTCCAGAAATTCATAGGTTGTGAAAATAGTACCGATGTCTTTTCTCACATGGTAGGATGAGTTGTGAGATTGCATATTTCTATTCATGCAATATGCATTTTTATTGCTTTATCTTTAGTGGGTTTTTTTCTCTCCACATGGCAGTGGAAAACACCCTTTGTCCCTCTCTCCTGGGGCCTATTGGTGCTCACTAGTGTGGAGAAGTGCCTCTGGCCACGGGAGAGAGAAGAGCTTGTGGCTCATCTTTCACAGTTCTGCTTCCTCAAGGCAAAGCCGATGGGCACAAGACTCTGTCTCAGTGGTACACTGGAGATAAGGCAATTGTTTAGGCTGAAGTACACTAGAAAGCTTTTCTTTCTGATATTGATGTTCTGCTCATCTCCAGACAAAGGCTTCCTTTAATTAGGGATGAGCTTCCTCAGTTCTGAGTTCCCAGTAGGTGGCACTGGTGTTATCTATTCTTTAATCTTAAAGAAAATGGTTTCTGCCTTCTCCAAGAGATTTTACCTTTGTAACTTAAATTATAGGAGTGGTGTTTACCAGGTCATATTGATGATCAGTGATTTCTACTAGACATGTCATGATTTTATTGTAATAAAATCATTAATTCCCAGTGAATCTTGGAGTGTGTGCCTGCATGCCAGTTTAAAATAAGCTAATGAGACCAGTGAAAGGGTAGTTTTTGAAACGTCTTAGGGTTTTTTTGTGAAATGCCATGAAATGGAAGCAAAGCACCAGGAAGGGATTTACATGGTTATTTCTAAGAACACAAGATAATTATGGAACTGATCATAAGATTAATTGTAAGGAAAAGCAGTATTTTACTGTTAGAATTACTTAAATTCCAAATAGTATTTTCAGGGCTATTTATATAAACTGTTTTGTTCCATATTTAATTTTAAAAGTTCGAGTAAGATTAATCACTGGGAAGAAAAAAATCCATCATGATTTCCTGTTAGCAACTAAATAGTCCTCATGATATTAAAGTATAGTGACTGCTTTCCATGAGGTTTTCTTGCCAATGTAGGAAACTTCACCAAGAACTGAACAGGACTGTTCAGTCTGCATGTAGACTGTTCCAAGTATTTATCTACAAAATTACATGAATTACAAAACAAAAGATGAGTCCTAGCCTTTTTCAAAGCTAACCTCTTAATCCTTGGTGGTATCAGGAAGGTGGTGGCATGAGTAGGTTCTGCAGGCTGTTTAATGACCAGTGTATTAAAAAATGACAGAAGCTTGATGTGAGTGAAAGATGACGTTTCGCATCTTCAACACGCGTTTCTGAAAACAGCTGGATTTTTATTTATTGGAAGTCTGCTTTTGAGTTCTTTAAAAAATCAAGGAAAAACACCACACTCAAACAGCCAAACCTGTATAACTTGTAATATCGCTCTTTTTTTTCTTTTATTTCTTTCAGGGGTGCTTTCCAGACAGGCCAGGGACCATTGGACGCTCAAGTGAAACTCTTGGAATTCACCCTGGAACAGAATTTTGAAGTTGTATCAGTTAGCACTATTTCTGCAGTGATTGAGTCTATAACCTTTCTTGTGCATCATTACATTACGTGTTCGGACAAAGTGATGTCTCGCAGTGGCTCCGACAGCTCTGTGGGTGCTCGAGCCTGTTTTGGAGGCCTTTTTGCCAACATTATCCGTCCAGGTGATGCCAAAGCAGTTTGTGGAGAAATGACAAGGGATCAGCTCATGTTTGATTTATTAAAGCTGATCAACATTTTAGTTCAACTGCCACTTTCCAGTAACCGCGAATACAGTGCCCGTGTTCCAGTAGCAAGCAGCACTACAGACAGTGTGTCTGATGAGGAGAAGGTTTCAGGAGGCAAAGATGGCAATGGAAGCAACCCTAATACTCAAGGATCAACTGCATATGTGGCAGACTTGGTGTTGGCCAACCAGCAAATTATGAGCCAGATTTTGTCTGCTCTTGGCCAGTGTAACAGCAGTGCTATGGCCATGATTATTGGTAGGTATTTTTTGAGTAACATGGAAGGTCTTTTGGGTGGTGAAACATGTAAAACTTCTGCAGTCTCATAAGCTGGGTGTAGATGTGAAAGAATGTGTTACAGAAATGACAGGAAAAAAAGAGAGAAAAAGCTAAAGGGGAACAGATGCATGAGAAAAGTCCCTAACAGGAGGTGGGAGACAGTAATTGAAACCAAACAGGAATGTGTTTGACATTTGAATTTGCTGAATCTCGGGATGCTTAATGTTAAAGGACCTCTGCAGGTTGTCTAGTCCAGCCTTCCTGCACAAACTCAGAGCCACCTCAGTTGGGAGGAGGTTGCTCAGTACCTTGGTTCCGTTGGGTTTTTAATTCCTCAGGGGTGGAAACTCCACAATTGCTGTGGGCAACCTGTTATAATGTTCAATCATTCTCAAAGTAGAAAAGCCTTTTTCTTATGTTTAAGTGGAATTTCCTGTATTTCAGTCTGTGGCCATCACATGCCTCTGTGTGAATTACGATGAGTCTTCTTTGTACAAGACACCTTACCTCAGTTATTTGCTATGTGTTGGATGATTTTCCTTTTTTAAATCACTTTTGGAAAATAGAGATTACAATCATGTCCCTTTCAAAGCATACCTGAACTTTTCCTCTGTTTTATCAGAAATTGCATTGACATTATGTTCTGGGAGTTGCAGTCATATATTTGTGGGTGGAATCTTCCTGCTATGAACTAGTGAGGGAGATGATGATACTTAGAAAGCAAAGCTGCCGTTTGTCAGTCATTTATCTAAGGTACATTTTCTCAGCGAGTCTACTTGTCTTTGTGACTTACTTGTGTGTCGTTAGCGTAGCTTAGAATTTATTAGCGCAAGTTAAACCACTGGCTGAAAGACCATGGATTTCTGCATGTGCAGAGCATTTTGCAGGAGGATAGACAAAGACCTGCACTCCATTTCAGGTGTAATAGTTGTAAGATTTTGTTCTCTTTATAGTAATTTTCTTACTTTGAAGCAAGTTGCTGTGGCCTTTTCTGTGCTGCCTCTTTTAAGCAGATAGAAAACTTAACCAGTGCTATTATCAGGAAGCAGTTATCTGTTCAGTGAACCCTCATGAATATTAGACCAGTGGTTTATTACAGCATGAAAGCAATTGAGGAAGAGAGAGTTATCTCTAGTAGTCAAATTAAACAGGAGGCAGGATTCAACAAGCCTGGATTGTGCTGTTTGGAGCCTTCCTGAAATTAATTCCAGAGCATCTCCTCCATCACTTTGGCTGTTTGGTGTCATATTGCAAATACACTTATGAACACTGAAAGTAGTTTGTTCTGGAAATGGTGATTTGTTCTGAGTGTGTGTTTCTTTGGAGTAAAATTCAGATATTCTTCTCAATTTTGAGGTCTTTCTAAATCACTGATTTTTGTCTGGCAGATGTTTTGCATTTTTTAAGGACAGTTCGGAAAGATAGTTTTTTTCAAAATGTTTTTCATTGAAATTAGGGTTCTGGGTCAGCTGATCCCTTTAATGGATTGTTCTTCCAAAGGATTTTTAATACAGGTTATTGAAAATAATCTGTCCATGTATTTTGGGAAGATGTAACACAGCTATTTGTGAGTTTAGTTCCTTCAAGAAAAACTATATTAAGCTCTCTCTGGACAGTTTCTGAAAAAAAAAAAACCATTTTGTGAGGCTGCAGCCAGGATTACAGGATCCAAAAATCAGTTATCAGCATATAGTAATAAATATGTAATGACTAATGCAGTATGGAAAGGTGCTACCAGGATAGGTAAACAAGAAGATATCTGCAAATCTTACTGATAGGTAGTGGCTCTGGTGTCAAAATTTATGCTAATAGTGTTAATTTAGTGCATCTGGCAAGCCAGCTGGTCAGGATCCAGGATGGCTCTGAGTAATTCACTTAAATTTTAAACATTTTTCATTCTGTTTTTCCTTTTATGACCATTGTGTCTGTTTCATTAGGGTTTTATGTTTTGTAAATGACAAACTCTGAAAATCGTACCAGTAACAGTATTCACCTCCTGTCTTATCTTGTCCTCACCTGAAGGTCCTCTCTCACAGCAAAGCCAGCTTACTTGACTTCAGGTCTATCATTCATTCCATTTAACTTTTTTAGGCTGGACAGAGGCTGGGTCTTAGGACTGCTTTATTTGTTGCTCTGCATGCATTGCTTATCAATATTTGCTTTCTTGACAGTTTAAAAATGGGCGAAGTACAACACCTGGCAATTCTCTTGCCAAAAGGTTTCTTTAAGACATGCTCCAAAGATCACTTGAGCACATTGATTTTTATTATTATTTGTTCACACAGCTTCAGTTTCTCTAAATGGGACAGGATTACTCTGTGCTTGTCTTACATTTAAATCTAAGACCACTTTTAACAGCTCTTCCAGATCACAGTCATATGATTGTAAGACAGTTGTATTTATGGAAGTAGTCTCTTCCAGGGGAAGACTATTGTTTTGCTTACTGTCTGTAATCTCAGCAATGGGTAGTCAATATTGCTGATAATTGATATTCAGAAAATTGTCATGAATAAATCCTGAGCTTTAATAGTGAGAAGCAGAATTGCAGGAGAGGTATTTCTCATAGAAATATGTGTGTTAAATGTTTGGGGAGGTTTTGGCAGCACAAGGGCATTTTATTATTATCAGAAACAGACCTTAAATGTCAGTTGCTTCTAGCTAAGAGTGATTCCAATCCTTGTAGTTACCCTTTTTCCTTCACTAATTACACTCATTTTTATGGCCTGATTTGATTTAAATTTCCTGACTTCCTGGGTCAAGTCTTCCTATTTATACATGTCTGGGAGCCCTAATTTTAAGTCATATGATCCTGAAATCTGGTCCATTTTTACTTGTAAAATCAGTGTGAACATTTGAATATTCTTGAGTTCTTTTATGTGCTGTCAATGGTTTGTTAGGTCTCAGTTTATGACCTTTGAACTGTCTGCTTTTGTTTAGGTGCAAGTGGCTTACATCTGACTAAACATGAGAACTTCCATGGTGGCTTAGATGCAATATCAGTTGGAGATGGGTTGTTCACTATCCTGACAACACTTAGTAAGAAAGCAACAACAGTTCAAGTGATGCTTCAGCCCATTCTTACCTACATGGCCTGTGGGTACATGGGAAGGCAGGTAAGTTCCCTGAGGCTTGCTGTGCTTCAAGGTAGTTGATTCTGTAATAAGTAGTAAGGTCAGAAAACGGAAGTATTGCTATGTAAAAGAAATGTTAACATTTTTACAACCTCACTTCATTTGGGTGCTGAAGTTAGGAAGCCTCTCTCTCTTGCCTGTGGTAGAGAGAAAGAGTTTTCTCTAAGAACATTTCGTCATTCCTGTAAATATTTCTGACAAAAGGCTTGAAGATGGAACAGATATTTTATTCTGTGCAAGTGAGAAGCACATTTATTATGGTTATTTTAATGCTCAGTACTCATATTTCTGTGAATATGCTCATCCCCTGAGTTTCAGCTTTTCCATAGCCCAAAGACTTTTCCTGTGTAAGGAATTGAACCATGTGGAGCATGGCATTGCATGTGGTGGCAGAGAGATTAGCTGTGGTGGCATTTCTTCCCTGGTAGTTTTGCCTACTAAAAGGGAAGGCTGAGAGCTGTTACTTGAATTTCTACTGTACTAATTTGGTATGAAACCGCATATTTCTTAATTGATTTTCTTCTAGGGTTCTCTTGCCACATGTCAGTTATCTGAGCCACTGCTCTGGTTCATTTTACGAGTGTTGGATACAAGTGAGGCACTGAAGGCTTTCCATGATATGGGTAAGAATATCTTTTCTTTAGCCACATCAAATAAAAAGTTTGATTTCAATTTTTTTGGCACTTAAGGAATACATATATGTGTTGACATGGAGCAATTTATTAAACAGGCTTTTGCTTGTGTGGAATCTATTGTGTGCTCTTGAGCAGTATTTTTTTCCTCTGTGCCTGCATTATACACAGGTGGCGTTCAACTTATCTGTAACAACATGGTAACAAGCACAAGAGCTATTGTTAACACAGCAAGAAGCATGGTTTCAACTATTATGAAATTCCTGGATTCTGGTCCCACCAAAGCAACAGACAGCAGTTTGAAAGCCAGAGTGCTTGCTTCTGAGCCTGATAATGCAGAAGGAATTCACAACTTTGCACCTTTGGGTGAGTAATGCTAATCATTTCAATGTGTATCAAGTTCTTAACAAATGCAATACAATAGTGTCAAATGTTCCAGTAGCTTCTAAATCTTCTTTTGAGAGGGGTTGCTGGTGTTTCAAGGTAATGTTGAGGGATGAGGTTAGTCCTCTCCACCACAGGTAATAAAGACCTCATGTGGACAGGGGAGAGAAGGAGAGGGAGTGAACAGTGTCTGATGAAGTCATGCATCAAGATGAGCCCCTTTCTCCTCCCCTGGGTCAGGGGATGCCTGGTTCCAGCCCACCATCTGCCTTAGACATAATAAGACTCAGTAACCTCTTTTAAGGCACATCAGTTTTGATGGAGTTAGTACAGAATCATGGCATGGTGGGATGATAGTGAATGAGCCTGAGCTCTGTGAAGCTGGAGCTGATATTGCTGATGATGCTCTCATATCTACTTCTGACTGCTCTCATGGGGCCTGCACAAGCATTTGTTAGAATTGCAGTGCTGTTTTGGTATCAATACAATGGCTGCCAGTTAACTGAAGTGTGTTTTAAGAGGTAGTGGTACTGCAATATCTTACAAAGGCTTTCCTTTTCAGAACTACTGTCTTTGTTTTCTGTTGCTGCCCACTAGCCTGGCGCAGTCCTTGAATGTATTCATGCAGATTGTCTCATTGACAAGAGGGGATTCATTTTAATATTTCTGGAGAGATTGTTGAATGAGAAAGCAGTCCATTCAGTCCTGTGATTCAGATTTAAGAGTGTCAAAAATAAAGACACTGTGAAAGACAATAAAAAGAGGCTTTTTTTGGTACAATAGGGGCCACTGGAAATCTACTTTGCTCTTCACAAATTTCTAAATGGTAAATTTAGGAATTCTGCATATGTTCATTCTTTATTACTTTAAATAGTAAAAATCCTAAGCATGTAGGTTCTTGCCTACCTTATCTTCCAGCTTGCAAAGTGCTGCAGTTTTTGATGTTCTGCCATGAGGGCATCTCTCTTAATATTTAAATTTCAGTCAGGAGTGTGCTTTTTAAATTAACCTTCTGGTTGCCCTCACTTATTACATTCTAATTCCCATCATTTGGTAGTCTGTGTAGTACATTCTGAGTGTCATCATGTGGTTATTCTCTGAGATGGGCTCAATTCATTTTGGGATGAAAGTTTATCAATGTTCAGCTGCTGCTAGGCATTTAGTCGTGGGGTCAGGCTGTAGCTACTTTACAGTAAAACACCCCAAATACCTGGAGTTTGGAGCAGCTCAAATCTGATTTTGTATGCCCTATAACCTGCTAAAGAAGACAGCCTACATTTCCTCCATCAGTCTTAACTTATACTAGGAGTAGAAAAAGAAGCAACTGTGGTCAATTTTTTTATTCCAGTCTTTCTTTTAGGAAAGGGTTTTCATATGAAACCTTTTTAAAGAAAAAGGATTGCAGAAGTTGATCTTAAAGTAATTTTTGTTATTTTAGTATTTAAAACATGTTAACTGTGAATTAACTGAGTTCAATTTCTAAGCATGCTGTTTAACCTGCACCTTTCTATTTGGTTTGATTTTGTCATGTACTCTTGAGAGTAAGTTTAGAATTTTGGTAGCAATTTTCCCCTAGCAAATTTCAAGGACATTCATATGCATGTGGATATGTAAGCTGCCTATTTAAAATAGTTCAGAGCAAAAGAAAAGTAACTGGGCAGTGGGCATTAAACATGGGATATTACTGATAAAGCAGAAGAAATTAAACAGGAAAAAAAAAGTGTTTTCTACAGTTCAGGTTGTAAATTAATCTGATTTTTATTAATAAACATTAATAATGGTGCTGTTTTTGAAGGTTCAATCACCTCAAGCAGCCCCACTGCCCAGCCTGCTGAAGTGCTGCTGCAGGCTACTCCTCCCCACAGACGGGCTCGCTCTGCTGCATGGTCATATATATTTTTACCTGAAGAAGCTTGGTGTGACCTCACAATTCACCTTCCTGCAGCTGTGCTGCTCAAGGAGATCCACATCCAGCCTCACCTGGCCTCTCTGGCAAGTAAGTAGATTCATTGAGGTTGATGCCAGTTCAAAAATTTGAAGGTTGGGATACAGTACAAAGAGTGTAATCAGAGGAATTAAAGCTGGGAAGTTGTTTGAGTAATGCCTGTAAATTAAGTTTGAAAAGCTTGCAAATTCTGCTTTCCTTGAGAACAGAAGTCCCTGCCTCTGCTTGTTTTCTACTGTAGTAGATGTCATGTGCCATTCATGTTAAATATGTCAGAAAACTGTCATGCTCACCAAAACCCAGTGAGAAAGTGATATTGGTCAAGACTCTTCAGGCAAAATGCTTGTGTATGGTAGTTGGGAAAAAGCATAAAATTTTCAGCTCTTGCTGTTGTAACCGTGATAGGGAAACAGTGTTTTCAGTGACAGGACTTTTCTTCCTCCGAAGTCTTTGAAATAAACTGTATATACCATGTATCAAAATGCTTGTGCTTTTTAACATGTACTGTCTCTCAGATCAAGTTCTCCCAGCTGCAGTTCTGTAGTAGTGTCTGCCTGAGACCATTTCAGTCATTCTGTTCTCTGAATTTTAAGTATTGACTGTGTAGCCATGATGAAGACAAACTGGCACAGATTTTAAAATAGTGTTAAACCTTCTTCTCTTACTCTGTAGCTTGCCCTTCATCAGTGTCTGTTGAAATAAGCGCGGATGGTGTCAATATGTTACCTTTGTCTACTCCTGTTATCACGAGTGGTCTCACCTATATAAAAATCCAGCTAGTAAAAGCTGAAGTTGCCTCAGCTGTCTGCCTCCGTCTGCATCGTCCTCGGGATGCCAGCACCCTGGGGCTCTCTCAGATCAAACTGCTGGGCCTCACAGCCTTCGGGAACACCTCCTCTGCCACTGTCAACAACCCCTTCCTTCCCTCCGAGGACCAGGTCTCCAAAACGAGGTAAGGCTCCAGTGTCAGGGGACAGTTTGTGCCAGTTCACGGTTTAATGTTTGGGTTTTTTATGGTGTTTGCTTCTCTGAGCCAGATCTTTCAGCAGCAAACTCTACCTCCTTTTTTTTCCAATATGAAGGGATATTGTTGCAGGGCGACCCCAGCGTAGGAAATAATGTGCTCTGACTCTATGATTTCAAAAGGCACAAGTGCTTTATTAAGCTATGTTATATTACTCTAATACTATACTATACTAAAACGATACTAAAGAAAAACCTGACTGTGTCTGAGACAGTCATGACACAGCTTTGACCCAATTGGCCAATCAATCCAAACAACCATCACCAGAATCTAATTAACGAATCACCTTTGGTAATCAATCTCCATAACCCATTCCCCATGTATCAAACAACAGGAACAGCAAGTAGAGATAAGAATTGTTTTCTCTTCTTCTCTGAGTTTCTCACTGCCTTCCCTAGGAAAAATATCCTGGGAGAGAGAGCCATGTCTCTCTGAGAATGTGAATAGCACATCAGGAAATTTAAGCAGTACTTCTGCCTTCTTTAGTTGCATGCTTAGTCTGCAGATGTAAAAGGGAATGTTTTGTCCTTGCAATGGCGAGAGGATATAAAGCACAGGAAAGTATTTTGAGTTGCATTTTGTGTTTTTAATGGGTAGGCAGTTGTCAAAAAAATGGAGTGCCAAAATACTTCTTATCCTTACAGAAGTCAACGGAGTTACGTAAGTATTGGAGCAGGCGTAGAAGCAGAGCAATGCAATGTTTTGTGGAAGTCATATCTAATATTGCTGTTTGCAAACATTTCAGAAATAGGAGCTGAAGGTTCTTATGATTCTGGCATATCAGCAAGATTTCTTTTCAAAAGTGTTTATTTGGTTAGGTGGCATTTTGAGTTTATTACTCATTTTAAAAATAAATGAACACTTCAAGGAATTTTTTTTAAGTGTCAGCATTTTCCAACTTTGAATATAATTTACAGGATGGATTTTTGACACTTCCTGGTTTTTAAATTTAGTTTACTAAATTGTAAAAACTCATTAATTTTAAATCTTTAATCTTTGAGCCTTAATGTTGATAAATTTGAAGTGAACATGGGAAAATTTTAAAAACTTTTCTTTTGTAGGGAAAAATTTTGAGAGCATAAGCAAATTCGGAGAACATGAATACTTTCAGTGTATATTTATAAAAGCTGTGTGACTGAAATTGGTCTTTACTCTTAAATAGCAGTGAAGAAAATTACTATAGCCAAATTATACTCTATTTTTACTTAAGAAAAAGTTATAAAAAGTCACACAAGAATAACCCCAGTATCTAAAAAAAGAAGGTCAATGTATGTTCCTCATTTCTTGAAATGTTTTATTGTAGCTTTCAGCTTAATGTTGTATCTCAATAAAAGTGATAGTAATGTGAAACATATATTCAATAAACTTGGCATAATTTTTATTTTAGGCAGAGAACTTGCTCTTTTTAAATTGACAAGTCCAATTGATTTAGGAGTAAATGATTCCCAAAATTAAATTGTAAGCCTAATTTAGGATCTGTAATAAAGTTTGCATTTTTTAAAACTGTGGTAAAGATTAGTTGTGGGAACAACCTGCTAGTTTAGAACTTGTCAGTGAAAGATGCCATTTATTTCACATACAGCTTAGATTGCCATCTTGTTCATAATTCTAGTTTAAATAGTATTGTCTAATAGATGTGTTTCCAAACTGATTTGATTACAACAGGTCTATTTCTCAAGATTTATTATTAAAAGAACTTCTGAACGATTTTGTCAAAGAATGAGAGACATGAGGAAAATGTAGTAGTTAACACACTTTTAATTTCTGTGATTGTTCTATATGTATTTTAAATCAAGTTCCCTAATTAGGTGTATAATTTTAATGCCAACTACTGTTGCACTTTCACTCATTTTGATGTAAATAAAAACAATACACAAGCAAATAAAACCCAACAAAGAAGAAAAAAAAACAACAATCAATAAAACCCAAACCTGCCCCACACCCATCCCCATATATAAACACCTTCCCTTTCATCCTTCCCTCAACAGGGAATGGTTTCTTCCTGTTGGAAGAAATATGTATGTGAATTGAGAAATCTTGAAAAACCCTAGTTATAAGACTTGTAGGCTTTTAACTCTTTCTGCCCACAGACTCTGCCTTTCTTATAATCATAATCTAATGATTGCAGCAGCATTACTAATGTGTATTTCATTATGGTCTTAAATTCAGTCATTTGCTTTGCTCAGATGATGTTTGGTCATGTCACAGAAGTTCGCTGCAGTACTTGTCCTCTAATCTAATACAGGTAAAAAGTAATGCAATAAAATAATACATTAGCTCTATTTTCTGTTTTCCTTTTCAGTATTGGATGGTTAAGATTGTTACACCACTGCCTCACTCACATAAGTGATTTGGAAGGAATGATGGCCAGTGCTGCAGCACCCACTGCTAATCTGTTGCAGACATGTGCTGCTTTACTAATGTCCCCTTACTGTGGGATGCATTCTCCCAACATCGAGGCTGTGCTTGTGAAAATTGGGCTTCAGTCCACCAGAATTGGCCTAAAATTGATTGATATTCTTCTAAGAAACTGCTCAGCATCAGGGAGTGATCCTGCAGGTGAGTGCAGTCTTATTTCTTTTCAGTTGTTGCTTAAAAGCATTGCTTGTATAAAAGTACAAGTACAGTGTATTTGCATGTTGTTTTCTGATTCTGAGCCTGGGTTGCTAGAACTTGACATTGTGCTTTGTTGAGCTTCTAAGTATCACAGTCTTTGTATATGGGTAGTCCTGCCAGGATAAAGCGGTGCAACCAGGGTTGTTTGGTTTTTCATAATGGGTGTTTTGAAGGAAGCATACAGTGCACAGTGTATCCTAAATGCCTCTTACTCTAGATACTGTGTCCAGATGTTTTAAAATAAAGATCACAGCCACAAATGCTGCTAAGGAAAACTAGCGAAGCAGAATTTGGGCAGCATTAGTCTGTAAAACAGTATGAATTCTGAATACCACTCAACATTGAAAATATTTATGTGTAGAGGTACATAATGAAGACACAACTACGTTCTATGTCCCACAGTGAAGTTTTGCAGAAGCTGTTCTGTTAGTGAACTGGGAGTTTTACATTTATGGTTTCATACTACTTTGCTGTTTTGTAGTTTCTAAATGAAAGAAAAGAAGTTCAATTTTTCCTGTTTTGAGGTTGCTATTAGAAAACACTTTTTAAAATGGCTTCCATTACTTCTTTTGCTATGAGTTAGTGTTTCAGCATAGCCTTCTCTGTTTTGCTGGAATGTTGTTAGATAGCAAAGTACTTTCTGGCAGGGCAGAGGATGAACACAGTGAGGAGAAGCTGAATAGGAGATAATCTGTGGAAATCTTCAGCTGTAATCCCATTGGTGGAAATTGGAGTTAAATAAGCGTTCATTTTGAAAAAAGTGTTTGCTTCTGTAAAGCAAGAGGTTTGACAGCTGTATTGGAATTAGCCATGTCTTTTTGGAATATGTGGAAGAAAACCCTACTATGCAGACCTCCATGTCTGGTATCTGATGAATGTTGTAATGGCTTTTGATCTCATAGTAAAGCTGAACATTGGACATAAAAATGTGCAGTTTTGAGACAGTGGTGTGTATAGGAATTTCAACCTTATGTTAATGGGAAAACTTAATTAAAAACTTAATTAAAAACTTAATTAAAAATGTTAATATTGCAATTCTGTAATGATGTCATTAGTGCACTTAAAAAATATGTATGTAAGTACTTCTATTATTTCCCCTCCCCTTTTTTTTTTTAATGCGGCAAGATCTGAATAGCCCTTTACTGTTTGGAAGATTAAATGGTCTCTCTTCTGACTCCACAATAGACATTCTTTATCAGCTTGGAACAACTCAAGACCCTGGAACAAAAGATAGGTAATGCTATTTGGGTTGTCATATGGAAGCATATACAAAAAATTACCTGCTAAACAGTGGCTTGATATTAGTTCACAAAACCAAACATTTTTGGAATCTGATTGTTATGAGGTAGCATGGAAGTGCAGAAATCTGATTAAGCTCTCCCAGTTTTCTGTCCTAGCTCTTGTCATCCTTTTCAGGGAATGCTATCCTTCTATTTCTGCTCTTATAAATGTGATAAAACTTTGGTTTTAAACTGACCTTCCTCTCAAATAGTCAGAACCTAGATACCTGCTATATTTGCTTTTTCTGTAGAAAGTTCACATTTGGCTGTCCAAGATAAATTTTTTTAATTAATTTTTGCCCTGATCTGAGTCTTGACAAAAAAGACCTTGAGCTCACTCTCGAACTTTACATGAAAGAAAGAGATAAATGTGTAAATTGAATTACAGAGAAAACAGCAAGCTGATTTGACTCTGAGTGTTTCTTTGCTTGTTTATAATGTGCAACATCATCTTGTCTTCCAGAATTCAAGCATTGCTGAAGTGGGTCAGTGATTCTGCAAGAGTTGCAGCTATGAAAAAAAGTGGCCGGGTCAGCTACATCTGTCCCAATAGCTCAACCAGAGAGTATGGGCTTCTGATGCCATCTCCTTCCCACCTGCATTGTGTGGCAGCAATTCTGTGGCATAGTTATGAATTGCTTGTTGAATATGATTTGCCAGCGTTGCTGGACAGGGAGCTCTTTGAGTAAGTAAAGCAAAAATTTAGCACCACATTATTTTTATAATTGAATTGTTTTGTTCACGGATATAATACAACTTGAAGAGCACTTATTGCAAAATAGTAGTGGAAAGTGATATGCCTGAAGGTAATTCATAGAGTGGATGCCTAACAAACAAATGGATGCCTATCCAGACAGATCGTTTTTCAGTTCTAAACTCAAAGCTGCACTTCACATATTCCAGGTATAATTGTGTTTAAAGATCCAAAATTCTGAAATGAAACAGGAAATCCATGTGTATACTTGCATTTATGTGAAAGGCAAGCTGGTTCATGGTTTCGTTCATGAGATCTTTTAATGGACTGTTCTTGTTGAAATTGTTTGCAGTAATTTTCACAGTAGATATAAGTGATCTTCATTAGGATGTTGTTACAGAAGCATTATTTTATTTGTCTCAGTATCCAGTATCTATAACTGAGAGGTGGGAAGGTGGAGATATTTTCTTGGACTTTTCACTTCTGTTCTGGCTAGCCTGACCTGGAAGAAAAGACGGCACAAAATCTGGAGTGAATCTTAAACTATGAACTTTCTTCATTTTGATGCATTCTAAAGAGAAGTTCACCCTAAACACCAAATGTATACTCTTAGGGACTGCCAAAGTGAAAATATAGGATATAATATTTGCAATTTATGTTGCTTAACTATCTCTTCCATTTAAACAAAACAAAAAAGCCACCTAACATTTTTTCACATGTTTTATAGAAAAATGGCTGTTAAATTATGGTATCTAGCATTAGTCATCCATCTTTGATTTGTACTGTTGAATGCAGTTGCAGTTAATGAAGGGATCTTTGGACGTGGCTTTGTTATTGCTCTTAGGAAACCTTCATATTTTTGCACAACCAGTCTCCTTTAAGCATAGTCAAACATTAAAGCACTGTCAAGTGTATAAGTTATGGTTACAGGTACAAGCATGTGGGACTCTTACATATGTGCAACATGACTTCAAGCAAGACGATCTCCAAAGACACTTCAGTGATACAGTGATGTAGATAACTCTTAATTCAAAATGAGCTTGTTCATCCTGGGAATCTGGTTAAGGATTTTAAATTGCAGGTCAATTAGTCCTTTTAGCAATACACTTAAACGGAAATATGTTTTCAGGATACATTTTAACATTTGAAAAGGAAAAGCTCTAATAAGAATGGACTTTCCAAAATGGACAGCCCAATTAGATTTATATAAAATCTATATATAAAAGTGGGTTTCATAGCTGAGTTCCTGTCTTTTGGAGGAAAGTGTGTTGTTTTCATCACAGGGAGAAATGATAGTTTGTACCTAGTTCGAGTGTGCAACTTATAATATGACCCTGTTCCCCTACCCTCCTGCCAGATATAAAACTATCACTCATATAGGCCACCATCTGGAGCAAATTATAAAATATATTCTTTAATAAATATAAAAGCTTTTTTGTTAAGAGTTATATTGGCAAATATTTTTTCTGATAAAAGTAACTTTTCATGTGTATTCCTCATTTTCTTTGGTATTGTAACTTTTGAAATATTGTAATGGATTCTAGCTATAGCTCCAAGTTTCTCCTTCATGTGATAAATCACTTTGTTCTTGGAAATGTTTTCCCATCATCCCCTTTTTCCATTTCAGTATTTTTGCTTTGGCCGATGGATGCTAATCCCATAGTTATTTTTAAATATGTATTTAGAAAAAAACCTTATTTTTCATAGAGCATGAACTCATGCTGAAGATTTTAGCATTTGGATTGTGTTAATATATATTTGGAGAAGAGTTAAGTGTAGCTTTATTACACATGCACTTTTGGAAATTGTGACTGTCTTCCCAGAGTTACAGATCATTTAGCCACTGAGATGAGTTTTCTGCTGGGGAGGGGTTTTATCAGTCTTTGACTGTGATAAATCCAAGTTTTGGTGAGACCCAGAGAGTTCTTTGAGTTCCTAGGGTGCCCTTAGACTAATCACAGAATAACATTTTCATCCAGAGGAAGGGAAAACAATCCTTGCCTTCAAGTGGGAATGCAAGATACAATAATACATCCAAATTTAATTTAAAAACCTAGCATTGAATAGCATGAAGTGCATGTTCACTTCTGTGTGTAAATGTTAAGATAATGTAACATCTGTGGTGTCAAGGTACTGTGAATGCAGTTTGGAAAACTGTTTTTTTAAAGTACTTCACATACTCTGGACAAGTCTGTGTGAAGAAATTATCCTTTTACTTTACAAGTACCCCTTCTGAAATTTAAGCTGGATAACAGGAGCTAAATTAGTTTCTGCATTCGTATGGCTTGGATTAGCATTCAAGCAATAGTACTTGGATGTGATGCCGAAAGTAGGTGGGATTTTAGAATCTCTGAGGAATAATTCTCTTCTTAACTTTTGTCCTAAATTTAGGTCAAGTAAGGATAACAAGGGTGTGTTGTCCAACGAACAAGGTTGTTACTGCTTTTGGGTTTTTTTACAGCATCTTTAAGAAAATAGCTAATAGAAAATAGCTAATAGCTAAAAAATTAAGCTAAAATTTTTAAAAATTTTGAAACATGTTCAAGTACTTAAAATTCTTACAAGGAATTGAAACCTTCATGTAAATGACCTTTGTACACACACATAGGGTCATGTGTGTGACCCTAACAGCTGCAGCTTGGAGAATTGACAGCACAAAGAGGTTGCAGTTGGTTTAAAATGGATAAGATGTATGACAACTGTGGAAAGACTGAAATCTGGTTTTTGTGTGCAGCTGGATTATGTCTATTTAAAATACAGTATTGTGAAAGAAATTTAAGCATACAGTTGAGAAATGCCTTCTGGGTAATCAGCATCCTGCTGATATTGTGGTCTAAAACAAGCTTCCAAGTTCAACACAGAGTGTTTCACAGCAGCTTCTATAGTAGTACATCATAAAAGTGCAAAAATGTTGTATCAATTTTCTGTCTTCTACAGGTCACTGTTTAACTGGTCCATGTCCCTTCCCTGCAACATGGTTTTGAAGAAAGCTGTCGATAGTTTACTTTGTTCCATGTGCCACATCCACCCAAATTACTTTTCCTTACTGATGCGATGGATGGGTATCACTCCTCCTCCAATGCAGTGTCAGCACAGACTGTCTATGACTGATGACAGCAAAAAGCAGGACCTTAGTTCATCTTTGACAGATGACTCTAAAAATGCACAAGCCCCTCTTGCACTAACAGAGTCTCACCTGGCTACTCTTGCTGCCTCATCTCAGTCTCCTGAAGCTATCAAGCAGTTATTGGACTCAGGTTTGCCTTCACTGCTTGTAAGAAGTCTTGCTAGTTTTTGCTTTAACCATACTTCTAACTCTGACTGCACTGCACAATCAATGGATATCAGCCAGGACAGGCTCAGGAGGCACCACGTTCCACAGCACTTTAATAAAATGCCCATCACGGCAGACCTGGTTGCTCCTGTTCTCAGGTTTCTGACAGAAGTTGGCAACAGCCACATGATGAAGGATTGGTTGGGTGGCTCTGAAGTCAATCCATTGTGGACAGCACTTTTATTCCTGTTGTGCCATTCTGGTGCTACCTCTGGAGGACACAATATGACGGCACAGCAGACCAGTGCAAGGTCCAGCTCGCTTTCTTCAACTGTGACCACAGGATTGACCACTCAGCAGCGGACAGCAATTGAAAATGCAACAGTTGCTTTCTTCCTGCAGTGCATCTCTTGCCATCCTAATAACCAGAGACTTATGGCACAGGTGAGAGAGAAAAACAATAATGTTTTAATACTTCGAAAACTTTCTGTGTTTTTTACCTTTCTTTATAATAAATTGAGCTTTTGTTAACTGTCATTGACTGGAAAAATTTATATTAAAATTGTTAGCTTGTTGATCTGAGTCTGAAACATATAAAAATGTTTTGGCATGGCTGTCCAGTCCTGTGTATAGATTTGTATTCCTCTTGGTTTAGAGAAAAAAACTTTAGACCAAACTCCAAAAGACTGTTTAATTGGATAGGGCTAAACTTTTGTGAAATGGAATTTGAACAGCAAGCTTCTCATATATTTTATATTAGTAACCTAAGGAGATTTCCTGGGAAGTTTGCTTATGCAACCTGTGTCCGAGGAAATACAGGGTATTGCAGAAAATGGCTTTGCATTTGGCATTTAGAGCAGATTCAGCTATCTTTGTCACATTCATTAACCTTGCAGACCTAGCTGAATGCAAATATAGTGAAAAAATGGTTTTTCAGCATTAAAAATAACGATGCTCTAGGAAGAAGTAGACTTCAGTAAAAAATTGAGTCAGTTCTCTGTTAATGGCTGGGAGTAATAGTGCATTATGTCATGGGAAATGTTTGCTTTAGGGATTCAAAAGCTGGTTTTATAACTACTTTATTTTCATTTTTTTATCTTTTTGAGAAATCTATATGTTTACTATTACTTTGATGCTGGAGTCAGTGTTTTAAACTTCTAATATTAAAGGCCTTACTTGCTGCAGGTATTTTCTTCAGTGGTGCTGATTTCTGAGCTGGTTTGTGTGATAACTAGAAGTGGATCTTGGGCACTGCCTACTTTGGCTGTGTAGAGCTATATTTTAAAGACCTAAATGTAGAAATATTTTAAATCTGATACCATTTTGCCTTCTCAGGTTCTCTGTGAATTGTTCCAGTCCTCTCCTCAGCGTGGGAACCTTCCAACCTCTGGAAATATTTCAGGATTTATTAGGAGGCTTTTTTTGCAGCTGATGCTAGAGGATGAGAAAGTGACTTTGTTTCTTCAGTCACCTTGTCCAGTAAGAATTTTTGATACTGTATGGTAAACATGGAATAAATTTAGCTTGTAAATCTTAAGTCTGAGCATGTTCAACTTTGTTTGACGTGTTAGCAGCTTTTTTCTGCTGTACACGTGATATTTTTGAGAGGAAAGTGATGTTGAATTTTAACTCATTTTAGAAGGAAATTCAAGGCACTGTGCTACAATAACACAAAATATTTGTTGGAAATATACTGCTTCTGAAGGATCTGACAACTGAAATTTATCTTAGGGAAGGCTTTTTAATAGTACCCTTACACACTAGCAATAGATATAGATACAATATCTGCTCAGTAGTCCTTAGCAGTATCATTAAGGATCAGTCATAGTCAAAATTGGCAGACATGCTTCAGCAGTTAGCCAAAATGCCATGAATACAGTGACAAATATGTGAATTAATTTCTAAAGCAGATGTGTGCTTTATGGTCCCACATGCTTCCCTGGAACAGAATTACAATTGACGTCTGATGTGCTCTCCATTGATGGCCGTGACTAAAAAATTAGGGCAAAGCCACAAGTTTCTTTAAAAGATCTGATACTCCCAGATAAAGATAAAGATACTTCAGAACAAAGTATTTGCTGCTTTGGTTTCTGCATCTCAGAAGTAAAGCACTGCAGGAGATATATGAGAGGGAATCTGGATCAGATAGTATAAAAGTGGAAAAGGAGGCACAAATACAATTTTAGCACATTTAAATGTTTTAAATTAGCTGAATAGTTGTGAACAGGTCCATAGATAATGTGAAGCTAACATCAGTTTTCTGTTAATTGTTTTACGCACAGCAGATTTTTACAGAGAGCTGTTGCTAGATATGTAAAAGCAGAAAAAATGTCTTGAAGTTGTCATAGTTCAGTTTCTTTTATTAAAAACACTGGGAAATTGTGTTCTTAGTGAGATGATTCCTCCTATAAGATGCAAAGAGAAACCTTAAAAATAATGTGGATGTACAGGATATACTTCTAGAATATCCAACATAACCTTTCAAAGATTGGTTCCCCATTTTTAGTTTAAAAGTTCTTACCAAAACTGTTTTTCAGAAGCTCAGTTCTGGTTGTCAGGAGATAGATTTTTTTAAATTGCATTGCACAACAATAAATTGGTCCTGTAAGTTCATATGAATAAACAGGTCTTCGGGGCTGTCTAAAATACATTATGGTAAAATATTTGCAATGTTTTAACTAATAGTGACTTAGTTACCTGTCATAATAACAACAAGTAGATATTAAGTCTAGAATAAACTTCCTCCTGAAGTGAGAGCAACAGAGAAACATCATCTTTCTTTACTCAAAGTGCATTGTTATTTTTCAGTATTTAGTTTCAAAGTTAAGTTTTTGTTTCCTAAACAATTACAAGTCTCAGGCATGCGATTTTTCTCTCATATTGCAGCTATGTAAAATGATTGGGTTTTTTAAAGCAAAGATGATATCATACGGTTTCTGATCCTAAAAATATTGTAGGCTTTCAAACCAAATTATTTTGAATTAAAAACTAAACATATCTTAATCTGATGCATTTTTAGTCTATACCTCCAAAGTTGAAGGATATATCAGTTTTCTTTTTTAGCATACTAAGAATTTAGCTTTATCTAGCTGATGTGGCTTTATAAGAACATAGTGATTTAACTTATTTCTCAGTGTTAAAGTCATAATTAATGTTGACTGTTTTTTCCTTTCAGCTGTACAAAGGTAGAATTAATGCTACTAGTCATGTAATTCAACATCCAATGTATGGAGCTGGACACAAATTTCGTACTCTTCACTTGCCTGTCTCAACAACTCTGGCAGAGGTTCTTGATCGTGTGTCAGGCAAGTTTGCAATAGTTCATGGTTTTGTTTTGCTTCTTTTTTAAATGCAGTTAAAAAAAAATCTTACATTGTTTGTTTGACCATACAAATCATACTGCAAATATCAGTCTTTAAAACACACTGTCTTTCATCCTTTCATTAAATTCCCCAAATTTTGTCAGTTAAATAGCCTGGAACTTAGTGGTACATCTCAGGGGAGAGATGTATGTCCTGTGAAAAGGACCTTGATAAGGGCTTAATCTAATTTCTGTGGTTATACATTTGTCTGCTCTATAAATATTTGCGTTTGCTTACTAAATGAAAAATCAAAAGTATCATTTACTTTTAGATACTAATTTTAAAATTATGCTCAGTGAGAGGATAATGTTATGGCATTAATTTATTTACTTGTTTTTTAAATTTCAGTACTTTCAGTTACACTACTTGAATATACATTGAGAGATGAACCTCTCTGTAGGGAACTCTGTTGACCAGGCTTTCACAGACCATAATATGGATTTTGACACCTAAATGGTATACATCTTAATCTTAAAATCAAACCCACCTTTAATTTTAGTGGTTATTTAATACTTCAGGAAACAGAACTATATGTTAAAGATTAGGGTTAGTAATTTTTTAAAATTTAGTTAACAAGTAGAATTCGTACTGAAGATGTCATCTCTATGTCATAGCTCTCTAGGTAAAACCAGGCAAAATGCAAGTTGA
The DNA here is from genome assembly GCF_901933205.1 of Camarhynchus parvulus. NCBI lineage: Eukaryota > Metazoa > Chordata > Aves > Passeriformes > Thraupidae > Camarhynchus > Camarhynchus parvulus. Next base: position 35,361,852 of record NC_044573.1, read on the forward strand.
TTCTCCTCTAGTAATAAAGAGAGCAAAAATTGTTTGGACATGTTAAATGAAAAATCAGTTTTATACATGTCTAGCTTTAAAAAAAATAAACAAATCCAGCACTTCCTCTTTACTCTTAAAATGTGGTTCTCAATAATACCAAAGAAAAGTCAAAGATTGTTAGAGCAATTATGTTTTTGCTAAGTGGAAGATGTGCACTGAATGGTGTGATCTTAGTTGCCCATTCATCTGACTAGGTATGTATGCTCCTAGATGTAGGTTTACTTGATTTTGTACTTCTTTGGAACTCAGGGTAGATTGACTTTTAATTTGAGACTGGTCTTCATGGGGTTAAAAGCAACTATTGCTTTTTTATATCTATGGAAAATTTTTTACATTTACAAATTTGTTGGGGCAATAAATGTTACCTAACAAGCTGATAGGAGTACTAAAATATTATTTGGCAGAACACTAGAAAGGACAAGATGTGTTTTAGGATTTTAATAGAAAAATATCCATTCCTAGCTAAATGCTTCAATCTTATTTATCAAGGAATAGTTTACTATTTCTGACAGAATTCTATATTTATTTACTGTCCAGAGAGTCACGTGTGAAATGTGACTAAGGTTTTTCTGACCACAAACTGCACAAGGATTTCATTACTGTAATGGGTGGGATGATCACTTCATATGCGGTAGGGATCAGTTGGTGAGCAGTGACATAAACTGTCCTGAGTAGCTGCCTTAGGGGTGCACTGTTGTCAGCTTGATAGCCAGTGCTAATAAGGTCTGGAGAGGAGAATGTGATGATGTGGTAAACTGTCATGTCTGAAATTGAAAATGGTGCTGACTTGGTAGGGCATCGTAACTTTAGGGTTTGCTGCTGCATTGTTATGCCTTGGCATTCTAGGAAGTCCATGGTTAGGACAGAGTAAAGAAGTTGTGAATGTAAAAGGAGCAAGCTGTGTGTTTAGGGTGAGAGAGAGAGAAGGAGTGGACTGGGGTAGAAAATAAAGAAAAGGCTGTCACCACTACACTACTATAGGAAGTCATGAAGATCCTGTGTCAGAGTCTGTCCGTTGGGTTATCTTCTTTTTTCTTTACTACTGTTAACTATTTCATATTGTCTCCATGAATAAATCACAAGACCCATATTCATTTTGTACTTTTGTCCCAGCTTTAGAAAAAAAAAAAGAGGAGGAGAAAGGGGTCATAAAATCATTGATAGATCTGCTGCCTGCATCCCTTCACCATAGGAAGAAAATGTGCAGTACACAGCAGATAGGATTGCCTGGATGAGTACCAGTTGTTTTGTATTTCATGCACCTTAGGCTTGAATTCCTGCTGGAGTCAGAAAAACTGAACAACAAATCTGGATTTCACCTGAGTAGTTAAAATACCATTGCTTAACGTTCTTTAATAATTTTATTAATGATCTTTAAATTTCTCAGCAGTAAGTGGACATTGAGTCCATGGAACAAAACCTAGAGCAACTCAGAAATTTAATAATAATAATGGTAGTACTACTAATAATAGTAATGATGGAATTTTTTTAAAAGCCAAAAACATATACAGTCTCACAGTTAGATGCATTTGTATGTGTGTATGTATGTATACATACACATGTGTTTGTATATATACACAGATCTATAAATAGAGAGTGTGTGTGAATGTTGAGTCCTAGGTGGCAGTAGTTTCACGCTCTATCTTTTTTTTAGTCTCTAGTGCTGTCTAATACAGACATAAAAATTAGAAGCAAATAGAGAATTACTTGACCGTTTTGGTGCCAGTGTTGTACCACACAGGGTATGAAAGTGTCCATTGTCAATCATCAGTGATTTAATAAGTTAGGTTAGATTTAATAATGTACTGATAGTTGTGATCTGTGCTAGTGATTGAACCAAAATGGTCGAACTGCAGCAATCCACTGTTCTCTTAAACAGCTCAAGATTTGGTTGTGTCATGTACTTCAGGCGTCTTCCAGTTTTCTCTTCCAAAGGAAGAGAATTTACCAGTTCTGAAATTGGATCAGTAAGTAACAAGAAATATCCAGACCCAAATACAAGATCGTGTTTAAATAAGTCTGCAGCTGTCCTTAAGAAAAAAAAAATTGATATTTCTTTTTTTGTTGGATTTTTTTGCTTTTGTTGTTTTGTCAAGATTTTTTGTGAGTTTTTTGGTTCTTTGGGTTTGGCTAGAGATTTTTTGCTTAATCTCATTTTCGGTTGATTGCAGTAGTTTAGTGTTTTTTAATGTGAAAGCACTTGATTCATCAAGTAATGGCTTTAAACTGTTACAGATGTAAATTGTCAGAGAACAGAATTTTGCGGGAAGAAGGAGACAGAATTACTATAATACCTTAATTTATAGGTATTGACAAGACTATTGCTGCCTGTGTTGGAACTCTGAAATGCTACAGTAGTTGAGAATGGACTTGTTAACGGCTTAGAAACTAATAAAATCAACTTAGTATCTTGAAATGCTTTTCTTTTCTCTCTTTCTTTGTCCTTATCCCCTCCATCCCCATATAGATACGCCCAGTATTACAGCTAAGCTAATTAATGAACAGAAGGAAGATAAAGAAAAGAAGAATTATGAGGAGAAAGAAAAAGTTAAAGCAGAAAATGGATTTCAGGATAATTACAGCGTTGTTGTTGCTTCTGGTATGTCTTTTTCTTCTATCTTTTATAAAATGGATCTTTCTGCTGTTAAAAGTGTGTTGGGGGAAGAAAATATCTACCAATAATTAACTTTATTACTAGTGATGGTTAGAAAGATTGTACCACCTGGTACTACAACTGTAATGTAACTGACTATTAGGCAGCAGAGATTGATTCCTGGTGAAACAGCTGCCTCTAGCAGATTATACTTTGACAAATTTGTCAAATCTATGTACACCTAAATATATGTGTCAGTGGTATCTTCGTGGATGCTGTTACTAGGGTATTTTACAGCATTTTTTTAAAGACACCCCTGGCGCTTGGAGGGAATTATTGCTTCTGCTTTTTGCAGGAGCTGACAACAGGGTTTAGTCACCTCTCTTCTGAAAATATACTTTGGAAATAAAAGGTATCCACATATTTTGCATAACAGCTAATGGTACTCTGGTAAAAACTGTCAGATGGTGATTTTGGCATAAACCCATGTTATTCCACTTGGAAACAACTAATACTGGAGTTTCTTTCAAAGCATTCAGTTTATAAAAACTATTGAGTCGAACCTTCAGAAGTCTTCATGTAAGCCGTTTTTCTGACGAAAATGCAAACCTTTTGTTGGAGCATATAGGTTGAACATAGTAATTTTGCAGTGGTACCTAAATGTTACAGTTCAGATGATGGCTGTAGAAGTCATTAGTCTTTCGGTTTGAAGTTGATTAATGAACTTCAAACTATTCCCTTCATATCTAGCTTTCTGCCATCATTGAGGTACCTCAAGTTCATTCACACTTCATGAAGCATAAAGCAGAGATGCTGATTTCCTTTGACTTTTGGCACCAATGTTTCTTAAGCTTTTTATTTCAGATTTTTAGATGTAGATATAACTTAACACAAAGGTTGAACAGGGCAGCAGTTTCACTGAACTTGGTGTACATTTAAAACAACATAGCTATGTTAATTACAGCCTCTTTATCTGACAAAATAGTTACAGTAGGTGCCACTTAAACAAGTTTAACATGTTTTAGTAGTATATAAAATACTTATAGGTCCAAGGATAGAGTTAAAACACAAAAAATCTAGAAAGAAACAAAAATACTAAGCCAGGCTTGAAGATAGGGCATAGCGCAGTCAGCCATGTCATTCCAGTTGCATCGCTCATCCTACTGTGTGATATAGCCCATTCTCTATTAAAAAGAAGCAGATTTCAGGTTTTTTTATGATGTTTCCAATTTTCTTCAATTTAGTAAGAGTTTACATTTAAACTTATTTAATTTGTATTTGTTTTATTGCCTGTTTGTCAAATATTTTCTTCTTTTGCAATAATTTTTCATATAATTCTGAGGGTTTCGTAGTGTCCTCAGAATCTCAAGAAGTTAAAAGAACTTACCTAAGTTTTTACCTATGGGCAAAATTAATAGAGGGAGAAGATGGTATTTGCAGCCTGATCTTCCTGAGGCAAGCTAGTTTAGTGTACTGAGATTATTGGACAATGTGTTGCACATTAGAGCTGTTTCTAATGATCAGCTGAAACTAGAGTGTATTACAGCATTTCAAGTGTGGATCTTGTTAGTTTTGTGGCAACTCTTGGACAATGATAAGTTAGTAATTGTCTGTCTTTGTCTGTTGACCTGCTGGCTTTTTACCTCTGTCACCTGCACAGAAAGGTACATGATTGCAGTATAATTTTGCTGCACCTTAAGTCACCTTGAGCTGTCCTAAGATAGGGCGGTCTTGCTGTGTAGTAGCAGTGAGCTTTTATGTAGCTATTCTGCCTCCTGGTTTTCATGTAGTGCTTACTTCAAATGTTTTGGGGCCAGGGAACTTGGAAAGCACATATAAAGACACCTTTCATCACATGTGGTACTGTCAGTACTGCAGCCAAAGACACCTTTGTAGGCCAGACAAGGGGTTATTAGCTATAATCTGTGCTGAAATGTCTGTCAGTTTGGAAAAATTTGCCTTTCTTGCTTTCAGGTGAAAAGACAGCTTAAAAATGTTTTGCTGTAGGGCTCGTTGTGAGAGACTTTTCAATAAGAACAAAATCAGAATAGCTTTTGCTTTTTTATGCAAGGTATCATCTAGTTATGGTTTGGTTTATGTTTGGGGCTTAGGAGAATGCACAGCCTTTTCACTAAAAATACTGGGATTATATCCAAATATGCTTTATACAAAAATGTTATTCTGGTATTTAATTAGCCAGTGAGGTAAAGTTCGTATATTTCTCTATCATTGAGGGTTTTGAATATGTTGTATCTTGGCAAACTGAACGTATTAAATACTAGAACAACCTGAAATTCTTTTCTTCTGTACTAGGTTTGAAATCTCAGTCAAAAAGAGCTGTTTCATCAACCCCTCCACGTCCACCATCGAGGCGAGGAAGAGTGATGGCAGATAAAGTTGGTACTTCTTCCTCAGGAGGAGAATCTTCCAGCAAGACCATTAGTGTTCCAGTCTTTCATCTGTACCATAAACTACTACCAGGTAACTTTAATAATACATTTTACCTATCAAAATTATGGTCTTTTCAGTGCCTGATACATGATCAGGAAGTTGTTACAATGGTAATGGGCATTAGCATCTTGGAAGTGTGGAGCTGGTAAGCAGCTTTCAGCTGGAAATCATGATAACATCAGCAGCTGCAGCATTGTAGCATCATAACAGCTCAAAAAAGTGGCAATTATGTTGATCCCCATTGAAGTTTTGTACCTTATCCTTAAAAAAGCTCTCAAAAACCTTTCAGTCACAAATGAAAGCAGGGTGGGTTTGAAAGTTGACATGGGTTTTCTTCCACATACAAGGCAGAACTGAACTGGTACCAATGCCCTATTACTTCAGGTTCTAAGTGGGCAACCATCTTGCATTGCTCTCTGAAGGGTTGATTTGCCAGTTCAGGAATATTCTTGAATTCCATAACATTTGTGTTTTAAAAACGCAGCATGTCCTAAGCAGTTGGTCATGTTCCACATATATCAGATATGGTATAGCGAGATTGCCAATATCTCTTGTTCAGGGAGAAATTGTAGTGACTTAGATCAGGAGTAAAAGACAGAAACATGAGTGAAACACTTCATTATTGTGCAGAACAGCTTCTTGTCTGGATCCAGCTAATGGAATTAAGTGGTTAACTTCTGATCAAGTTATTTTCACCCAAAAATCCCTAAATTTGAGACTTACTATCCAATTACCAGATTTGAGGCTATCCTCTGGCAATTATTAGCAGGATCCTATACTTGGATTAAAATATCTAAAATTGATGAGTGTCCTGGTTCAGGGCAAATTTGGGAGAGAACCCCCTAAGGGGTTCCTCTAAAAAAGCAGATTCAATCGGCCCCCTTCCCCCAACTGGTTCAGGAAGAAATACCTCCTTGGAGAAAAGTGGAAAAAACTGTTTATTAAACAATAAAACCTCTTACTGCTCCAAAAGAGATGACAAACTCAGAAAGTCCCCTCCCTGGGTGGCAGCTCAGCTCACTCAGTCTCTCATCAGTCCCTCCGGTGCTGGAAATGCCACGGCTCAGGCCCGGCCCGGTGGGCCACAGGTGTCAGCTGCTGGTGCTCTTCTGGGTGTTCGGTCCAGAGCGGGTTTGAACAGATCCAAAGAAAAGGAAAAAAAAAAAAACCACAGTCCAGGGAAATTCTTTGCCTCAGCTAGCTAAACTAACTAAAACAAAGGAGAGCTCTGTCCCGCTGTCTGTCCATCTGCAGACAACACAGTCCAGGAGCAGGAATGTGGAGGAGTGAGTGCAGTGTCTGATAACAAACTGCACGCTTCTTCTCTCCCCACTTCACTCTCTGGAACAAGTCTTAAAGGTGCAAATCTTATTATTCAGCATAAACAGAACAGATGACTGGGGATAAAAGCATCATATAGTCAAGCCAGGACAATGAGCAAAACCTGGTAGGACGAGTCCAGTGATTGGTGTGCCATGACGGTTACCGGCTCTTCTGGAGGGTGGGAAGATGAGGCACAGCATTACCAGCCAGACAAGGGAGGGGATTGTCCCACTCTGATCTGCTCTGGGCCAGCCTCACCTCAGGTACTGGGGGCAGTTTTGGGTGACACAATATGACCTAAAGCTATTAAAGATAGTTCAGAAGAGGGCAATGAAGAGAGTGAAAGGTCTTGAGAGGTTGCCATATGGGGATGGCTGAGGTCACTTGTTCAGCCTGGAGAAGAGGAGACTGAGCAGAGGCGTCGTTGCAGTAAACAACTTCCTCGTGAGGGAAGGAGGAGGGGTAGGCACTGATCTCTTTTCCAGTGACTGGTAACCAGTGACAGGACCCGAGGGAATGGCCTGAAGCTGAGTCAGGGGAGGCTTAGGTTGGATATTAGGAAAAGGATCTTCCCCCAGAGGGTAGTTGGGTGCTGGATCAGGCTTCCCAGAGAAGTGGTCACAGCCCCAAGCCTGACAGTTCAAGAAGCACTTGGAAAATGCTCTCAGGCACATGGTGTGCCTCTTGGGGCTGTCCTATGTGGGGCCAAGAGTTGGGCTTTGATCCTTGTGAGTTTCTTCCAACTCAGGATAATCTATGATACTGCTGTTTTGGACATGAGATCAAAACCCAGTGCCTGTTTTCGGTATGTATCTGGTAAAGGCTGACTGTCTTGCAATGGTCATGTAAACCATTCTTTATTTGTGATCTGGGCACGTCTTGCACAGCAGACAGTTATTACCTTGTACAATGGCAAGGCATTTTTAATTTTTGCTTTTCTTAAGACATAATCTTCAATTGAAGGAACAGATTGTTACTAAGGAACCCTTAGATGTTGTTTTACTTGATTAAGTACAATCAAGATGAAATGGACGTGCTATTATATGATCCAACTCTAAAATATTTAATGTGTAAATCTACTTGTTTTCAGACAAAATTTTTCTGCCTTCATATTGGTTTGTAATTTCAGGGAAGAATATATTTGCAATCAACAAAGTGGCCAAAACCTGAATTAGAGTAATGAGTTTGGACTGTATTGCATGTGCATTTCAAGTCTACATTGCTGTGGAGAAAAGTGGTCCTGGCAGTGCCCTTTTTTTTATATTTTCTGCTGTCTTGACACAGGAGTAGTGAGCTAGGCTTGGGATTAGTAGCCCTGAAGAAGAATTCCCAGTTTCTTTTTTTTTCCACTTTTTTCAATACCACCTGTTTTACCTTCGGGTTACACACACCTCCATGCTCCCACAATTCAAGGGTGCTGCATAGGTGATGTTTAATAGCAGGGGACAGCCAGTAACCTCTTAAAATGCACATCAAATTACAGCCTTAGCCATTTGTTAAATGTGCCAAGTGTTTGTGCTCTCAGCACAGAGCTATCTTAGGGAATGCTGGCATAGATCTTTTTGATGATTGGTTCCAAACTGATGGGGCCCCTTTTCCCAAGAGAACAAATGGTAAAATGAAGGCCTTAGTTTGGAGCCAGATTATATTTTGTCTACTTGGCTTCTGTGGTACAAGTAATGAACAGCACCTGGATGGATATGTATGTTAAAGGAACCCAGTCAGAATTTTCTCTCTGACTTGATGCCTTTGTTGTCTAGGTCAGCCATTACCAGCTGAAATGACGCTTGCCCAGCTTCTGACTCTGCTGTATGACCGCAAACTCCCTCAAGGATACCGATCCATAGATTTGACAGTTAAACTCGGTTCCAAAGTAATCTCAGATCCAAGCTTATCAAAAACAGACTCATTTAAACGTCTTCACACAGAAAAAGGTGAGTATTCTTACTTTTTTGGTATACTCCTTCTAAAAATGTTTTTATTTTGGACAAAAATTGTTTTGATTTTCTTGATGAGAAACAGCGGGTTTTTTGTGTTTTCTTGGATGATTTTCCTGAGCTGTTCTTTTCCAGATAAGAGCAAAACTTGGGATAAAGTACTAATTCATTCCCTGCCTAAATTGTATCTATAAGATGGTCCAATATGGTTGCTCTGGTTTCACTTTTCTTTTTTCATTGTAATATTGTATGTGATACAATTGTGATTGTATAGATACAGTATATTTTATTTCTTGACATGGATATCAGTTCTCTCTAGTAAGTAAGTGTGTTTGTGTTGCTAACCAGGGCAGATTTCATAATACAGGAGCTGTTTGAAACCATATGAGTTAGAGAAGCCTGTGAATTTTTTTATTGAGCTATCTTATGTACCAAATACTGCTTTGAAAATGAGATTTCTCTCAAGCCATCTAAGCAGGTCTTATAACTGCAACTTTTAAAAATATTTAACGTTTTCTAATAGGATGTATTTATTGATAATACTTCTGCCAATTGCTTGCTATCTGCTTGCTGGGGAAGGGGAAAGGAGAAGATCTATCCCAGCAGTCTGTTCTGAAATATTTTTATATCGTTCCTTTAGGCAATACTTAGAGAAATGGGACTTTGAAAGTAAGCTAATTGATCGGCTGGTCATCAGCCTGCTGACACAGCATGGAATTCCAAAAATAATCATACAGTTCTTTTCAGACAAGGCCTTCTTTTAAAACCTGTTCCCTTGATAGTCTGTTTACAGAAAAGATAAGAAACAGAAGCATTGAAAAACAATTATAATTTTCTTGATATCCGGTCTGAAATAAGCATTTCATGACTCTGCAGTGTTTGGATATACATATCTCTCGCACTAATGAGAGACATATCTTTTTCAAATAATACTTTGGTTTACTTATGCTCTTTATTTAAATTCTAAACATACAGTTTACAAATATTAATATTTAAATATTTTACTATTTGAATAAAACTCAAATCATTAGAGAAGGTTCAATTTAGTAGTAAAGTTGTATGTGAAAATATAAAGGTCCTCTGAACTTTTATTAAGTTATTGGGCACTTTTTTGTTTAAACTTGATATAAATACTTCTGAAAATTTAAGCTTGTCATTACAAATCCATTGATCTGTGGTGATATACAGCAAAATATTAGTTATATTCACAATCACCAGTTAGCAATAATGAAGGTCAGAGCTATGGCTTTTTCTTGACTAGTGCATAATATCTAGAGAAATTTTTCTTACATATCAATGCTCCCTTACTTGCTACCTAAAATAGACCACAGTTTTTTTGACACCTGGATAGATTTTTGACATGCTGGATGATTTCATAGGTTCACATGGGTCTCTAGTGCTACATTTACTACTACCTGAGGAGGAGTGTAATTTATTAACATTTTTTTCTGTGTGCTTCAATGCCTTTTTTGAGATCAGCAGTTTTCCACAGTGAAGTGCATGACTTCACTGAAAACTTGGAAAATGCTTATGGAGGTGAAATGGTTTCAATTGGATTATAAGAAAATTAACTAAAGGACTTACACTTAAGTATGCTTTTTAAGTCCTTGAGTGAATATTGCAGATGATACTGTGTTTGCACTCACAATGAAAGGATCTGCCTATAGCTTTACTCACTGAGAACTTACTTTTCAAGTGTCTTTTGCAGAGAAGCAGTTTTCTGTGCTTTATCAGTATCTCTGTGTTTCTATTTTCTTGTTGTCTTCCTTTGGGAAGGCTTACAGCTTTTTACACTGCAAAACAGAGGGGTGAGGTTTTTGGTCAAAATCTTTCTTTTAAAACCATCATTATGAAGGATATGTAACATTTCTTGCAGTCCAACCAATTCATGGCTCGCAATGCAAGCAATTGAATTGCAAATCTTGCTTAGCCTAGTGAGGTGGAATCCTCCACATGTCTGGTGAAAGGAGGTTCCTTGCTGATCCCAGCAAGTTTGTGACAGCCTCACCCACTGTCTGTGGGGAAAAGGAGCATTTCCACAGAGGTGTCCTTTCTGCCTGTGTCCTTTAGAACAGTAGACATCAAAGCTGTAAAATACTGAAAGTGTTACGATTGGACATTTTCTTACAGGGATTATCCTGCTTTGAAGGTATCTGCGACCTTTTCTTAGTCTGTCTATAAAAGACTTCTTCAGACAGACAGACCTTTCATAGTCTTTGTGTTTGAAGTAGGATGAATTGATGTACGTATTCCTACATGTGCCTGATTTAAGCTTCTTAAATCTTTGGTCATATTATTCCAAAGCAGTGTGATCCTCCCACAGCGTATCGGTGATGTCCTTGTAACACGGTGCTTCTCGCGTGTTTAAAAGTTGAGAATTAGGATGGGGAATGACCTGCTGTTTCCTATTCCCTTTCAAATTAGGTAGAAACCGTTTTAAAAGATGAAGTATCTGTTAAAAGATAGTGTCTGCTGTTTAAAAGTTTTTTCATAAGAAATTTAATTTGGTAGCTGCACAAGTTATTCATTAATGTGCTTCTGTTTTTACAAGTATATAACAAATAATAGCATATGTGCTATATATTTGGAGTATAACTGAGGATTATGGTGAGTGTCAGACTGTTCACAGTGAAGAGTTACTAAGGCCACTTGATCTCTCCTGCCTTTTGATGTGACTGTACTGTAAAGACTTGGAGGACCCCTGCATTACATTACTTAAAAATATAATCTGCAAAACAGATTTTAGATTAAATATACAGAATATTCACTGAAGTTTGCCTGTGGCAATTAGCAAAGAGGGCTGATGTTTGTCAATAAGGAATTGTGGTAAGGTTTTGTATATTCTGTATATACTTGTCTGCTTAAGTGCATAGAATGTTCTTTTTTGTCTGTTGTACAAGATATTAGGGTGCTTAGTCATAAACTGGGAGGACGGAGGCTAGTAGACAGTTAGAAATCCAGATCATGATCATTTTTCGTGAGAAAGAAATCTCCTGGCTTTTGTAGAGGGTCATTTTGACGCTCACAGAGAGGAGATGTGAAAAGCAAAACAGGTTAAGGTTTAAGGTTAAGATCATCTTTCTTCAGCTATAAATTCTTTATTGGAGAATAAAAAAACCTACACTTAACTTCTAGATGAAAGAGTGTTAAAAAGTGTCATATCTCCAAAATTAGCAAAGTCTTGAAGGCATAGATGAAATTCTAATAAAACATGAAATTCTAATAATTAACATGTAGCTGTGTATAAATAATGCTGAGTTTAACACAGATCTGCTGTCATTAGCAAAAGATACTGTCGGGGTCCAGGACATTCCTCTGGCTGCCCTGGGTGATTTGAGACCCTGGCAAGGGGCTCGGAGACCTTGGCACGGAGTCAAAAACACCTGTCCCTTCGATTTTAGCCCATGGAAAAAATTATCAACTTTGTGTGAAGTTTGAAAGCCACAAGAGTTTGAGTAGAATGATAGTTAATTTGTCACAGGGTGAAAAAGTAAAATTTTGGGGTTTTGGAATGGGGGTTCAAGAAGCAAGATGGAGGAATCTGGGTGTGTTCTGTCCTTCTTCTCCTTCTTCTTGTCCTCCATCTTCTGCTGTGATGGTGACATTTTTTGATTGGTTTAGAGTAGAGACAGACTGTCTAACATAGGTGATAGGTATTGGAAAATTATTGTAAATAAAGTACACGTAGTTCTTAGTATAAAAAGTTAACACCACCCCGAGGGCGGTCAGTGTGCCACAAACCGACCTGCCAGGCAGATCTCAGCAGGTCAGAGAAAGAATGTTATAGATAAGGAAAAATAAACAACCTTGAAAAGCAGAACTGACGAATCTTGACTTCTTCTTCAGTCGCGGGGCTGGGAAAAAAGACTTTCTAATTACCTCAGGAGTCATCTCAACCACAGAAGCCCGAGAAGGTACCACTAACACTTTTCTTTTGTTGTTCTTGTATTCGTTTCAGGTTCTTGGCTCAGTCTTTGCTTGAGAAGGAATCAGTACTTTTGAAAATCACTTTTAAATGAGGACAAAGAAATAAACACAGTGTTGATGATATGTATTAATTTCTTTTATGTTTATGTTTTTGTAGAGCATGCAGATTTACTGGGACCTTGCCCTGAAGATGAAGCCATCAGTCCTGGGGATGAGTGTATGGATGCAGTTCTAGATGAATCACTTCTTGAAACCTGTCCCATTCAGTCTCCACTGCAAGTTTTTGCTGGCATGGGTGGATTGGCTCTTATTGCAGAGAGACTCCCTATGCTTTATCCTGACGTCATTCAACAAGTGAGTAGAAAAAAATAAGCATTGGGAAACATGCTGAGAGTGTTTTGTTTGTTTGTTTGAGGACAGTATTTTCCTTGTCTTTCCCTACAGTTCAGTTTAACTTCTCAGTTATTTGGGGAAGTTACTTTAAAAGAGGCAAGTGGATAACTCCACAGCCCTGTCCAGCTGTACGTGTGCTTCCCTGTCCATGTCACAGACTGCCCGAGTAGCTGTGGCCTTGTTGGGACCAAGGCACGCTGCTTCTGTTAACTTGAAATATCTTGGAGGGTGCAGTAAAATAAAGTAACTGATGTATTATAAAGACACACTTGCTTATCACTTAATTGTTCGTGCAAGTGTACCCTCATAGATATTTTTATGGTTAAGTGAAATTCAGTTCTCAAAGCAGATGGTGTAATTTTATTATTATAAATAACAGCATCATCTTAATTATATTAATATTAAGACATGATAGATATTATTTGTATATTTATATATAGAATTCCTCTGGATGCACTGATAGACATTTCAAAAGTGTCAGTAGTGGCATTAGTGTGGAATTACTCCTTTGGCTGTTTTAAGTACACACTGCTAAAAAGGGAAAAAATAACCTATGAATTATTCAGAGTCTATTTGACTATATTTTTGAAGCTTTTGGCTGATACTCCTAACAGGAAATAATATTTATTCCCTTTGAAACTGAATTAATAATGAATTAAGGGTACATTAATCAGTATCTTGACGGTAAAATTATGGCAACCACAGGAACCCTGTAGTGAGACTGGATAATTAACATGCATCCTTTGTAAGTAGTTCTGCAAAGGCCTTAGAGGTCTAGTACCAATGCATTTCAAAAATTACAAGTTGAGGAAGTATTTACATAAACAGTTACTGTGTTATGAATTCCAAGAGGGTTAATGTGTACTCTGTATTGAAGAAAACTGAATTCTGCAAGACGTGAAAAGTAAGTTATGACCATGAGAAATTTCGTTCCTTTTTTTCCTTCTTTTTCTGTAGTCCTGGGAACTTACTGTCTTTTCACAATTTCTTACCTTGAGATATATGTTTAGATTCAAATACTGAATAAAAAAATTTACCATAAAAACCACTAAAAAATTAAATACAGTAATACCTAACAGACTGTTCAGAGTGAAAACTGATGATTTCTCCAGACTCTTAATTCTTTAATTTTACTTTTATATTTCTCCAAGTCACTGGAGAAATGTGAACATAATTGGAATAAATGCAGTAAAACATGGCTTTGACTTTAAATTAGGAATTTAGTATTCTGGATCATTTCTGTAAAGGCTTTTCATATTCATCTTTTCCAGTTTAGATCAATCTGGTAATAAGTACTAAAATTCTAAATATGATCAAATCAGTTTATCTGAATAGCATGGAAGCCTGAAACCTCTGTGACATTTAATTATGAGAGGGACCTCAGTGTCATAATTTCATTTGAATTGTTTGATTGTGTCTTGGGGCACTGTACAGCTACTACCCCCTTAAACTCTGACTCCCATCATAATGCTTGACTTCATTGTCCTCTGGTCATAAAACACACTGTTCTGTTAGAGTATAATAGTAATGAAGCCTGCCAAATCTATCAAAAGTTCAAAAGGCTCATGAGTTGCTACAAAACTGCTAAGATACCTGAAGTTATTCTTCATTTTTAAAGGCATTATGATTATTTTTTCTTCTTTTGCAATATGTAATTAAGAATTAAATACTTATGGTCACAGTGTTTAATGATAAAAATAAAGGGCTGTTTCTTATTTAACAGTATAGTAAATAAATTAATCTTTGTATTTACTTCAGAGTAATTTGTATCTCTTATGGCTCTATGTTTAAGCAGCACACTTTAACTGAGGATTTTAGGTTGCCAAAATGTTTGCTTGCTTGTATAGGCACAACTTTGTAGCGCTGTATTGAAAATGCAGCAAGTATGCCCTTGTGAGCCATTTAGCATGGTCCCTGTATCTGCAAATGGTGGAGTATTTCATGTGACTTCTTTATTGTGTCCTACATTAAGATTGCATGTCTTTTAGATCCTTAGTATAATAGAAAAAATTTTAAGGTGTTTAACTGAATGACTTCTTTGTTGTTTCTGTTGGTTCAGGTGAGCACTCCAGTGGTTACGTCAGCCACACAGGAAAAACAGAAGGACAGTGATCAGTTTGAATGGGTTACCATTGAACAATCAGGGGAATTGGTGTATGAAGCACCAGAAACAATTGCTGCAGAGCCTCCACCGATCAAGTCAACAGTCCAGACTATGTCTCCCATACCTGCACATTCTCTGGCTGCCTTTGGTTTATTTCTTCGTCTCCCGGGCTATGCTGAGGTGCTGCTAAAAGAACGGAAACATGCTCAGTGTCTGTTGAGATTGGTGTTGGGAGTTACAGATGATGGTGAAGGAAGTATGTGCTGTAATTATTACCTTTCTTTGTAGACCACAGATAGATAATTTTACTTAAATTTATTTGCACTGTATTGCTTTTATCAGGAAGTTAGCATTGGTTTGTGCAGAAGCATGTTGCAGGCATCTTTGATAAACTGTTGTCTCTAAGAAATTCTGTCTGGCGAAGTTTTATCACAATCATCAGTATTCAAGAGTTCTCATCTCATGTCAGAGTAATTGTAAAATAAGCACTGATAAAATCTACAATGACACTGTCAAGATAACGGCATTCAGACTGAATGTTCTAAGTAGCTAGAAATGCTCAACTAATTGTGCAAACATCCTATAATTCTGCAACCAAATGTAGAATAATATGGATAAGAGCGAAGCTACAACAGATATAGAGTAAACCATTGAATAATGTTCTAGAAAAGGAGAGTTATATCTAAAGATTATGGTGATTAAACTGCCTAAACAGAAGCTCTGCCTTGATGGTGTGAGTTCAGAGGGAGAAATTGTGTGTTCTTCAAAGAATAAACAGACAAACCAGGAGAAAAAATTGTTGTTGATGTCTTTGCAAATGAGCCTGGAATTCTGCATGCAGTTCTAATTTTTGTGTTTCTACTGTTCTGAAAAACTGGAGAAGTGTGTATGAAATAAGTTTTCGTACATTGAAGGCATTTGCTTTCACTGGGTGTTGTGTAGTGGAGCACTTGAGCAGTGTCAGGTTTACAGTTGAACTTGATGATCTCGAGGGTCTTTTCCAACCTGCATGATTCTGTGATTATGACTTTGAAGTGTGCTGGTTTTTCTAGGCTGCAATCATCAGAAGTTAGTCTCTATTTAGTACTCTAAATGGAGTGGTACAGTGGTGCGCAACATGGACCTTATAAGACCTGCTGGAAAACCAGGAATCTCATTTGCCCTCCCTTCTGCTTGTCTTTTTATATCACTAGTATTTAGGTGCAGGACAGTAGATGAGAATAAACTGGGCAATAAAAATTCAGTCTAACTGCTTACACCTAATCTGAGTGGTAAATAACTGAAGAACTGTATGCAGTTTCTAGAGTAGTCCCAGTCCCTTACTACTGCAGGCAATTTTTATATCTTTCCTTTTTTTTAATAAAGAGACATTTAGAATTTGGGTTGCTTTGTTTTTTTGTAGTAGTGTAGGTGTGTGTGCAGCCACTGCTGCTATTGGAATACCATTCCAGAACATAATTTTCTTGATGGGTAGGGGTTGCTTTAATTTTCTGCCTATGTTTATTCGTATGGAGTTAGTGGCCAACAGCTCTTCTTTCTCCAATGCATTTGTTGACAGGAATTACATTCCTTCGTAGCCTTAGTTTTAGCTGGACTAAACAGCCAATTTCTGTTTTCCCTTAGCCAAACATCTGAATTCAACTCTACAAAATGTGGATTCAGTTGTATACAGTAATCCACATTAGTTTTCTGTATAAACTATTAATAACTTCCTTTTTTGTTTGAAATGCAGCTTTTCACATATGTAGAATCTCATTACTTTCTTGCATAATATGAAGAGTTGCCATTATAAATCTATGGCTTATAGATTAAAACATGGATTCAGTTGTCTGCAAAGATAAATAAGGCACATATGTTTAGATTTTCTTTTTTCATTTGGCTATGCCTGCAGTTATGGAATTCTATCAGATGGGCTTATTTTCCAGAAGTTTTTATTTTATTTATGAAGATCCCAGTCAGAGGACTTTTGATTCCCTCGTTACCATCTTTGCAAAGGGTATCAGATAGATGTGAATTAACACGTGTGTATGTATGTATGTGTGTAGATATATGTACACACAAATACAGACATATTTGTTTAAATCTCTGGATGATGATATAGCTGATAAACAGTTAAGAATGAGGGAGAATAGGAAGCAAACTTCTGGACAGAGTTGGTTATTTTAAAGGATTTTTACTGTTTGAAGCATCTGTAGTTGTCAATTGTCTCTCTCTATATATGTACTGGGGAAGGAATGTGAAAGGTATTGTTAAATACAAGAAAAAAATTGAGACAGTTTCCCATATCACAGTGTGTTGCATTAATAGGTCACCCCATTATTTGAAATGTGGCTTTTAAAGAAAATTTTTGCTAGTAATGCAAAGGGGTTAAAAATTTTAAGGAATTGTAGCACAGAATTCATACATGCAACTCATCATATTAAAATTATGTTAGCATTTCACCATGGGTTCAACTTCAGTAGAAACTTGCTTTGTGTGAGTGCATTAATTCATGCTTTGGCCGCATGAATACAGAAGAGAATCCTGCATATGATAAACTACTGCTGCTTGTCAGCTGAGCTGCTATTAGCTGATCACGTGCATTCTTTATCTTGCTCTATTTGCAATGATTAAAAATATATATGCATTTAAAGATAATAGTCCAAACCAGGTGTCTCCCTGAAAATGGCAAATCAAAATTTTTAAATTTGATTCTTTACCAAATCCATGAATAAAATAAACATTCTTTCTTCTACACTCTCCTCATAATGAAATTTTTCTTGAAAGAGAAACATAGTAATAGATAGCTTTACTGTATGTGAATGCTTAAGTCCTTAATTTCTGTATGTTCATAAACTATTGCAGAGATTAATAGGTTTTATTGAACTATTGAAAGGAAATGTGGGTTTGATGTTTTCCTTCTCCAACCTAGGCCATATCCTGCAGTCTCCTTCAGCAAACGTGCTCCCGACGCTGCCGTTCCACGTGTTGCGCAGTCTGTTCAGCAGCACCCCGCTGACCACCGACGACGGAGTGCTGCTCAGGAGGATGGCGCTGGAGATCGGCGCCATCCATCTCATCCTGGCTTGTCTCTCTGCCCTGAGCCACCACGCACCACGAGTGCCCAACTCAAGTCCCAACCAGGCAGAGGTAAGCTTGCCAGCACAGCAGGTACCACCCAGAAGTACTTAGAGTTTTAATTAAAAAAAGAAAATAATTTCATCGCTTTCATTGTAGCCTAATTTTTGTAGACTTTAAAAATAATTGTGAAGTACTTGATTAGGTAATTGTCCCTGCATGTTGCAAATAAACATAGTAGTCATGAGAGTAGAGAAAGGCTTGTCTGGAGGCATTAAGGTATATGTAGTTTCTTTCACAGGACCTTCTTTTTCATGGCAGGAAAGGCATAATGGTCAATGAATGGTGGTTCCTTAATACCCATTAGATAGTATGAGCTCATTACCTTGTCTAGCATTCATCATCTTGTCACAGACGCATTTTATGAGAAATTCTTTTGCTAGGATGTTTTCTTCTGAGATGCAGAGAGGCCTCAGGAACAAAATGTAAGCAATAATTATCTGCTGCTGTGAAATGCAGCAGGTGGATCTGTGATTGGTCTCATGTGGTTGTTTTTAATTAATGGCCAGTCACAGTCCAGCTGTCTTGGACTGTCTGGCCAGTCACATGATTTTATTTCCATTCCTTTCCTTTCAAGACTTCTGATGAAATCCTTTCTTCTATTCTTTTAGTATAGTTTTAATATAAGATATGTATCATAAAATAATAAATCAGCCTTCTGAAACATGGAGTCAAGGTTCTCATCTCTACCCTCATCCTTGGACCCCTGTGAACACCACCACAATCATCTAAACTGCTGGTTACAAATTATTTCCTTTCAAATGCTTCACAAATATAAATGAGTTGTGAAACTCCATGAATTAATGCAGTGATTTTTGTTTACAATCTTTGTTCTGATACTTAAATGAGATCTGAAGACAAAAATTTTCCATCATACTCAAGATTGCAAATTAATCTCCAAAATTTGACTTTTTTCAAGCCATTTCCCGTGTTATACCACCCTCTACTCAGAATATGTATATTCTGATTTTCTTTTTAGGACTGTAAGTTAGCATTTCTGCATAATTGTCTGTAATTCTGCACAATTGTCTGTAAAAGTGTTTAAAAAAAACCATTAATGACTTGCCCTCTTTAGCAAGGTTGTTTTGTTTTGGTTGAGGCTTGCATGAAACAGTTCCTGGTGGCTGAGTATGGATTAGTACTTGCAAAATATACGGCTGTCCATATTTTAGCAGCTCTGATACTGATGAAGGGTTGAGCAAGCAAGAGATGAAGCTGTGCCTGAGAATAATTCACCTTAATGGATAATCAAATTCAAGGGGAAGCTGAGAGATTCTACTTCTAATGGGGTATCAGGCTGCTGACATATTAACACCTTAGCATTTTTGCATGTTTGGAGGGAAAGGGCAACCATTAATTTTTACTTCTGCTTCAGTGCTACCATGACCCTTTAAATAGCTTGCTTCCTCATAATTCATATCTATCAAGTGATAGATGGTAACTTGAAACTAGGGATCCATCAGGCCTGCACTGAGGCTTGTATTTCTGGGGCTAGGCTCTCCCTTAAGTGCTTTAATTCAGTGCTCATGACAGTCTTCTCGAGTGTTAAAGGCACAACATGTTCATGAGTAATGTCTACATGAAAATAACCTCGCAGCTGTTTCATCACCAAGACACATTGCATTCCCAGTGTAAAAGATTATCCAAGACTACTGTCAGTATGATACTTCACAGGTGATAATTTCTTTTACCGTTGCAGTCTGTTCATATATAATTTCTTTTCTTTCATATACAATCTTTATTAAAGTCACTGAAGAAGAAGTAAACAGACAATGAAACTTTTCGGAGCCATAAAACAAAAACTGCATGATGTGGTTTCCAGCTAATTGTGACCAAGTAATGAAAGGAGCAAGTCAGTTGTTGAGGATGCTAAATATGCAAATAGGAAAACATCAGTTAAAAAATGCTTATCAGAGTTTTTTCTGCGTCCTTTTCACCAATGGCCAGCAGAATTCAAAAATTAGTGTAAATAATTACACACTACTTCATGAGGGCTAAGCATTGTAATATTGGAGTTATGTTACTAAAATCACTGAGGCAGACCACAGGTAAAAGCTGTTTTAGCTGTTAGCAAGCAAGGTGGTAAAAATGTGCTCTTGGAAAATTTTAAGGAAGACTGACTTCCTTGCTCTTACCTAGGGAGGAGGTAATGTATATTTTAGTGACACGGAGATCATGTGTCAGAGCTGTACCTGTAACTTACTCCTCTTGTTTTGGAGCATTTATTCAAAATCAAGGAATACTTGAGCATCTTAATATTTCAGTTCTGTTCTCTTGATAACATTTCCACTCCCATCCTCTTAATCTCATTGTGTTATTAGGTTCTAAAGAGAAATAATTACAGAGCTGTGATGTTTAGAATGATATTGATTAAGTAGCATGCTAATACCTCTCATCATTTAAGCAGTGATAGTATCTTAGAATAGTAAAGGGCTTACAGTACTGGTCAAACTGAAGAACTACTTTCAACAGTCTACTGCTGACCTTTACCAGAACTCCATATATGTGACAGTCTTTCCTATGGAAAGCTTTGAATTTCACTGGATCCTGGTGATATCTTTACAAAGTTAATAAACTGGGATTACATTCTTTTGCATAACAAAGGCTTTTTAAAGATAGTGCGACTAAGATGAAATCATTAAATAATTGTGATTTTTTTTCCTACTTTAGCCACAGGTATCAAGCACACACAATACTGCATCAACAGAAGAACAGCAGTTGTACTGGGCTAAGGGTACAGGATTTGGAACAGGCTCTACAGCTTCAGGATGGGATGTTGAACAAGCCTTGACTAAGCAAAGACTAGAAGAAGAGCATGTGACCTGCCTTCTACAGGTGTGTAATTATAAATTGTGATTAATGAGAGGCACTTAAAGCATGGATAATAAAACTGCAGTTTTGTCAGTCACACAGTAATTACAGTATTTTGGGCAAAAATTATTTGCAAACAACTATCTTAATGGAAAATTATATCAATCATATTTTGAGCAAGGCTGTTTTCAGATGTCACTAGGCTGCTGCATAGAAGACCTGGGTATGTGTTCTGAAGAGAAAGTGGGTGAGGAGGTGTTCCAGTGCATTTCCCTTGAGCTGTCACATACTCCATCAAGAGCACTGCACACAGTCAAAAGTAAAGACTGTCCATTGAAGGAGAAGGATATGGCAGCAGGCATTTTGTTTTGTGTGCCAGATAGTGTTACCTACATAATTTCTTGCATACTTTTTACTCTACTTTAAGGGAGTGCCCATAGTTGATACTGGTGTCCATGAATGTGTTTTGCCTATATAACAATCTCATTCATACATTCTAGAAAATCTTGAGTATGTCAATTACATGACAATAGTAGTTCTTCAATAAACATCTAGATCTTAGTAAAATTCTGATGTCTTGTAATACCTAAGGAGAAGAAGATGCTGCATAGTCAGGCTTTTCAGTCCAACCAGTTATGAAATCCAACCAATCCCTGTTATCTTGCATCAATGTAGGGAATATGAGATTGTATCCAGTCATTAAAACTTTAATTCAGTTGAAAAGCATTAGCTAACCTGCTGAGGTTAGAGCACAAAGGAGATGAAGCTTTGAAAATGCCCACACCCTGATGAAGATACCATTTTGATGATCAATTATTTTAGACACTATAGATTAAATGGCACAATCATCATATCCCTTGCAAAACTACAGTAAGTAAAATCTGAAAGCATTTTTCTATGCAAGAAAGAGGAAAATTGCCTAAATTATTCTCAGCAAAGCTTCCAGGCAGTATTCTGTATTCTGCCAGGGAGAGGTTTCACTATCAATGTGATAAGTCATGAAGTAAGGAGGCATTTGCTGGGGGCACCTGGCAGTTGAAGGAAGTAGCATTTTGCTGAACATGTCAGTCAGTTGTACAGCAGACTTTCCTTAGTCCCTGCTCTAGAAAGGTTTAGAGAAATTCTGTTGTACAGAGTGCTAATAAGATGCTGCAGCAAAATACCATGGGTAAGGGGGTTAAAACAAAGAGAGTGAATGAAAGAGGAGAGGCTGAAAAGGTGAATAGAGTCCCTGGGACTTCAGGCTATACAGCTTATTTTGAGAATGCAGCTGCACAAATCAGAGCCATGGAAACGCTTAAATCTACAACACCCAGTAAGGGCCTGTGAACTCAGCCACAGCTACCAGTGGGACAGGCAGGTGTGCAGGCAAGAGGTGCCTTCCCACCATTGCCAAGGGGAAGGCTGCTCTTTGTTTACTCAGATATAAGCTGTGCTTGTGAGTAGTTGTTCCTCCAGGTAACTGTTGTGCTCACCATAACTTACTGTTTCATCTGTAAACCCTGAAGTCCCATCCCAAAGGAAGTTACAAAAATACCTGAAGCATTTGCAGTTGAAAAAAAGGAAAGTCATACTGCTGGTTGGTGTACTTGGTGTTCTAAAGTGAAAGGGACTGGTCAACTGCAGGTCTCAGTGGTCTGAGCTGGCAAACTCTTGCTTTGAGTAACTTCAGCAGGTTTGTCAATTAATTGATCTTCTAAAATAATTCAGAATTATAATAGTAATTTAATTTTAACCATTAGCCAAAGTTTGAATAATCTAATAACTGTATAGAAATTCTTCTGAAATGTCTTTGGGCCTGCTGAAATAAATTCCAGAACTCAATTCGCAAAACAGTTAGTGAAGTGTTAGGGCATGTGTCTTAAGGAAAGTCAAGGTTCTTTTGAATGAAATAAATCAGTTTTGATTAAATACTTTGGTATATGCATTTCAGGTTCTTGCCAGTTACATAAATCCTGCAGGGAGTACATCAAATGAAGAGACTCAAACGAGCCATGAGGGGAGAGGCCAAAACAGCAGCGCTCTTCCATCCATCCTCCTGGAGCTGCTCAGTCAGTCCTGCCTCATCCCAGCCATGTCATCGTACCTCCGCAATGACTCAGGTAACCTGTCCCTGCCTCCTTCCAAATCCAAGCTGCCTTACTTCTGTCTAATCAGGTTTTGCAGATACAACTGGTAGTTCTTGTTTCAGTACGGTTGCCAGGTTTTTTTCTCAATTTTTCTAATGGAACGTTCACTTGAGACTTAGAAAACAAAATAGAATCATCAGACAGAATCCTGTTGAAATGCTGACATTTGTTGCAATACCTCTTTAAATTTGAAGTTTAGTTCTACAGAAGATACACAGAGAAAAGGAGTACTTTATACAAGACCATGAAACGTAGTGTGAAGAAAAATGCCAATTTTAAAGAAAATTGAGGAAATGCATACCTAAATTTGGTAAATGTTGCACATAGCAGGGCAATTCTACTTCAATCAAAGCTTTTTCCATTATTTAGGAAGTACAAAAATAAGCCTCTTACCAGAATTGTAAAATATTTCAAATATATGGGAATAATTAAATTGTTGAGCTTTTTAAAACGAAAGCAAATGAGTTCTATGAGTTCATCAAATTTCTGCTTATAATTTTAAAACCAAGATGCTTTGATAGTTTTCATCTGGTATGTTGTACCTGGCTGGGGAAACCATTTCAGTTTTACAAGGTGGTGTGAAGCAGTATGAATTAAGCAAATGCCTGTGCGGAACTAATGACAAAATCAGCAGACTGGGTTTGTGATTTATGTTCAGTCTCACTAGATGACAGGCTTTAGTATGGAGATGAGCCTTAGGTTGGATTTTTATTAAGTTACTTTTTTTATAAAGATGGATTTAATCCTTAAGTATCTGGAGGAGTTGTTGCAAATGTGAGTAATTAGGTTTTGGAGCTTATTTTGCCTGCTCTATTTTTGGAGCAACTGATTAATGTCTTTGTCGTGTTACTGCAGTTCTTTGGGATGCCAGTTGGAGGGTGTGGTGATGTGAATTCATGGAACAATGTTACAGCTCCTTGAATTACAGCATACATCTTATGTTAGAGGTTAAAGAGAAATTATCCCTATCTTAAGTATTTGCAAAGTTACTTAGAACTAGAACAAGAGTGTGGCTCTTTAAATTTGTACTAACTAGGGCATTACATAATCTTGTGTGATGGAATGGAACTAGTTCAAAAAGTCTGCTGGGGTCTTATAGTGAAAATAAAAATATGAAGATCTTTCACTTGCTAGCCTGCAGATTGACACCTCACCCTAATTTTGCAATGAATTTGTTGGTTCTGTTTGGCACATACTGCAGTGAGGAAAATGAACTAATGATAGACCAAGCTTGTTAATGCAGTTGAAAATACAATGTAAAACAATCAAGGAAATTATAAAGTAAAATAATAAAGTAATCTTTCTAACAGATACTCATAAATTCTTCTTTGTTGGGGAAAAGGAAGAGTCATTGAAAGGCCTGGCAAAAATGCCATGTTATCTAAAGGATGAAGCAGCTGATCCTGAGTTACAGATGAATCACAGCTGCTGAAATTGCTATTTCCTGTTTTCAATAGAAGAATGTATCTGTCTGTGTAAGTCACCTTTAACTGGGAGAGAACAGTCAGATACTGATAGAATAGATGAGATATGTGGATGTGGTTGGTGGCGAGAAGTTCAGACTACTTTGGCTTTCAGGAACCATTTGTTTTCTCACTGTACAAAGAAGAGGCAAAGTTTTGGTGAAACATGTTTATTTTAGATATGTTTTCCACTGCTGAACTACTGTTGTTTGTGGTTGGTAGGTGGTGTTGAAATGCTGTGCCTGTGCATTAACAATTAGGAAAGAGTGAGCAATGTAGCAGTTAAACTGTATTAAAGCAAAGCAGAACCTTGCTTTTCAGAGAAAAAAATGAAAACTACCCTTCCGTTTACAAGTTCACAAAGAATGGGGTTATTTCTATTGAAGTTTAGAATTGTAAAATCTAAGGGTTGTTATCCTTTGATTGATCAAAGCAATATGAATGTTTCCTGCTGTATTTGTTCAAAAGTCTATAAAACACTATCATTAACAATGCTCTCCTGGGTTTCAAAATAATAACTTTGCAGTCTTGCAACAGTCAGGCTCCTCTTTGGAAGCACAATAGGGCTAGCAGTATGAAAGGGAAATCTGCAAAAAGGATGACTTCTAGAAAGAATGTCTTCTCTTTGTCAATATTTGAGCCAGATGCATTTAGTTGGGAAGGAAGCCCTGAGAACAGTTTGTCTTAGTGATAACAAGGCATAATTCCAGTGCAGTAATTACTGTTGAGTTGAAAGGCAGACAGATAATTTTCACATTAATGAGTGCAAGTTGCACGGGATGCTGGGCCTCTCGGTGTCACTGACACTGAGTGTCAGCAGACATAGCTAACACAAGAGAAGTAGGTTGAGAAGCTCTGAAGCTGTATTAGGTTCTGGTACAATGCTTGAGGGACTGAAAAATTCCCTTCATGCATTTATGGTTCAAATGTTTCAAATAAGGAGATGACTTTTTTATTATTACTACTATTTTTATTTTCTTTTTTAGGATCTTGAAGACCAATTTAGTAGAACAGATTTGAGTCTTTCCTGATAGAGCTTTATCTAATGTCTTATCTTGAATACCTGTGTCTTCTCTAGCAAGGCTGAACAGGAATCTAGGGAGAGTAAAAAAGGGAACAGCATCGGTAGTAATGCACATGTATATGGAATTCTAATTTTCAGGCTGGTGCAACTTCTGTTGTCAAAATGTACTTCTGTGTGGAATAAGCAGGTAACTGCATTCTTCCTGTAACCTGCTGGTCAGAGGAATTAGGGTATTGCATATAGAATGCTAACAGAATGTTCCTGGGTTCTGGCACCGAGCAGGAACAAGCTGTGCCCAGCACAGTGATGACAGAAATTAGCGATTTTCAGCAACCCTGTAACTTTCTCAGATCAGAGTGGGTACTGGTGGGACCAGATGAAGGTTACCCTTATGCTGAAGGTGTTCTGCCAGATTTTAGGTGTTGTTGACCAGATGAAGGTTACCCTTATGCTGAAGGTGTTCTGCCAGATTTTAGGTGTTGTTGACCAGATGAAGGTTACCCTTATGCTGAAGGTGTTCTGCCAGATTTTAGGTGTTGTTGTAATTATTGGAATAATAGTGATCTTCACGTATCTATAGGTATCTATCATACACATAAAATAAAGGGGGGGGGGGAATTTTGGTATGAAAATTTGTGCAATGAAGCTGTAGGCATGCTTTTTCCTTTCATTGCACAGTAGGCTGGTAACTCTGTGGTAATATAAGACAATAAGTATTTTGGTATTGATGTGAATTTTGTATTTTTTACACATGTTCAATTAGCTACAGGTCTGGCATATCCATCTTGCAAAGCTCTTTCGGCAGATTGGCCCGTGTCACAGTTGTGACACAAAATAAACTTAAGCAACAAAAATCTATCTAGGATTTTTGATGCTTAAGTTTATTTTGGCATCCTGCTTAATTTGCCCAAGACATGCATGGACTAGATTGTTATCTGTATAGTTCTAGATAAAAGGAATATTGATCAGACAAGCAGTGCTCACATAACATTTAATCTTTTAGAAACCTCACCTTGAAGCAGATTAGTACAAACCAGATTGCTCTGATATGTTCTGCAGCTTCATCTGCATCAAAGTGAGGTGATTGTCAAGTCCTTGTAAATTATGACCATTTTAATTGATTTCTGTAATTGCTTGTTTCTTGTAGAGAAGGAAGGTTTATCTGTCCTTGAAGAGCTTTCCTTAGTATGCAAGATAGCTCTCATCATAAGGGGCAGTAGCTGCTGTAATCCTCACCATTTCTTGATAATATTTCTGATGTTTGTTTCGTGTCTTGTTATGGCATTACTGTGGTTTTATGATCTTTCATTCTGTAAATGAGAAGGTTTATTTTTGCAACATGGTGAGATTTTTTTATTATACCTATGTTTATTCCTAAGATTTAATTCATATTTGCCTTTGTGAAATTGATGTAGTTTTTAACTTCTGTATCATGAAACATCTAGCTTGTATTCATTACCATGCATATATGCACATTTCACACTAAAAACTGTCATGTAAAACCTTTTCACTATTTTCTTGTATACAGCATGTTTCATTTGAAAGCTTTTAGGGACTCTTTCAAATATGTGAGCACTTCTCTTCTTGAAAAAAATGCGCGGCAATAAAATTTGCACTGTACAACAAGAGGTTCCCAGCAAATATGTGACCATACATGACTGTCTTGGAGGTCTAGATTTTGCTAATACAAGTAAGAGTTATTTGACTGATAGGTTTGACTGATGGAAACTAATACAAGCTAGTATTTGCAAGTGGGAGAAAAGAAAGCAGTATTTATAATAGTCTTTGTAGCTAGCAAGATTTACAGAGACAAGACAGTGCCAAGGAATCATAAAACAGAAGGAAAATCAAGTGACTTTTAGAACAGGGCAAGGACTGCCTATTTTTTGATAGGCTTGAACAGTAAGAAGCTGAGTGAAGTTGGGATTTGTCAATACCACAGTATTAGGTAGTCTCTTAATGCTGATGTCCTTAGCAAAGCCTGAGGTGACTTAGACTTGTTTAAAGCCAAATATCAGGAGAGGTTTGTTATCACCTTTGCCTTGGAAAACAGACCTCATAGCAAGTTGCAGAATTCTGCTGGAATTCTCCTTGTTTGAATTTCCAGGCTTACAGGAAACAGATGATACTGTAGTTTTAGCTGGGGTTTGCTTTAGGCACCTTTCCTTCTTTGGTGGACAAAATGCCATGTGATGTGGTCAGCATAGCTCGTAGCTTATGAGCTTAGTCTTCCCTGGGTTTGACTGCTGGGAAGAGATGATGCATTTCTGTGGGAGGGCTTTGCTAAAAGGATTGTCTTTACTGACCAAAGTGTTCCACTTGATGAGAGTCCAGTATTTGCTTTTTACGCACTTTTCATAGTTTACTAAATACTATCACATCATGGACTTGTGGATTCATTAATGTTGTGCTGCTTTATCCTGCTGCCAAATACTTCATTGTGAACTTTGTCTAATCAGTACTGTGGATGAGTCTGTTGCATGTGAATGTGCTGCATTCTTTTTTCTACCTCTTTTCATGTACCTTTCTTAGTTGAGTCATTGAAGTCATACTGTTGAGGCCTCAGACCATGAACGACGCTAGTTGGTCTGCTGAAGACAGAGTATTTCTTTTCTAGCAATCACACTTATTCTCAAGGCATTGCATGGTGTTGTTTTACTTTCTGTCAAGTTATCCAGTCCCACTGAACTGAGTATGTTGAGTACTCTGAGGCAGGTATACTGGGCTCTTTATTCATCCATCACTGAAGGTGTGACGGTACTGCTGCAGTGTAAATGTTGAATCATCATGCAACTCTGCTTTTCCCTAGACTGTTGATTTTTTGCTGTGTATAATGAGAGGTAGTTGCTATTAAGATATTTTTTGTTGGTGAAATTCTTAAGCATATATTGGATTAAATGTATAAGTACCAAAGCTTTTATTGGAGCTTGTTTAACTAAAGTTAGACTTAGGTCCACATGAGTATAACCTGCAGGTATTACCTGTTAAGAAAGGACATCAGATTGCTGTTTTAAAACAAAATGTAACTTGTATGCTGAGGCAATCTAATGATAATGTTACCCTGTGACATTCCCTCTAAGGATCAAAGCCTTTGCTATAAATGAAATCAGAAGTACAGTGACAGTTTAGACAGCATGTAATTACTGAAATTAAAAATTCTCCTAGCCTTCATTAATGTTAATGAGCTCATTCACTGGTAAAAAAATCATACTGACCCTTTGCAATATTTGGTTATAATCACGATTTCAAGAAGAGAGCTAAGCACTGAGATGATATGAAATAAAACTGTTTATTTATTTCACAGAATTGACAAGTTTTAAATAACTTCAGGATCAAAATAAACAGTAATTTCTACCTGAATTTCACTGTTCAGGTTCTTGTAATATTTCATTTCAGAGATCCATCTCAAATATCCTGGTATTATGAGATTAAATGCAATAATATCCATAAGTATGTAGATATAAGAAGTACATTGAAAAAATAATAATGGTAATATCTGTTCTGTAGTCTTAAATAAACATTAGTAACCTGCATAATTCCTCTAGAATGTAGCTTAGTTTTACAGAATGCTTTGGTGTTTCATATACTGAAAATAAGTATACATTTAATAGAAACTTGCTGAAGACTGTGGCTGGTGAATAAATTTTCTTGTCTGCATGTGCTTCCTTCCAGTGCAGCCTCAGCCCTGTTTATCATTTCTTCTAGTTGAGCAAGTATTGAGTCAGAGTTGCAAAACCAGAATATACCATCTTCCACCTCATTTGTCCATAAGTCAGTGTTACAGTGTGCAACTGACTGAAATATCATTGCCAAATTCATTCTCTTCTAGGTCCCTGACCTTATTCTATGCATGTACTGGTTTCAAAGTGACTTCCAAATTCTCAGTTGGTTTAGCAGTTACCAAATTCTAACACTAACATCCCTTATATCACCTATATAAGGGATGTACATCTTCACATGTCATTTTATGGAGGGACTGAAGGTAGTTTTGTAGCCTAGAAAAAATTGAGCTGATATTCATAAATGCAGCTGCTCTGTTGTTCCTCTGTGGCACAGGTAATAGTAAGAAAAGTATTTATTAAAATCAGTTTCTTTTTACTTTTTTCATGTTATTTGTTTAATGAATTTTTAAGCCTAAGCTCTCAGAAGTAGTTTTCATTATAAGGTACATGTGAGATACATTCATGTATACAAAAACTTCTGTGGTCTGAGTCTGTCTGCAGCTTTGGATCTAGTTTAAAGGCATATGTAGCTTTAATTGAATATTAATTGAATATTCTAATTCCACATTCTACTAATTTCAGTAGCCAAATGGTATGTTCTGTGAAGTATGCTTAAGAGTTGCAATTCTGGTCCTCAATCACAGACAATGCAAAAAGGGAAAATTTCTTCAGAAATTGGTCCAGAAAGAGAGCGTACAGTCCTCTGGACAGAGGTTAAACCTGTTTTCCATGCCACGCAGTGAATCCTTGCATGATATGTTTTACTTGAAAATAAGCATCAGGGTGAAAACATGAGAATTGCATTTGACTTCTTTTAAACACATTCTAAAAATGATGCTATAGAAAATGTAAGATTTTTTTCATTTGGAGAATATGTATTAGTGTGTCATTGGAATTATTAATATGTCTTAAAAGAAGTACTAAAATTATTCTTTTTTTCACACCACCTTAAAGTATTTTTAATTAGAAAAGCACATTATCAGTATAGCATGATGATTTCAAATACAGATTTAGTAAAGGCAAGAAAATCTGACCTTTTTCAGCTTTCCACAAGACTAACAAAAATGCTGCAGAATATAGTCAATAGTTAAAATTTTATTTATAATATTACAACTTCTAGTATAACAGCATTCCTGTTTCCACACTTACTATACATTAGTGTAAGTTATAAGCCTAAATTATGGTAGCCTAAAAATAAAAAACCCTTTTGCCTGTTTTGTGGTCTCAGCTATGAAGAGACATACTGCACAAAACCATAGAAAGCATGGGACTTGCTTATAGTTGCTCATAGATTATCTCTTTCTATGTTCTGATTGTTTTGAGTGTTTGGCTACATTTCTGTCTTGCATGTTTGCTGGCAATAAAACAGTGCCTTCTCTCATCCTGCTGTTCAGATTTCATGTGTTACCAACGAAATGTTGTATTTGGTCTGCCTTCATTTACGTAATTTAGCACCCTAGCTGGGCTCACAGGTACACTTTGCAGTCATTGATGCAGCACCCTTAGCCAGACACTTCACTCTGGAATGTTTTTGATGCTCTTTTCAGAGAGTGGTGGGGTTTTTTGCTTTAAATTTACAAATCATCCTTACCATTGCAGGTCTTTGCACTTTGTGCTGTACAATTGATTTTCAAAAATGTCATCAAAGTGTAGTGTAGATGTACACAAAAACAATAACAAATAAATTGAGCACAGTTCCAATAATCCCAAGCAGTGCTAAAATAGATTCTTCTTTTTCCTCTTTCTCCTCTTGCCTTTTTACATCTTCTAGTGTTGTGATGGCAGAGGTCCCCATTTTTCCTGCAAAAACCTTCACCAGTATTCTGGCAGCTAGCTAGAAAAAAGAAAGCAAATGGTAAATCTGGTCTGACAAACATGCAAGCTTTGAGCTTTTTAAAAACAATTCTGTAGTTTTTCCTACAGCATTTCTTAATGCTGTGTTTATTGAGTTATATTTGTCTTTTGTTTTCTTTTTGTATGAATGTGTCCATGTTAAAAATAAATGTTCTGTAGGTACAGATTTGATAGGAGTGAAAAATAGCTTGGTGCTCCAAGCCAGTTAGTATGCCTTAATATAAAAGACATTTTAAATTTATCTGAAGCCAGCTTATTTGTTTATAAAAGATGGTACTGGTGAAAGCAGGTATGTGAGCATTGTCAAATACTCCGAAATGCCTGGGGAGGTTATATGCAATTTTAGTTTTTCTTAAATATTTAACTGCCATGTAAAAAACCAGCTGAAAATATTCATGCCTGCTATTTTCATATGGAAAATATGTCTCCTTAATACAGTATCACAGTTGTTTTTCACCAGTGAGCCCCAAGCAGGCAATTGCAAGTGAGATCTTCTTTTTCATGTTTAATAGATCAGCTTTTGGGCATCCATGCAACAGTAAACATTTATCAGAAAATGTCTGTCTTTGCAAATATAAAGGTGGTTGTTATGTATGCTGATCATTGCAGCATGCCACAGCGTGGTAGTACTTTTATAGTAGCAACATTCTATGCAGTGTATGAATTCGAGTAGACATTTCCAGATGCATGTATGATTTGTTATATTTTTTTATTTGCAGAAGTGAGGTTGACAGGTCATTTCTATTACTTAGCTACTCTTGTACTCTTAATTTGCAGTCAAATATCTTCTAGAAACATGTTCCCTGTAAAATTATGTTCATTGGTGACTGGGATGTTCATCTTGTATGTAATCTGCTATGCTGTTTTAGCTTTATTGATCAGAAATTTGATGGGGATTTCTACTAGTTCAGATCACTCCAATTTACTGAAGATATACAATCATTTTATAGTGCAAGAGCATCTTTCTCGGCTGGCAAACGGCTTTAATCATTGGTGATTAAGGTATTTCTGCTGTGAGTCTAATTAATGTCATCAGCTCAGAACATATCTTACAGAAAGGTTAAAAAAAAGGTATTTCTTACCCTACATTGCATCAGGAATAAAATGTCATCAGACATGCTTCTTACTTGTCGATTCAGTGGCAAGCCAGGCTTTTATCTTCATGAAGGGGCTGCTCTCCTCTCTCAGACAGACCAGATAGGAGCACGTACAGTTTCTTGATGAAGTTTATCGGTGAAGATAATAATGTTGCAGAATCTTCCAAATGACTGGTGTTTTTTCTCAGTAATCCACTAAAGCAAGTGTAGTCGAAAAAACAGTAAAGCTCTTTCTCATAATGATCCTCACTGTTGACTAATTCTCATTAAAATTGAGGCTTTTTTCCCTCAGCTGATGCAGAGCAACAAAATGCATGCTGTTCTGTCTTGTCTTAAAAAAAAAATACAAACAGCTCCTGGTTTTATTCAGTTATACTTAGTTCTTTATTAAGACTTCAGAAACAGCCAGCCTTTGATTTACTCCTTGTGGCAGCCGTCTGAAGAGGCTTTCTCACGTTGACATGCTGTAATTCCAAATGCAGCGGACTACGTGCAGTCACACTATGTGATTTTAGTCCAGCCTGAAAAAGGATGAAAAGAGGTCTGCTTTGCTGGCAGGAGTTGGAATGCTGTCACCCACCTGCATTCAGAGCCTCTGGAAAGAATTCCAAGGTATTCTTCGGAGCATTGCATAACTCAGCCAGGCAAATCTGAAGAGAGGAATGACAGTGGCTTTAGTTGCACACTGTGGTGAGCTGTGACATTGATTAAACATGCACTTGGCACTTGCTGAATAAAGAAGGAGCTACGAGCCACCCTTGCAGACAGTGAGTTGCATAACAATGTGCGATGGCTCTGCTGTTTCATCGGCAGGCCGGGCACATTTTAATCCTGTACCCATGGAGAAACTGCACGGTGTAAAGAGGAGCAGAGTCAACTGTACTTGGGGGTTTTCTGAGGAAGTGCTGCATGACAAATGGTGACATTAAGGCATTCAAGCTGAAATAGTGTTTCTGCCTTTTGTCTTTTTATGCTTTGTTTGACAGGCAATTGTTTCTATGGGAAATAAATGCTTTTCCTCTTTTATTCACCACCCAAAGAATGCAGGTTACCGTGTAATTAATGAAAACACTTAAAAATAATCCTGTTCTGATTTCTTAGGAAGCATCAACACAATTTTTTTCCTGCTTCAATCAGAGAGGCAATTTTTTCCTGCCCAATTGGAAATGGGGGAGAACTCTGTAAAGTCTTCTCCTCCCAGCCTCTCCAGACAAAAAAAAAAAAAAAGAAAAAACAACCCATGCAATTTTAATAGCCTCTGGAAGGAGCTGTATTTCAAATAATTTTATTCAGTCACTTTGATCTATGAAGGCTACCAATGCAATGTGCTTTCATTGGTGTTGCATAGCTTCTTGCTGTGAATGCAGCTGTGTTTTAAATATATCAGAAAACTTGTTTTGTAAAAAATCCTTGCAATGCCAAGCAAGTCAGAATTCTAATGTACAAAAATGTGCTTTTGTGTATGATTTTGAAAAATCAAAATGCAATTAATTAGAGTTTTAACAATACGAGTGTAACTGGAAAACCTTAATCATTTTCCAGAACAGCATATTTTAGGAGTTACAAGGCATTGTTTGAAATTCAGTGTTGAAAAATCATCTATAGAGAAAGCAGAAGACAGTAAAATCATTGTTTTAAACTCTTCCATTTTCAACTTAATTTACATTACATTTTTTCTCATTTTTCCAAAGTGTCTAAGTACATTTGTTACTTTCTTAGTAACAAACAAAACTGCATATTTTGCATGTGCATTATTTTAATGGTAAATATCACATTTGAAGTACTGTGAGTTGCATGGTACTTCTATGTGGTTTGTCCTGTATCCCAAAGGTTATGTTGCCTCAGTAAAATTGTTTGATTCTAGAAGAATAAACTAATTAGGTTAAATCTCTCCACCATAGGTTCCTTAAGTATATATTTTCTAATATTTATATATGATCTTTCTTTTCAAGCTTTTCCCTTTTTCTGAAGAGACTGCATCATCTTCAGTTGTTCTTGCAATTGTTTTGTGTCTGTGTATCTTGAATGTATTTCTGTATTCATTTGGATCCATGGAGAGATACAAAGATGGGGGAAGTTTCACCTGTGTATTCTGACCATTCACATTGCTGACAGCACCTAGCAATAACAGAATTTTCAAGCACTGTACTATATTAACCCTCACATGCTCAAAATCAAACCCTCTCCCTTGTGAAAGAGGGAATTGTGCAACGTGCATATTTTATTTAAAGATTAATGATATATTTGCAGCTCCACTGCAAATAACCAGCTAATTCGATGTACCCACAGAGAGCAGCAAAAAAATCCTGCAACATTTCTTGGCCTGGTTATTACCATGGTTGAGATCTCATAGTGGTTTGCTGTTTTTATAATTGTGCTGCAACTGGCGCTTCAGTGGCTCCAGTGAAGCCTGGAAACAAACCTGTCTGGGCTGCCTTTGCACACAGGTGAGGGGCAGAGCTGCCTCCTGCACAGCGTGATCCAGACACAGCGTTTGCCATTGCATTGGGATGCAGTGTCTGTGTGAGCATGACGTGAATGGGTTTGGGAAACAGACCCAGCCAAAAATAAATCTCCAGCACAACACAGTAGGGATGGGGAAGTAGCTGCTTAAGCTGTCAGTGGTGGCAAAGACTTGCTGTTTGAGAAGAAGCAAATAAAGGTTGTCAGACTTAACATTTGTCAGTTATAGGAAACTCAAGGAATTCATCCATGTTGGGTGGAAGCTGGCATTTATAAATAAATTCCTTATAGCATCTCTAGTGTGGAGAGAAAATTTCATGCAAGATTTCTCATGAGTGAAGTGAGTCATGTAGGTTGATTAGAAAAGGCCTTGATTTATCCATAATACTCAATATTTGGAAAGATTTTACATTTTGTGTAAAATGACATTAAGTAATCATTTTATAAACATCAGTAATAAACCCACCTGTTTTGGGGTGAGCATTACATGGTTATACAGTATGTGGAGTTTGGACACTGGTATCCAAAAATATCCTAAATTTAATTCTGTTACTTCCATCTAGGAAGAGCTTTCAAGCACTTAGTAAGACTTTGGCAACTCCTCAGTAACTGATTTATGTGATATTCTGAGAGCAGGGCAAATTTGGTTGATTAGAGGTCACTCTGTTCATTACTGCTGAAGTCACTTCTATTGCATGGCAATAGACCTTAGGCAGTACAAATGTATGTCATATTTTAAAGATATTCATACTTCAGGGGAAGTTGCCAAGCTATCTTGTAAAAACCTTGTGGTATAAATTCAATAATTTACAGTCCCAATCCTTTGATGATCATTATCCTGCTATACACTACAGCTACCAGTAATGTGGTACACCCAGAGCATCACAATTGCAAAAGAAGCAAGCTCTCTTAAGTGTATGTTTTATTTTATCTTATGTATTTTTATGAATTTGTAGAATTTGGTTTTTTTGTGTATGCTAAAATAATTTTATATGTGGTATTTTTTCATTAAAATAGCATGTTTTTACTCAGATCATGTCTAGACTTTAAAATCTATTTAGCTTAAAGTGCTCTAATGAAGTCCAAAAGATCAGTTGTCCATGAAGACTGTTTTCCCTTGTAGTTGTTCTGAATCTTCCCTAAGATGCAGGAAAGTACTTGAAATGAGGTAGCATGTGTATTCTGTAGGGTGATGTATTCTAGTTTTCTTCTCCAGCAATCTCCACAAGCTTCCCTTTATGAGATCTGGTAGTTTTTTAGTTAAATTGTAGAACAATAGAGCAAAGCTGTCTCTCTTGGGAGATGCAATAGTATGCATAAATTAAGATGAACTGGTTGGCTTAGCATAAGCACGAAGTGGATAGCCACAATCCTTCTTTCTTCTTTAGTTTTTTTAATTTTTTTTTCTCTCTCCTGATAACACAGATACTGTTTTCTTTGTGGGAGCTGTTAGCCTATTTTTTATGATGCAGATTGATGTGTGATGCCCTTGAGTCAGCAGTGATAGGCATGGGAAGGTTTCAAAGTATTTTTTTACTCTTCTGTTGAAAAAAAGAGGAAGGACTCAGGTCCTCCATCTGAGGCAGCACAAGTTAGTTTTATTTAGCTTTCTTACTATTCTCTTTCGTGGCTCTTTCATGTATTTCAGCTCAGCATTGACTTGATGATTTTGGCACTTCAGCTGTACCCTTATCTTGTTTTCCTTCTGATTGAGGAACTTCATTGTTCTTTTAGCTACTGTTTGGGGGTTTTCCTGATTTTGTAACTTAGATGCCGACCCAAAATACCCTTGGAAAAAATCAGAATTCCCTCATAACTAACTACAGAAGTTTCTCCAGTCAGTTCCCACCTGTCAGTTTTCGCTTAGCAAAAATGTTCTTGTTCCAGTTTCTCCCCCTTGCTCTGAAAATAGTTCTGCATTAAGAGGTCAGTTAGATGAATGTGAAGTAGTACCACTTCTGCCACAACTCTTTCAACACCAACTTCTCTTGGTACTGGTCAAGCTCAATTCCTGTGACCATGGTCAGAATGGACGCTGCTATTTTGTCAAGAAAAGTACTAAGTTTGACAATTGAACAAAAGTTTAGAAAAAACAGCATTTGGAAGGTGTCACATGACATGTCATGTATTTGTTAGGAGAGAGGTATTTAAATCACTGCCTTCAAGTGCTGAAGCAATTCAGAAGTTGGTGACTGATGATTAATGTTCCTGCGATAAAGGTGAGGATTTCAGCCCCAGCTGAGTGTGGTGACCTTCTGACACTGGGCAATCTTCATTTTTCTCTTCTTTACTTCCATCAAAAAGAATCTCTTGTATGGGTATTGTACCTTTCTAAAGTGGTTAGTAACTTCTACAGTGCTTCAGTTCTGATTCAGTGCTGTTCTCTGCAGCTCAAGAGAGGTTTTTTAATCAAGGACAGCAGGTTTTTGAGACTATTCCTTCACAATGTTTGATTGTGGGCTTTATGCTTCTGTGGGAATATTTCAAGTATGAGTTTTTTGAGTTCTAATCTTCGTAAATTTTGGTGTGTTAGAGGAGTCCAGTAAGTGAATATTGAGTCCTGACTGGGCAAGCAGAGTAATGAGAACTGATCGTAGTCCAGGAGGGTGGCTCTCGGGGAACTGCAGTACCACACCAACTTCTTCTTTCTCCTAAGTCCTTAAAGCATCTTAACCATCTGAGAAAGAACACATTTTGTCTGATGTTTCAGATGACTGATCTTGAAAAACAAAACAAAGCTAGAGATTACTGCACTCTCAGCATCTTTTATATGTTTCTTTCTTCTGTTTTGTTATCTTTATTTGGAAATAGCTTTGAAATAAGAGGATGAAAATATTAGCCCACAAAGCCTCTTATTTGCTATTGCAAAAGAATATGAATATATGCTTGTATTTTCAAAGCACTTAAAGTAGCAGACTATTTTCTAGTAGATACTTCTTTTGGATTAGAACTATAACAGAATTTTTTTCAATGTCAGAACTGATTATCCATTTGACCGGTTAATAATATAAAAGATTTATGAAAGAACAAATTATAAATTTGTAGTTTCAGCTCTACTGAGACAGAAATTGCAGAAATTTGTTGTAATTTATAAGGAGTAATTTTTTATTGAAACGTCATGGCATTGGAATCTTTGAAAATTAGAAACCTAGTTGTAGGAATGAAGTAGCTTAAATTTGATTTGTAATTGGGTACTGGATTGCATGACAGATAAAGCACTTGCTCTTTTCAAGACTGAGGCTTGCTACAAAGAGCTAATTGGAGGTATTTTTTTCAGCAAATTGGTATTTAGCAAAGCTCACTGAGACACTGGAACTTTGCTTCAATCTTTATCTGGTTCTGTACTGCACATTGTTTTATATGGCTTTTAAACATAAATTCATGAACTGGCAGATCTTTATTGATTTTTTTCAGCTGGTGGTATATTTTGCAACTGCAAGTACAGAGCATTCCTCAGACTAGCTTGTGATCTCTGGCCCCCCTCACTTGATCATAGTGAATTAAAGTGCCCATTAAATTTTCCAGAAGGAAAGGATTTTCATGGTTAAGATACTCAGGAAATATCAGGTGATAAATAGGAGGGGTAAAGACAAGATTTCAGTGGGGCTTCTCACATCCCATGTTGTTCTTCCTTCTGCTTCTCATCCACGTATTTTTTGGCCTGCTGCCTAAATGCTAGAGTATTTTGCTGTGGAATCAAGAGTGGGGTGGGATTTTGTCTGTCACTTTCTTTTTGTGAGCCTTAAATAACAGAAGTTTTTCCAATTGATGGCTAAGCTTCTGAAAGTGCTTTACAGGACAGTCCTGAAAAGCTAAGTAAACAAGATTTCTTCCTCATCTGAGACCA
This sequence comes from Camarhynchus parvulus, assembly GCF_901933205.1. NCBI lineage: Eukaryota > Metazoa > Chordata > Aves > Passeriformes > Thraupidae > Camarhynchus > Camarhynchus parvulus. The sequence goes on from NC_044573.1 coordinate 35,400,149, forward strand.
CTGTGGATTTCTGGACCTTTGTGGTTATTGGATAATATCACTGTCTTGAAAGCTTGAGCAACAGACTGCTTATGTATTTGTATCTGCCTGTCAAGGACCTGTAATTTTTTACTATTCCCCCTTGGATCCCTTAGACATAACTCTTCTGGTACTAAGCAGAGATAGATTTTTTTCACAGACCTTTATGCCTTGGACTCCACTGTATTATATGTCTTATGTAGAAGGAAACTAAACCATGTTTGCCTTCCTGCCTCCTGCAGATGAGTTTTCTTTCAGAAATACTGTTAGATGCTGATCCTTGATACAAGGATGTACAGAAGTGAACAAATCATACATGAGATGCAGCTGGTGTTTGTTTCATTCCTAAGATTGGTTTCTGTATGATTACCTTTAATTATTCACTTGAGAAATGAAAGGCCTGGGTCATCGCCTTCAAAAGTGTCTGGGTTTGGCCATGAGGATTCAGTGAAATCCCTCTGCCAATAGACTGTCACCATCTTGTTTGTGTTTAATTTTGGGAAAACAGTGCAGGCCACTGCCCTGATTGTTTCAAGGCACAATGCAGTGAAGCTTAGTGTGGAGGGAACCTATCCTTAGGCTTTCTTGGGCCATTTATCTCATTGCTAAGGCTCAGGAGTGTTTCACCCAGGAGTTCCCTTTTTCCCTTCATCGATTGGAAGCCAACACTGATAGCTGTATGCCTGCTCATAGGGGAAGCATGGGAGTCTATAAATAATGGATTGGTTTCCCCTCTGAGGGTAATTGGTAAAGGTGTTCAGCCAGCCCTTTAAAATTGGAGATACCACACTGCATCTTTCAAATTTTCCAGAATAAATATTACCAGTCCTACCATTTTTTCTTATTTTACTTTAGTTAGACAGTACATCTCAAGTGGTTTCATAAAGACTTGGTAATTATGGTTGGGAATATGAGTGGTGGATGTATGAAATAGATTGCTGTGCAGTGCCACATGCTACAAACATTCACAGATTTTACTAGAGGCATTAAGAATTAATTGTAAAAATTATGCCTCATTACCAACAGGCTCAGTCTTTTTTGAAAAGAGAGTATGACTTCAAAGAAGAATGTGACACCACACTACATGTCCTATAGTTTCTATATAGCAGAAATGTCCAATGTGCTTTCTTCCTTTTTTTTAACTCTTGTGCTTTCCTGGTAAGATACAGTAAACACTAACAGGACACAAATGTTTTAAGGTACACAAGAGACCTCTGAAAGAACTGTAAGTAACACATTTTCAGTTTTTTGTGTCCATTTAACTGGTTTTTCCAAGTAGTGGCAGCACAATTAAATAAGGTGCTAAAAATTTCCTGACTAAAGAAATCTCTAACAATCCCTTTCTGTTCATGTGCAGAGCAGATTGCCAGGGGTTGTCCTAGACGTTTTTGCTTTGCTTTTCCTAAGAGCAAGCTCACTGTATTTTCAGGGAAGAGTTTTGTCAGCTGGGCTTTGTGTCTCAATATACACTTGAAGAACTTACTGAGGTGAGGACTGGCTTTCATTATCAGCAGTTATCAAAATCTTACTTATTTAGTCAAGTGATAGGTTTTCTTTTCCTGGACAGTAACAACCTTATTTGTCATTTGTTTATTTTGTGTTCTTTTTTCCTCTCATGTTTTTGAAAATAAAACATTGTAAGTATCCTGTACTTCCATATTGTTATGCAGAAACTTCCCACTTGGAGTATTTCCTTTCTTACTGTCCTCTGAGGGTATTCTTAGTTCTGAGTACAAATCCAAGGAAATGGATCCCAGTGGTTGAAGGCAGTAATCTATGGCAAATTATTCCAACACAAATTATAGTTTTTTATGATGGGATTTGTATCTTCTTGTCCTCTCCAAAGGACATCAAGGTAACGCAGCTTATTAACGAAAGAATATTGTATTTCCTTTTGAGTTATTTTTTGTTGCTCTGCTGTAGCATAATGGAGGGTGGTCCATTTTAATAAGTGGTGCAGGAACTTGCATGAGGTTGCAGGAAAGTGAAAATTTTCCTATTCCAGAAGTCTTAGAGATTATTCTTCCTATCATATATTAAATTGGTTGATATATTTACCACATAAGAGCTACCTAAGGCACTTTGAATATGCAGTAATTACAAAGGGTTACCTTTCATTTAACTTGGACACAAGGAAGCTGTAACTTTTCAGCATGCTCTTTGTGTGTTTACTGAAAACCCATCTTAGTATTTAAAGAACCAACTATTGTCTGAAAAATACACAGGAGTGATAAAAGTTCTGTTTTGCATAGGCACAGTGGCTCTGCTATCTTGGCTAAGTGAAATAATTAAATATTGAATGCAGAATGACTTAAACAGTCTCCTTTCTATCCCCTGAGGACATGATCTTGTAGGTGTGCTCACACATACCGGAAAAATAAGGAACAGCAATTGCACATCCATTCATTCCAGTAACAGTCTTGGTATCCTCAGCTGACAGAGCAGAAGACCCAAATCTTGGCCTTTTTCCATCTGCTGAAGTAATAGTTTAAAAACACTCCACAACTCCATTATCTAATTTTGAATTTCTGCATCTATTTCTGCAGCATGTGCCGTGAAATGGCAGGTTTCCATCTTATTTCCGATTCCTATCTTATTCTAAAATACTAGTGACTGTTTTATGGCCTGGAAGAGGTAATGCTCAGACTGAGGACCATTTCAAGGTGGCTGCTTGCCCACTCCTCTGCCAAAAATAGTGAAATCACTATTCCCTTCTCCATTGCAGGGATGAAGAAAGCCAGTGTAACTTTTATAAAAAAATCCTGATCCACGTTCTAAGGGTAGTGATACCTTTCTTTTCATCTCTGTGTAGTGTGCACACTTAGAACACTTAAGATGACATGATAAGCAAGCCCCCACCTCCTTACCTATTTTGAACTTATTTTTATTTTTTTTAAGAAAGGGTTTGTCTGCAGAGTATTTAAATCTTGTATTTTTCTCTGCAGGAAATATTTATCTTATTTTTCTAAGTGGAAGATGAATTTGACACTTCTAGCTTACCTTTATTATTAGATTTATTTTAGTACATTGACCTCAAATAGAAATCATTGGTCCTCTCTATCTTACTAAATGCCATAGTGGGTTGTATTAGCAATAAGTTTTTTGTCATCCCTTAACCAGGCAAACAACTTACTCTCATGCTGTCTCTGAATGCCTGTCTTTATATGTGTCTTTCTTCACATTTTTCATATGTTTTTAAAATTATTTTTTCTTTTATTTATGCCTTTCTCTATATTGTTCTTTGTTTGTTAATATAGAACATTCCTGGAGCATTGATACTTCCAACAGCACCAATTGTTTTCTAGATTTCAATGCAAACATGATTTGGTTAGAGCTTTATGCTTTACCTGGGTTCCTCCATATTTTCTTGTTTTCAAGAACTGGTAATGGGAAAATCCAGCTTTCTTTCAGAGGAGAGATTATTAAAAGTTGTGATGGGGTTGGATCCCATGGCAGTTTGTGCTTACTCTTCAGTACTTTGCTCACAGGCTTTCTACACTGATGCCTACTAGGCCATTCCTAAAATCAAACAACCAATGAATACACAATTTTGCATTTTTATATTTCATTAGTTATTGTTGCTCGATGATGTATTCTCAAGCCCCATATAAGATTGCTCTGTAGACTCCAAGAAGAATCTCTCCATTACCTGACCACCCTTTCAGGTTTGTTTGGAGTTCTGTTTAATGGCACAGAGTGATCCCTGGTGGATTCCATTATGAGGGACTGGTGTGCAGCATTAAATAGTAATATCTCCAAAACTGGGAATCATGCATGGCTTTAATAGTCACTTATTCTTTAAAAGCTCAATTTGGTTTTCTTGTATTTTGTACTGTTTTGGTTTCTTTTTCCCATCCTTTCACATGCAGGAAATTGTGTCTTGTTTATTGAACTGTACATATTGGCCTAATGAAATAATGCCTTGCACTTTTTCTGGCAAAGGGTTTTTTCTGGATTCATGGATACATGTGTGAAAAGTGTTTTTTGACTTGACTTGTAAACAGAACTTTCCTGAAAATACTCAATTCCACCAAAATCAAATGTTCTTTAAAAAATAAGCAAGTCAGGAATGGTTAAGAGCACTAGTTTGGAGTGCTCATTAGTACACTACGGATGACTGACTGACTTCCCTGAGCGGTGCCTTTTGCCTAATTGAGCACATTTCCTTTCCTCTTGCAGTTACACTTTTTTTTCCCAAGTTTCCTAGAACACACAGTAATAGCAATGCCAAGACAGACCAAGGTTGTTAGGCTGCCGATTTATCACCAATAGTGGACAATAAGAGGGAGAATCTAGAGATGGGGCTGCCATGCAGATGCTGCTTTGGTATTGCTAGTATGTTGCCAAGGGTGGTGTCCCCTCATTTATTAGCCCTTGATGGCCTGTTCTTACATCAATTTACCCAATTACTTTTGAACTTGTGACAATATTTACTACCCTGACATTTAGTGCTAAGCTTTTCCAGACCTTAAAAGTGATGTATTGTGTAGTGTATGTTCTTATACAAATGGCATTATTTCTTCTAATGGTGTGCCCGTTCCTTTGAACATATTGATCAGTCCAATTCTACGCACTTTTTTTAGCACTCATAATTTAAAAGCAATGTCTTTATGATACCCTTCATTAGTCACTGAGGCTGCAATGTCTTTATTTCATTTTAGATAGTGCAGCAGCTCATTCTGTACCTTGTGTTGTTTAGTCACCCTTCTCTCTCTTTTTCAGATCTGTCCCATCTCTTTGATAAAAGGGGGAAATGCACATGGTGTTGAAGTGATACTAATGATTGAATGCAGCCTCAGTAATTAATTTATAATTTATTATCAGCTTTTCTAACATTTGACCTGATTTTTTTGACTGCTAATGGTCTCAGTGCTGACATCAGAAGGACAAAATTTAAGTTGTGTCTGAACAATAAGAGTAATAACTTGGAGCATGACACTGTACCCATTAAATCCAGAGGCCCACCCTTCCTGTATTGTTTTTCTGCTCTGATGTGGGCTTTGTGACTCACGGCCTGAAAGAGTGCTTAACCCCTTTGTCCTGCTTCATCATTCAAGAGACAAATCTCTCCTGATGCCATCTTTCCTAGTACTGAAAACAATACTGTGAAAATGCTAGTGTTATTGCTATTTTAAAATAAGTGAAGAAAAAGTCCAGCTAATTAAATTACTACAAGATGACAATATTTGGAAAGCTTTTTCTTTTATTTTTACTCAAAGGCTAATGCTTTCTTAGAGATCTGATTTTGAACTACTCTGTGGGCAATCTCTTTTTCTATCAAAGCAGGGCAGAGCACAGCGTGTTAATTAGGCCTATTATAAAAGAGGCTTGCCCTGGGTTGATTGTGAAACAGAAAATCAAGAGGCAGCAGAGCATGACATATTTGGAACTGACACTATTGCCTGCAGCAGGGACTGCATTCATACATCATATGTTTGCAAAGATGCAGCAAATGGGGGCTGAAGAACGGCTCCAGTTTTAAAATATTTAGCAAAAGGGTGTGTGGCCCTGTTGGAAAGACAGAGTGCCTCACTCATGCTTGGCAGTATCTGTGGCCACAAGACTCTGTCTTCTGAAAGTGTTAATTAAAAATACAAAATTAGTGCTTCCTTTGTGTGGTTTGCTTTTTGGTTTTTTTTTTTTTTTTTTGAACAGTAGTGTTCATAGCAGCTGAGAGCCTTTAATATAATAATGAGATCCTGAAGTCTTTAATTGGATCATGGCTATAGGTGAATAACATACTGAGGCATCAAAAAAAAAAGTCCTCCCTAATTACTAAGCATGTTTTAGAAATGGTGTAAAATTGACAACTTTTGGATCTTACTTTTAATTTATTTGGATGTTAAAAAGCATGAAATAAAAAAGAAAAATGTAGTGCCAGGCAAACGTGGTGCTGTAGTCATGGTCTTAACATTAGTCTTAAACTTTGGTAAGTTGCAGGGTATTTTACTGTGAGCTTCTTAAGCTGATGATGCCATGTCTTTTAAACTTTATGACTATGAAAGAAAAAATAGGTCACTCAGAATACATGGGTATTTTCTTGGGGTTTTTGCAGGGGAGGCTTGGATACACTGTAGTAAATTTTGAGCGTTTGTGCATGATGTGAACAAAACAGTTTTATAATATAGTTACTCCACAAAACTCATGGTTATCTTTCGCATTGCTTAAAACTGAGGCAGGATTAGATGGCTACTTCAGGATGAGTATGTAACAAAACACACTCATCTTCTCAGGAAGATAAAACATCTTACTGAAACAGATCCAAAACAAAATAAGAAATGAGATTTGGAGGCGTCTCTTGGGTCACTGGAAACTTTATCCCATGCAAGAAGGAGACGTCCCTTATATTTCTGGGGTTTCCGTATGGGTTCTCTCCTGAACACATTTTTCTTTTCAGCTACTTCCTTTTAATTCATCTTTCATTATCATCTCTCTCATATTTGCAGTGGTAGATCTCTTTGAGAAAAGAAATAAAAGGACTGTAGTTTTGGAAGAGTTTACAGTTTCTGCTGTGACTGCCAGCATGACCTTCTTTCCTTCAACAAAGGCAGAGCATTAGTCATGTGTCTTGGTCCAAAGTAAAACAGGATTGTACAGAAGAAAAATACTTCTGTGGGCCTCTAAAATGACTGAAATTCACTAAGTCCTTAAATAATGAGTGCAGAAAATGAGAAGTTACATACAGGAGATAGATTGAGAGTATATATAGACAGCTTTTGTCAGCACAGAAGGAAGGAGGGTCTGCATCTGGAACAGTCATAGCTGTAAAACTGGTAAAGCCGTTGATTTTTTATTTTTCCTCAAGGGGCTGTTTGGGGGCTTTTTTTTACACCAAGTTTATAGGCTGCTTTGGGGTAGGAATTACTAATACAGTCACAGTGGGGAAGACCTTGACAGTAGATGCAAGTAAATAAGAACTTTTCATCATTTTCTTACAAATTATTCTTCTGTATTTGTCTCTTTAATTTGCTGTAAAGTGTGAAGATTTTTTTTATATAATAGATACACTTTATTAATAGTTTGCTTCATTTTAGAATAAATGTGCATGTTCATTGTGATGTTTTAAATATACTTTGCAATTGAAATAATCTTTTTCATAGCCAGTTAAGTTGAACTGAGGATGTTAAATCAATTGCAAAAAAATTTATTGCTGTTCAGTACTGCCTATTTAATGGGCCATTAGGCCTGGCTATTCATTGTTTGAGTATTGTATAATATTAAAAGAAAGCAAAGGAGTATTAGACTCAGTTGGGTCATTATCTTGCTACAGATATATATGAAATTTAAGGTGATACCTTGATCCTGTGAAACTGCCTGCCCTCATATGCTTTTTTTCATCATATTAAGGTTGTAACTGGGTATGGCTAGTCTTAGATATTTGTAAGAAATAGATCTATATTAGTAATGAACAAATAGATTTGTAGAAAGCAATTGAAATGTTCTGAAATCACACCTGATCTTTAAATGTTAATCAATTGCTTCCCAGGAATAAGCTGGCATAGGTTAAAGGTTCTCAAAAATGCTTTAACATCCCATGATGTTTAGGCATGTGAAAGACTGCAGTTTCCAAAAGACAGAATGCTCAGTAGTTTGTGGAACTCAAGAATTCTTAACAAAACTTTGGTCATACTCCTTTTCCTTCTACCCAAATCAGACTCATTGTTACTAGCATAGAAGGGAGATTTAGTTTAATGAAATCTCAAGTTTTTTACCTATTTAGCCTTCATTCAGCATCTTTCTAAGTTGCAAATATTGTGGCAAGAGACTAGCTGAATTTTCCTAAACCATGAGATGCTTTCCAGACGTTTGTCACCCCTACCTATCTTAGCAAATGGCACTGACCTTGCTGAGGTTTCTGCTTTTCACAAGTACAACAGAATAAATTTAGACCTGAGGTACTTTTTTTAATGTGAATTGTGAGCAAATATGTATGCTGTCTGTTGCCCCTGAACTTCCTTGCTAATTATCAGGGACAGTAAGACACTGACCCATTTTTTTGATATGTCCATTCATAATTGCTTAATTAATAAAACAAGGTTAATAGAATAAAAATGCTACTGTTAACAGTTATGTGTGGTACCACTGGTATTCCAGCCTTTAAGAGCGCTGCTGTCATCATCTGGCCACCGGCCCATGGTGCTGTTGCCCTGCTGTTCTCTGTCACCTCCTGCCCTGCTCTGTCACCCTGGGCTGTCCCAGCTGCCTGCAGGCCCCGGTGAGGGGCCATGGTGGTGTCCTACAGCTGCCTGCTCCTGCTCCAGGTTCAGCTGCAGTTTTTAGCCTGTGCTCTGCTGGTTGAGCTGGTTAAGTGCTGATGTAGACTCAGTGCAGTTTGAGAATCCCATGGCAGGCTCTGGGGAAGCAGCTTGGGTCAGGTGGTGCAGAAGCCAGTTCCCAGCTCTGGAACACCACCTTGTCACCAGGCAGACAAGGAAACAGGATAAAACAGCAGGATAAAACCTGAGTGCAAATCCCTGCCTTGAGTATAGAAATGAAATAATTTAATCTTTTCTTTTGATGTAAGTATGTGTCATACAGTAATCATCTGAAGAAGTGCTCAGGAAACCCAGCAGAAGTTCACGTGGGCTCTCTGGGGCAGCAGTTCTGTTTGAGAGTCAACAAGGGGGAGCTTCTGTGGTGCTGGGACCTGAACGTTCCTCAGCACTTCACTGACCCACAGAATCAGGGAGCACCAACAGCACAAAAATGGACAGATGTGAGAGACAGCACAGCTGGTGGGAGCCTGATAGCCAGGACACTCTGAGTGTACTCAGTGTGGGAGACTGAGAGCCCCAAATGGAGCTCTGGGTAAAAGGTATCTGTCATGATCTGGTAACTGTTTTGTCCTTGGGATAACAGAGACTCCTGGATAAATATCCATCTGTCATTTTTACAAAGCCAAGAATGTTAATCTCCCATTTTCATTCTTAGGAATGCTGTGTATTTGCAGTTTGGTGTGCTTACATGCATGCCCATATAAATCAAATGCTGTTGGAGCCTTCTTACACAACTGAAGTACCCATATAAAAGGATTCTGACATATTAAATATGTCCTAATAGTACTCAAATTATAGGTCTGGTATAAGCAAAAGTATTTGTTTCTGTTTCATGGTGGTGTTAGATTTTTTTTTCTTATAAGAAAAGCTATCATATTTAATTCAGGTAAAGTGTTATGATACACCTTCATTGCTCAATTGAGTCAAACAAAAAAAGCTGGATATGTTCCCAAGAGAGGGCATACTTTGAAGAATACAGTGGTTTACTTTTAACACATGTTCTTCACTGAAGTTTATATTTGCTTGAAATTCAAATTGTTGGCATCTTAGTTGGCCAGTTACCTGTATGTGAGGACAGTAGTACAAAGGTTGCATTGCTTTTATTTGATGGAGATAGGCATTTTAATTTGCAAGTTTGTATTTTATGTTTTAATTCATGTTTGTAGTATTTCAATTCAGTTCCCTTGAAGGACCTTGTTACAGGATCAATTTTTTTTTATTATAAACCTGTGTAATTTCTATTTATATTTCTGAAATAATAATGATATCTGAAGGAAAACTCTGATTCAGAAATCCTGACTAAGTGTGCTGCAAACACTAAAAGTGGCGAGGACGGTGATGGAGTGTGAGTGGCACAGCCTGAACTGAAGTTCTACTTGGATGTGTTAAACCTCTCTCAGTCCAGAAAATTGCTGTTGGGACATCTGTAGCTGCAGCTGGTCACACCAGAAAGAGGTGGACAGGTTAGCAAAGAGTAGATCTGGGCCAAGCGTGTAATTTACAAAAGAATATCCTGTTGTCCTAGTGGCTTAAATGTAGTGTCTTAAAAATGACACAGAGCTCAAACAAACTGCTCAAGTCTTTTTCACCTCTTTCAGAAAGCAGAGCTGTATTTGAACTGGGCATACACTGTAATCAGTTTGGCATTCTTTCAACTGAAAGCAGGCACAAGGAGTAGGTGAACTGCCAGATAAAGATAACAAACAGTAATTTGACAATTCTGGGTTCTTTCCAGCAAGTTTTTCTGATATTTATCTAGGTATCTAGTCTTGATGAACATTTTGGGGCTTTATATTGGGGATGGAAGGGAGTTGAGGCGTTTTGGGCAGAAAAATACACTTGCATGAGTCACAATTCTTATTAAATATAATAAAGGAGTAAAATAGCATAAAACACATAATGGTACCCAAAATTGAGTTTCACAGAATCTGACATTAAGGTAAAAGAAATTAGTAGTTGTTCCCTGAAAGGTTGTTTAAATTGAAGCCAAGTGAATGCGTTTCATTTGTTTCACATGGGAACTATTGCAAAGCAGTGCAAGTGAGTTGGATCTGCTAAAACCAGGAATCTCCCCCATCTCTCTGGAAAACATTCCCACTTGAAAGTTATGTCGGTTCAGTTCCCTTCATGATGGTAATTTTGAACTTAACTATCCATTTAGCAAAGGAGAGGGCAAGCCAGCATTGAAGGATTTGGAATTATGTATTCTGGTCTCATGAAAATTTCATGGTTAAGATAAATAAATAAAAGGCTTCCAGAGTGAAATACTGTGGTTATCTAAGAGGTCACATCTCTCCCTCATTCACCATCCTCATAATAAACAGCTATTGATTAAATTGAGGAGCCACTTGGTCTTTAGCACTACAGGTGGGATGTGGTTTCTGGCCAGGGCTATGGTAGGATATATTTTATGCTCGCCCTTTTTTCACCACCCTCCTTTTATTTTTTTTTTTTTTTTTTTTTTTTTTTTTTTTTTTTTTGGTTTTTGGTTTTTTTGGGTGTTTTTTTGTTTTTTTTTTTGGGTTTTTTTTGGTGTGTGTGTGGTTTTGGGTTTTTTTTTTAAATCCACACATCATCAGATCTGTATTTGTTTATTTTTACATATTGTGGGGGTTTTTTGTGGGCAATCATTCTTCACTAGCAACGGAGCATAAAAAATGTAGGCATATATATATATCAAAATATATATGTAAAGGTAAGAATCAGCAGGGAATTAAAACTGGTTTTCTTAATGCCAGTGTTTAAATTCAGTTTGCTTTAGATATATGGGATATTTTGACATGGGTTTTTTTAGAGCCGTGACACCAGGCCTGGCAGATTAATATTTTGTTTTGGTAAATTTTCTTCCTATTCAATAGCACTTCACCCAGTTAAGAGTTTTTGCCTTTGTAATAGATTCAAAAGACAAATAGCAAGCTATTGATCAAAGAACTCCTGGCAGAGATAAATCCAGCCTTAAACCTGCATAAACTGGCTTGTTGAATTTAGCTTGGCTATTTATACTGTCCCATCCTGCTGTATTTAGAGCTAAGGGTTTGGTGACAGGAGTTGAAAGTCTGTGATCTGCTTTAGCTTGGAGGATGAGATGTGCTAAATGAAACATTAAAGAGTTCTTCTGTGCTTTGTTCTGTCCTAATGCAAGTTGTCAGGGGCTTTTTGTTGTCTGGCATTTTTTGCTGGAAAAAGAATAAATTTATTTTATCATAAACTCAGTCATTTGTGAATACTTTAAACTGGAGCAAATATTTTCTGCAGTTAGGTTAAAAATAGCATGTCCTAGGGGCAGAGGAAGCAGCTGTGTTAAAGTATCTGCCTATTGCTACATTTTCAGGATTTGTATTAATGATACAAAGTCAGTTGAAATGACATCCATTACATATTTGTCCAAACAAGTGGAGAAGAAAAATAAACAATGTGGTGCTAGGGAATCCATTAGAATTGTGTATCTCTGCCTGTCTTTCCTAATCAGAGGAGCTGATATCTATATTGTACCCACAGTTTCTTCTGTAACACTTATATATCACACTGAAAAGCACTAAGACAGTGAGGTTTGTCTGCCTAATATATGTTCTTACTCATCTTTACTGTTTTGTGGTTTATATATATGCAGATAAAATTTGCACACTCTGCAGGATACATAATGGTTTTTAAAGCAATCCTTTTTTCATGAAAAGAAGCAAAACTGGACTTGTACAGAGTGGATAACTTCATTCATTTAAGAACCATAAATATTTTTGCAATAATGCAGAGAAATTTTCCCAAAGGAGAAGATGACTGTAAATAAATGGGTGATGTGAAAGTCTTTATACGTGCTTATGCTGTTAGATTCAGCAGATGCTACTCTGCTACGCCATAGGTTACAATTTTTTCTCCAGAGATTTTTGTTTACTGTTACTGTCAGCATACAGTTTGAGCCAGGACTGTATATTAAGGTACTAGAAATTATTATAGCATGTGGTAATCCTGTTCCTTACCTTGTTAGCACTTTTGTCCTCTTGTGTCTTTTGTTAACCTTTGTTTTCCAGGTATCTTGTAAGTTTCTTTCTGTACAGGTCCATTACAACACAAATTAAAAATGACGATTACAAAATACTGTATTTTATCATTACATTTCATTAGTATTTTAATAATTACTAAAATATGGCTTTTCTATTTGAAACACCCATTCTAGGAGTGAGAGGGCCTGCAGTGTTAGTAATTTTGGTAAACGGCTTGTCTCTTGCAGTTTTGGATATGGCTCGCCACGTTCCCCTGTACCGAGCTCTGCTGGAGCTGCTCCGTGCTATTGCCTCTTGCACATCCATGGTGCCGTTACTGCTTCCTCTGTCGGGAGAAAGCAGCGAAGAGGAGGAAGAGCAGTTGGAGTCCCAGGCTTCTGTTGGGACCTTGTTGGCTAAAATGAAGACCTGTGTAGATACCTACACCAACAGACTGAGGTAAGCACTTGTATCAGCCCTGCCCTTCCTTTAAACTGTACTGTGTGGTTGTTCTTTAGGAGTGGTACTCCCCACTTTAGTGCTCCCACTGGGACACTCCAAACCATGCTGCCCCTTGCTGGCTCCTACCTGTCCCCTCCCCCTGTGGTGGGCTGGAGAGGAGAATTGGAGGCACAAAAGGTAAAAAATCATGGGTTGAGATAAGAACAATTTACTGGAAGCAGCAATGAGATAAGAGAACAAACAGCAACAATATTATTAACAGAAGCGTACAAAAGAGAGAGTGATTCACATGCAGAAATGCTCATCATGGAGCTCAACCCAACTGCAGCTATACCACCCTGACCTCTCCCTCCAGCTGGGAACAGGTATTATCCAGCTGCTCCCTCCAGTGTGGAACTGGCACCACCCAACTGCTCCCTCCACCACACTTACTTGACCAGAAGGAACCCCTTCTTCCCAGAGGAGAGTCCCTTTCCCCTGCCCCAACAATGGTCTGAGTGGGGTACAGTAACCTCTGGGTCCTGGCCGTGCCCTCTCCTGGATACTGCAAAAATTAAGCCTGTTCTGGCTGGAACAGGACAAGCTTTTACTTGTTATGATTATAGAAGTGAAAGGAGATTGAATTCTGTATATTTCTCTGAATGGATGTTGCCATCCAGAGTGAGAATATACCATCTGTTTGATCTAGATTTGTATTTGTATGTATCTGTCTGGTTTACTGTACTATATACAGGGATTGGTTTTGGTATGACAGACATAACCTGGTAGATTTGCATACTCTTGTCATTTCATTGGTAACTATCAATGATGCAATGCAAATTTTCATTTCTTTATTTTAATGATTTTCTGTTTCCAGGAATTAGTTGGTTTCTTGATTCTGTTTACTTGCTTCCAATTTAAAGACAGCTTCTTAAGAAATAATAACCTGTCCTTCTCTGCAAAATTTAGCGCTGTCCCTAAGCATATGCTGAAACTTCATAGGAAGAAGGTAAATAAAATGTCAGGAAAAGGTGTGTGGAAAATGTTCTTTCTCCCACTATTAACTCAGAATATTTACCAGTCATTACCCAAGAGACTTTTCAAGAAGGGATCTCATTATTGGGAACTCTTTCTAGTAGCTCCTGATGAACTGGACTTTATCCATCAATTTCTCCAGTCCCTCTTGACTGAGGCTGCAAGTCTTGCTTATCAAGCATGTAAGGTACCTGTAGTGGGATTTTTTATTTTGTTTTGCTAGTGTAGTGCAAAAGAAACAGAACTGGGAAGGATAAAAACCAGTTCTTTTGCTGGATACCCACCTAAAAAAGTCAGCTTTGCCTGCTGGCAATATTATCTACGTATCTCATAGTATATGTAATCTTCTTAAAATAGGAAAGAAACTTGCTTTTGTGTAATCCATTTCCAACACCTGTGTATGTGATTCTCCACCAGAATTGCTGAATGTTTTTTCTTTGCTTATATGGTCATCCATTAGCCTGGGATTTAATGGCCATGGAAACCTCTATCTTCTCATGTCAGTTCCCCAGGCTGAAGCCTAAAAGGTCTCTGTGAGAGTGGCATGTGCCTACTGTTCATAGGCTCTTTTCTATTTCCTAAAGTAAATACAGTAGGAGTAGTTCTTCAGTGCCAGCTTAGGATCTAGAAGCAACGAAGAATTCTAGAGTCACAATTATTTTAATATTAGATGGATTCAGTAAGAGTTCTGTGGTTGGTTCTTTGTGTGTTATCTGTACAATTTTCTTGTATTACTTTTTTATACCAGCACAAAAGGAAAGCTTGTCTTTTACTGGGTGGTTTAAGCATAGTGCAGTTTGTGTTTGAAGCTGTGCATAGACAAGGATGAAAACATCAACAGCCTGAACAGCCTGGAGTCACTGGGGTGGAAGGCTTGAATTCTCAGCCTTTTAGTTGAAGGTGTGCCAGAAATATAAGCAAGTATTGGCATGAATTTCTTAAATGGGACAATCTGCTGTTCCTTTCAGATCAAATTGGCAGAACAACCCAAAATTATGGGTTCTGGTTTCAAAGGCAAAACATCACATCCTCTGAGCAGCAGACTTGCGTGTCTGCCAAATGTCATCTCCATGTTGGACTGGGAGTGTCCACTTTGATCCAGAATTGAAGGGGACTTGGTTTTGGACTTCAGTTAGCATTGAATTTCCTTTACTTTCAAAGGCCACAGTATTCTGTTAGAAAATTGAGACATTTCTGGATAACGGAGAAGACATTTAGGTATGAGATGATTTCTCATGGCTGTTTGGGTGCTAGGAAGTCAAAGCCGTCAGTGATTGAAGAGCAGTCAGGCTGGTGTAATGAGTTGCCATGAGGGCTGAGTTTGAGACATGAGCTTGCTGTGCTGGCTGAGCCCTTTGCTGCAGGGAGCTGCTGCTGTGTGGCAAAGCAGGCTCATTGGAACCAACATCTGCTAGATGTGCTTCGTGCCAAATGGTTATTCCAGCAAAATGAGATGGTGGCTCATTCATGTGATGTGTTTCTAGCAAGCTTACCTCTAAAATTCCTAACTATGCTTCATGGGGATGCTGGAATACCACCAGGTGGGCTTGGGGTATTTTCTCTGCTATGGCTTTTCATTGTCTTCACTGCTGTTTTGGAGAACTTTTAAGTGAAAGAGTGCATTTTTCAAACAAAAAAAAATTCTTTAGAACTGGGCCCCAAGAATCGAGGCCTAATTTGTTTTAATTTATTTTTCTTTTAAAAACAATTATCAGTTCCTTCTGCTGTGTGCTGAAACTCACATTTTGAGTTGATGGTTGTCTGCAGGGAGCAGTCCTACAGCCTCTGGGTTGGAATGCTTCCACTGAATGTCTGTAAATAGGGCTTCAAGCCCCAAGGTGGAGTAGGTGGAGCCATCTGGGAGGAGGTTACCAGCTTTTCACCAGTGGTCCTTTGCAAAGTCACAGTCCCTTGCCTGTTTTGCCTGATTTGAGGAGATTTGTTTGAGGAAGTGTGAATTGCTGGAAGGAATGAATGTGGTGTCCATGAGGGCTGTGGTTGCAAACCCAGGGAAGTTTTATGCCAAGACAGTGAGGCCCAGACTAAGACTAAGCAGCCCTGTGCTGTAAGCACTGTCTCTGTGGGGCACAGGGGCTGAGTGCTTCATTGGCTGTACTCTGGGAATGCTTTGATAAGGGTGTCATTCTGTACCAGCACATTCACCTGCAAGTGCCAGGCACGGGTGAGTAAGTATTAGTATTGACTTTGAAAATTAAAGTTGCCTTGGGAGTGTATAATTCATTATTCATTTAGCACAGCATAAAGAGAAGGCTGTCATCTCTAGCACAAGCTAAATTAATGGCTTAAATTATTAGCATGTACGGTGCTGTCTTCTCTAGCAAATATATTAGTGACTGTCATCCCTTTAAATATGGGTTGACATTTTCTCTGCTTTTTCTTCAGTGGCTGAAAAACTGTATGGGGAAGTTTCTGTGTCTGAATTTAATATTTGGCTCCTCCTCCACTCTGGAAGTCATAACATTTAGATAAAAGATTTTCCTGCATTAAAGCTCAGGAGTTTGTTAAACTGCTAGTTATCTGCATACAGAAATTCCTGTGCAGGCTGATAGAATGCAAGGAAGGAACTGAAGCATCTTACTGGCTTTATGATTTCACTTTTGCTATTTTGTCTCCTCCTTCATAGAGTGTTGAGAGAGCCATAAAGTTCCTGGCAGCTGCTTTTCTCAAGCTGGGGCCCTCCTGGTGCCTCTGGATCACTCCAGTATCACCCAGCTTGGAGAGAGAATGAATCCAGGCAGGACTGCAGCACTGGAGATCACAGCAAGAAGGGAGAATGGCATTTTCTCAGCTAATAGTGGGCTTTGCCTACATTATACCTGCTCACAAATGACAGAGTAGTCATCAGGTTGCTCTTCTCATGTGTTCACAAAGCAATACTGTGTGTTTCAGGTCACACTGAGATATAGTTTATGGATTATCATCTTCAGTAGAGCTGTAATTTTGGCACTGGAGGACTCCAAGATTGAATCTGACCAAGGAGTTATTTTGTGGGGTCCGTAGAGCAGCCACAAGACTGCAGCAGGTTCATGGACGCCCTCTGACCTTCCTGAGGGACTGGGACCATCACTTTGTGTGCTCTCAGATTGCCCAGTGCATTGGTGATATGTGAAACCCTTTGAACTTTTTCCTGGGCTTTGAATTACATTTTTGTCTCAGCCCTTCTATAAGCATACAGTTTAGGGAACTAAATAGGCTTTTAGATTTTTCAGACCAGGATGTTTTGTTACATGAGGGAGATGGGTACAGAGACCATATTCACAACTCCATCTGCTCCAGAGCTGTTTTGTGCAAGATTTTTGTCTTGTAGTGCACCTGTTCTTTTTAAATTGCATGATTTAATAGCCATTTAATAGAAAAGAGCATAAACATGTTTTAAGGATATGTTTTCAGAAAGGCCTGCTGTGGTCTTCTAATGTCAAAGAAATAGAAAATTAAGTATAATAGTTCATGTCTGCAGGGATGTTAATTTCTATCTCAGATCACAAAACTCTGTGAGCTTTAAAAATTATCATCAGTGTGAGAGTACATATGGCTGGGGAACCATGGACAGATTTTCCCATCTAGAGTCTAGGGAATTACTTGATTTTCCATATGCTGATTGTAAATAAACTGAGAAACTGTAAAGTGCTGTTAAATTTCTCCAACGTTTGTGAATAAGGCTAAAGTAGAGAATAAAATAATGAGGCAGATGCTTACAGGAGAGCTGGAGAAGGACTTTTTATGAAGACCATGTAGTGCCAGGACAAGGGGAAATGGCTTCAAATGAAAGAGTAGGTTTAGATTAGATATTAGGAAAAAATTCTTTGCTCTCAGGGTGGTGTGGCGCTGGAACAGATTGCCCAGAGAAGCTGTGGATGTCCCATCCCTGGAGGTGTTCAGGGCCAGGCTGGATGGGGCTCAGAGGAACGTGGTCCAGTTTAAGGTATCCCTCCTGTGGCAGGGGGTTGGAATGAGATGATCTTTAAGATCCCTTCCTACCCAAACCATTCTGTGATTCTGTGATCTCACAAACTGTGCAGGATGGATCACACTAAGGTGGTGTTCTTTTGAATCAAATAACAGTAGGAAGACAAAATGGGGAAAGAAAAAACTGGATGTCATCATTCATAGGAGTCTTGCATGCTATGGCAATATCAGTTGCAATAGCAGTTCCACCACTTTTGGGGAGCAAACCAACAAATCAGTTGGTTTGTTCCCCAAAAGTGGTGGAAAATCTGAAGTTACCTTTAGCCTAACTAACCATGACAATATAGAAGGAACACTTATGTGAGGAAGCTAAATGTTGATAAGGCACTATGTCTAATTTTGGGAATTTGTGTACTAGCTATCTTATCCTCCCTAAGAAGCTGGCTGAAATGCATGATTAGGCAGAGTCAAGGACAAAAAATGAGACTTGGATGGGGCAGAGATGTGGCTGAGTCAGATTTATTCCTGCATTTTGCTTGCTAAACTGCTCTTCCATAGGTGTGGCCTGACTCAGCTGTTAGGCAGCTGGATAATGTAGACCCTCACACAAGCCCCACATAAGTACAGCTGTCAGGGTAGAGCTGTTGTGCAAACACAGGATTTCAGAAGTCTCTTTTGAGGAGGCAGGGCAGGGGTTTTCTGTTGTGCTCATGATTGCAGTGCACAAAATCTCCTTTCCCTGGTGGCACAGGAGATGTTAGTGAAATACATTCTCTTTCAATAGTTCAAGAGGGCTGAAATGTAACTGTTCTGGACAGCAGGGAGAACAAGAGGAAATAATATTATTGGTACTGAAAGTGTGAATTTGAGTAGATGTCTCCTTTCCTTGCTGCTTCAACTAATATATATTCCTTGTCTGCTGAGGTAGTTGCTGTCAGTAACTCACCATGTCTGTAGGAGTTTTTAAGCATGTGGTGAAGCATTTTGCTTAATGAGGCCAACCACTTGATTTTTTTTGTTCTAAGACCAAATAGAAGGAGGAAAACCAAACAGGTGGTCCAAATTGTAAAAGCAAGTGGACAACAGAAGAGCCACAAGAGCACTGTTTTGAAAATGGATTTGTAAGAATTAATTATACTTTCAGTATCTTCACTAAGCGCGTTTATTGCTTTTCACACACCTTTCTCTTGCATAATGCCCACTGACATTTTACTTTAGCCAGAATTTCTCCAAGGGTTTTGTAGCAAATAGCCTAAGGCTTCTGCACCAATACCAGGCATGTATACCTTTCTAGGGACTGGTAGCTGCTAGCATGTGCATGATGTTAAAACAGGTTATCACTGAGGTTTAGTAGGTTTGAATATTTCTGAAGGTGCTTAGTATGTTATTTAAAAAATATTGGCCTAGCTTTCCACAAGGAAAAATGCAATAATAAGGATTGGAAAGTATGAATGAGAGATGCAGCTGCTGCTTTTTTGTCATACAATATTCTTCAAATGCAACCTGGGGCTGGCTGTGATGCCTCCAATTCCTCCTAACTTAGAGTAGCTGAAAGCTCAGAATAGCTTGAAGTCTGCCATGGGCTAACATCCTTTTGGATTAAATCTGGAACAGGGAAAATGGACCGTGCTACAGTAATGTATTTTGTTATTAATGCTCTCTAGGGATATTCTCATTTGATTAGGTACAGTTCAGAGACCATATTCAGTACTACTGTAATCACCTCTGCTGAATAGTTTAGAGAGTCATTCATTATGCACAATTTCAGTCTAGATTAAAACACAGAAAGGTTTTAGTTGGTAAAATATGTTTGCTATATCAAAACATTAAATTGCTGGTTTTACTCGTGTGGATAGTTTCTTGGTTTGCTAGTGAGAAAGAGAAAACCACTTCATCTTGGCTGTTGAACTTGTTTGGGTCTCAAAACGAACAAGTACTATTGAAACAAAAATGAGTAGAAATTGTTGTAAAACAATTTGGGTGCAGTTAGCATTGAAATCTCCCAAGTTTTGCAGGATGACAGTGTAAATTTATGTTAGCTCTCAAAACATAGAAGCGTTTAAATACACACATTTAGGTTACATTAGTATCAAATACCCTTGTCCTCATTTCAGCAGTTGACTATCTGTGCTGGTAAGGACTGGATTGTCACAATCTAAAGATTTAAAAGTATGATTACTATGCAGCTAGCTTCTATCAAACAACAGTGTTGTGCACATGCATTTGAAAATGCACTGCATTTTCAAATAATTAGAAAAATTTGAGGTGTTTAAATTGACATTTTGATTTGCAGTACTTTGATTACAAACATCCAATGTAACCTAGATGCTTTTTATATTTTAAGGCTCTTAAAATTATGTTACATTAAACTCTTTATTGAAATAAAAGCTCTACATTTCTGTAGCCCAGAAGAGAACTGCAGAGACAAATGTTGTGTTTGACCTACGGTCCTGTGGTGCCTGGGTTGCTGTTCATCTACATGCTGTGAATTTTTACTGGAGGTTTCTAGAGTTTTATCATTGGTGTATTTTCAGTAATTGCTGGTGTATTGTATAACAGGAAGGAGCATTTTGTCACCTATTTAAGACTTAGTTTTGCACAAGGATCTGCAAGGATGAAATGCATATTTATGACATGATCTTTGTTAGATTGATTTTGTTGTAAGGTTTTCTAATCCTGGGTGGAGGTGTGCAGACATCAGGTCAGCCTGAAGGGTAGGCCTGAAATATTGAAGCAGAAACTGCTGTACTGGAATTGCTGGCTTTGTGTTCATATTTTCACTGCTCAGACCAGCTGTACATCTGTTTGTCAAATCAAGGCAGCATGTTCAATGTTGGAACTGCTGGTTGCTTCATTCAGTGACAAACCTGAAGTGTCCTGGTTTAGGGCAAATTTGGTAGAAAATTTCCAAAGGGGGCCCCTCCAGAAAGCAAACCCACACAGCCCCTCCCCCAACCAGTTTGGGAAGGATTCCTCGGAGAGAAGTGGAAAGAACCTGTTCATTTAACAGGCACAGCACCCCCCAGCACACAAAATGAACAATACCGGAAGACAAAGCTCTTTCATTGCGCTGAAAAAGATGACAAATTCAGAAAGTCTCTCTTGGGGGTGGTTGCTCTGTTCTCAGTCCCTCCAGCGCTGGGGCAGCTGCTGCAGGCCACAAGGTGCAAACTCTCAGTGTTCCCAGGTCCCAGTCCAGAGCAGGTTCGAGTAGGTCCAAAAAAAAAGGAAAGGAGAAACAGTCCAGGAAAAATTTGGACTACTTAGCTAAACTAACTAACAAGCAGAAGCAAAAAGCGGGAGCAAAGCAGAATCAAGAGCAAAGCGAAAAGCAAAGCAAAAGCAGCACTATGTACTGTCCTGTCTGTGTGTCCTGCCAGCCGTGGGGGAGCGGCTGATAAGAAACCAAAACAAAACCTTCCCTCTTCAGAGCCAGACTTGAAGGCACAGAACATAATATCCAGCATAAACAGAACACATGAATGGGGATAAAAGCATCATAACGTCACCCTAGGACATGAAGGTACAGAGACACATTCCATTTCAGAAGGCTTGGTTTAGTCTCCGTCCATTATCTTTGGTATTTTTCCCTGTTGACAGATGCACTGGATACTGTATGTCTGGTTGAAAGATACTCTCTCATGGTATATCCTATTTTTTTGCCCCATGCAGGTCTAAAAAAGACAAGGCTAAAGCAGGAGTAAAACCAGACAGTTCTGATCAGGAGCCAGAGGGACTGACCCTGCTGGTGCCAGACATCCAAAAGACCGCGGAGATCGTTTATGCTGCCACCACCAGCCTGCGCCAAGCAAACCAAGGTGAACACAAACATTCCTCTAAGTGCTCTTGCTGTTCGTCTGTAATGCAGCCATTTACACATAACTTATAAATCAGCTTAAAGGCGAGACAAAACACTCCCTCCTGTCCCCAACTGCTGACTGCATTTTCAAAGGCGGTTGGAATCTTATGGAAGTTTTAAGTGTTTTGATGAAGGAAACAATAATTCAAGTAAGTTAGAGGACACCTAACAGCTTCCAGCACAATTATGTAGCATCCTTTTTTATTATTATTTTTCTTGGCAGAAAACAATATACAGGACCTTTAGTAATAAAACTTTTCTGTTGAAACTAAATCTTATTAATTGGATTAACTATGAAGTAGATGAATGCAGAACTAAAATCTGAAACATGGGTTGAACCTCAAAAGACCATCTGGTTGTCTAGTAATATAAACTAAAGATTAAGTAGTTGAATCAGGGGAGTGCATTTTATAAAGGTATGTATAATCAGCTCCTGATTTTGGAGAGTCCAGGAATGCATGTGGGAATGGCCATCCACAGAAGCATATGTCATACTTCCTATTTGAAATTTAAAAAAGATAAATTAAAAGAAACCACAAAAGAATAGTCAAAGAAGCAGCAGCAGTCATGACTTATTTCTAAGCTGAGATTATGGTCTTTATTTACTCCAAGCTGTTCAGATAATGATATACAGTAGTGAGAAAGAGATTTGTATACCCTAAGTGATGCCCAGTTTTGAGATGTCTCTACGAAAGAATGTAACCATAAAATGTCAACACTTGCTGTGCCTTTCTTCAAATTACATAGCTAATTACAAATAATCACATTTTACACAACAGAAAAGAAGATGGCTGAATACTCCAAAAAGGCTGCTGTGAAGCCCAAGCCTTTGTCTGTTTTACGATCCCTTGAAGAGAAGTATGTGGCTGTGATGAAAAAACTCCAGTTTGGTAGGTTGAGAAGTGTGAATGTGTGTGTTTTAGAAAGCAGACAGTGAAGAAATGTGTGTTCTGTTGAACAGAATCCTTTATTATTTTAAAAGTTAACAACTGTCTTACATGTGTGACCACTGATAATTTTCATATGAGGAAAATTGTACATCTGTGTTTTCAGGTTACCAACTCATGCACTCTTTGAACTAATAAGAAATGTTTTAAAACATGCACTTAGGTAATTCAAAGGACCAGATGAATTCAGTGATGTGATGGTGTTCATAGTTTCATTACAGTAATGATTTTTTGTGGGTCTTTCAGTTCTCAAATTACATTGAAATGTTTGATTTTTTTAAAGGACGTATATGAGCTTTATATATTTATTTATCTTTATATAAAACTCATATATGTTACTTTTTAAAATAGAAAATAATTCAAATCAAAATGTGTTTTTTAAATGAAACTTCAATAAAGTTAATTGTGTCTTTTCAAGAAGTGCAATGTATTGCATTTGGAAAATGTGATGGGAATCAGTCCTTACTTTAGCCATAAAAGGAATGTGTTACCAAAAAAATTAATCAAGAACTAATAGTATCTTATCCAAAAAGGAGCTATAAAACTAATGCAAAAACACATTCACTGATTAATTTTTGAGATGCGGTGACAGCATTTGCAGTCACATTTCTTTGCTGTTGTATTTGCAAGGGATTTTCTTCACAAATGTTTGTGGAGTGTATGCCAAGAGTAGGAGTTATGAAGGTTTGTAGGAAGTGGGAGCTTTTCCCTCTTGTGGGAACTCTGCACATCACTCTGGATGTGAGGAGTCTCTCGAGACTACATCGAGAGCCGAAACCCCGTCAGGGGGCTCAGAGATCTTGGCATGATGCCCGGAACACTTGGTGGCTAGATTTCGATCCTGCAAGTGAATTGCCAGTTTAGTATGAGGGCTAGAAAGTGTCACAGGTTTAAAGGGTGTTTTTATAAGGTGTACACAGGGTGAAAATATAAGTTTTAAAAAATTTTGTATAAAGGTAATGGGGACAAGATAGAGAGAACAAAGCGTGTCTCATCCTTCTTCCTTCTTCTTCTTGTTCTCCATCTTCTGCTGTAGTGTTGGCACTCAGAGATTAGTTTGGGGAAGGGGTGCACTGTCCAACATGGGTGATAAGTATTAGAAGGTAAAAGTAAATATGATATACGTAATTTGTAGTATAAGACGCGCCCGGAAGCAGCTGCCTTGCTGGTCAGACCTCTGTCTGCCAAGAAGAAAATTTTGTAGATAAGACTTAATAAACAACCTGAAGACCGAACAGCAAAGAGTCCAGTCTCATTCTTCAGAGCCTGGGGTCGCTCCCTAGACCACCCAACTCACCTCGGGGGCAGAGAACAAGCAGCCGACCCCGAGACCCTCTGGCAGCTGTGCTGCACATTTTCTGTAGCAAGTGATTAAAGAAAACCAGCTCCAGTGTAGTTTTTCATGGTTCTTCAATAACATTGCCACCAGCACACGAGTAAATACCACTGGCACTTGGCTTCACAAGGGTTCCATTATTAGCATTGTTATGTATTTGTAAGTCTCATCATATTCCTGGTCGGGAATAGCTGGTAGCTTTTCAGATTGGGAGTGTTGTATATTTGACAAGTTGCATATGAGAGTTTGTAAATTAGCTGCAGAAATTGTTTCAGCTCAGCACTGTTAATGCTTTGGTTTCTGTCATCACTGTTAATGCAAAAAAAAAAAGGCGTTTTCTGAGTTACTGTGATGCAAATTGAACTTTCCTGATTTTAATACTCATGATATTTATCCAAGACTAATCTACTACAAACTTCCCTCCTTTCCTGACACATTAAATTTTTTTTCTCTTTCAGATACATTTGAAATGGTTTCCGAAGATGATGATGGCAAATTGGTATTTAAAGTAAACTACCACTACATGTCTCAGGTGAAGAACGCGAGCGACGCCAACAGTGCGGCCAGGGCCCGACGTCTGGCCCAGGAAGCCGTGACTCTGTCAACCTCCCTGCCGCTCTCCTCCTCGTCCAGCGTCTTTGTGCGCTGTGATGAGGAGAGGCTCGACATAATGAAGGTAAGGAAGCAAACTGGGTTTAGTTCTCTCTTCAGCTTGCCATAGAAGTGTTCAGGAAGATGCCTGAAATCTTAGGAAAAAACAGAAATATTTCACATCCACTTTAATCGCTGTTCAGGCATTAATGGAAGTGGTACTATTTGAGTCTGAGTCTGATTTCTCAGCAGCTTGGCAGGGGCAGGGGAGCCCATCTGCCCCAGGAGTGCTCTGTTGGCCAAGGAGTCTTCACAGAACAGGATTCATTCTTTTTCAGCTATTCCAAAGGGAAAAGTTTAGTGCTATTGCTCCATTATGGTCCAAACATATCTTCGCATGTGATCATTGAAGTTGCAGGCAGTAGGTATGGAGAAGTACACTGAGTGCCTCTGGATCTGTATTTTGGAAAAAACATTCTGTTAATAGGATCCAATAGGAAAGAGTTTTCAGCTCCTTCTGTCTTGCTTTCCATCTGTAATTTGGAGAAATGAGTGTTCACAGAGGGCTTTGCTTACCCACAGTATCAGAATGAACAAACCACAGCCTATGTGTGATTATGGGGTCTAATAATAATTCCTGCTACACAGCAGGTAGAAATAAAATGCTTCATATAACTTACAAAATCTCAGTTGTGTGATAGATACAAGGGTGGGGATTTAAAATTCTTTTTTTTCTCTCTTTTTAACGCTGGCAGGTTCTCATTACTGGTCCTGCAGACACCCCGTACGCAAATGGTTGCTTTGAATTTGACGTGTATTTCCCACAAGACTATCCAAATTCCCCTCCACTTGTCAATCTGGAAACAACTGGAGGCCACAGCGTGAGATTTAATCCAAACCTCTACAATGATGGCAAGGTAGGTCAACTGGGATCCTGTGTTAGGTGTAAAAAGGAAGTGAAACTGATGAAGTTTTTTCCTTTTGTGATCGAATTACGGATCAGCCACTCCCAAGGTACAGGAGGAAGCTCTTTGGTTAATACCGGTCTTCAGATCGAAATTAAGAGGGATTTGCCAGTTTCAAGTGGGAATTACCTCCTTTCTAAGTAGTCTTGCAGATTTTTGGAGACCCAGCCTTTATGAGTTGGATTGGACCAAAAAAGCAAGTACTTTTGACTGAGAAAAATGTTCTTTTCCAACATTTTCTGCTAAATGAACCAGTCAGAAATCTGTTTTGGCTAGCTGAAATACCCTTTCCATGGACAGAGTATGCTTCATATCAACTGCAGCTGAAGGTTTGCCGAGTGCCCTGTCTCTTCTTCTCCGTTTACTTTCTATTATTGTGGACACAGAATATAATTCCTAGTGGAGACTTTATCTCCATTTTTCTTTGTCTAGCTTTAAGTCTTGGAAAATACTTGCCTCTAAGTTTCTTCTGTTCATTTTGTCTCTTTGTTTTCCCTCTCTTGGATTTTTCCATTTCACAATAAGATTCAAGAACAGCATAAACTTCCCTGACATTCAGATCAGTCACAAAAGTTAAGGAATAATTCAAATTTCTTGATAGTCTGTGTGACAGAAACCACCTTTTACATGCTTAAGCAGAATGACTGTCTTCAAAACACACAATTACAGGTTTTATAACAGTATTTAAAGCAGAAGGTAGAGAATTGGACAGTATTCATAATTCATTTTTTTGGAGCCACTAGAATCCATAGATGTCCTGTGAGGAAAAGTAATCTGCCTTGTCTTCTTTATTAGCATGCTATTCTTGTTATCCACATTATTTTTATGTTTTCCTTTCAAAGTAGTCTCATGGTCTTAAGCTGCACTAGGAGAGTCTTGGGTTGGACATTAGGAGGAATTTGTCCACAGAAAGGATGTTTAGACATGGGAATGGGCTGCCCAGGAAAGGTGGTGGAGTCACTGACCAACCCTGGAGTTGTTTAAAGGAAAGACTGGACCTGGCACTCAGTGCCATGGTCTGGTTGACATGGTGTTGTTCCCTCACAGATTGGACTCAGTGATCCCTGAGCTCTTTTCCAACCTCATTGATTCTGTGATAGGAAACAAATTTGTCTTTTAGAATGCTGTTGTACAAAAGTTTGTAAAAAAATTAATGTAATGTCAACATTCTGTTCTGTCCAAGCAGAACGATTTTGTCATAATATTTGTATGTGATATTAATAATGTCACTTTTTCAGGTGTGCTTAAGCATACTTAACACATGGCATGGGAGGCCAGAAGAAAAATGGAATCCCCAAACATCAAGTTTTTTGCAGGTGAGCAATTTCTTCTTTCTCTTCTAAATGTCATTTAGGAGTAGTAAGTTGTCTCTTGGTCTGAAGGATTCCTTTTCTAGACCATTTAAACGAGACTAATCTTCTTCAAATAACCATAAATAAGACAAAAGTCCAGAAAATGTCCTTGGAACTCTTGGAAAGGAGCACTGCTGAGGAGACAGGTTCTTCAAAATGCTCTTTCTAATGAGTATTTCTGTTGGTCTGGTCTTGAAGAGCAGCTGTTCATGTGAGCAGCTTATTCCTGCACCAGCTCTGCCCAGATGATTTCAAATAGTTTATTTTATTTTCAAAAATCAAAAAAAAATACTGGGAGATGACATCATCTCTGGATTTATCACAAACTTTTTATGGTGAAGACAAAAGAGGCTTCACACTGAGAGATGAGAAAGTGAGTTACACAGTGCAGACAGTAGCCTTCCTCCTCCTAAGTGTGCAGGTGAGCTGAGTTGAGGAATAAAGATGAAGGGAATGCAAGTGCAGCTATGCTGTGTTCAATAACAATTAGTGTTACATTAGAGCAGAATTTATTAGGGCATGCAGTCCTTATAATTTTCAGCTTTATTTCCCAGCCATGCACTGACTCACAAGCAAAGACATTAAGTAAAAGTAAAGCTTGCAATGGCTTCTTTCCTATGGCAGTTACTGGATTTATTCTGAGTTTGGAGTAATTATTATGTAGCACAAGGTACAATTTCTGTTCCAAATCCTAGAAGACTGCACAGCTTCAGCATTATAGAATTACTGCCTTCAGCAGAACAGGTTTCAGCTTGTTCAGGATTTGGCCTTGGAGAGCAGATTTATCAGTCTCCTGATTTATCAGTTCAAGAATGGTCTGTTCCAGTGTGTGGAAGTCAGGCAAGCGAGGCAGAGGGCCAGCATGGGTAAACATGCCTAAGCTCAGCTGCAAAAAGAAGCAAGAAAAGGTGGAAGGAGGGGGGGGCTACTTGTGCAAAATAAAAGGATATTGACCAAACATTCAGGAGAGAAATTAGGGAAACTAAAGCTCAGATGGCACTGAAAATGTTGAGGGTTATGAAGACAAACATAAAGAGCTTTTCATAAGTATGCTGGCAGCAAAAGAACACATTTTCCTTAGGCTCTCTCACTGCTCAGTGGGGAAGGAAGCCTATTGGCAAGGGCATGGAAAATGGCAGAGGTCACCTCTGCCTTACTCTTAGGGGTAAGACTTGCTTTCCCTTGTCCCTGAGCCCTCACCTAGGGAGTTTTGTGAGAATGAGGAATGACCCACAGTAGAGGAACAGTATTGAAGCTGCTTGGACCCACATGTTTGTGGAACCAATCCCCATGAGTCATGGGGAGCTGAGGGAGCCAGCTGGTACCACTGCAAAGCCATTAGCTCCCATCTTTGAAAGGCAGAACAATCAAGGGAATTCCCAGGCAAATCTCCCACTCAGCTTCAAGATCAGCAAGAGAGAGGATCATGTTGGGATAGGTATCCAATGTTCCTTAATGAGTGCAAGTCTCCCAGGATCCAAATTCTTAATCAAGAGATGAACTGCAGTTTTGAACTTCAAGTGTAAAATCAGTGTAGAAAGGTACAAGTATTTAGGAAGTCTTATTTCCACCAAAGTCCTTTTTCTTACATTAAAATGTTAGATTTGATAGTTAGAAATCACATGCAGCATAGAAGTTTATAATTTAAAACTTTCTTTCAGTGTTTCATTTTGAGAATAATAAGAAAACTGTTGGAAAAAGTCACATCCCTACCATATTGGGAGAAAAACACTTTACAACTATTAAATAGAAAACAGCTGTAGGACTAAATAAATTGCTTGGAAAGAATTAAGCACTACATGTTTTTTCTGGCTCAGAGATTGAACTATCGTCAGACCACCCAAAATACTTCAGAAATTAATTTTTATTACCCAGCAAAACTGGAAGATTGGTGTATAGTTGCTCATTCATTACAGTTATAATTCAAAGTATTGACTGCTCCTTCAGGCCCAGAAAGTAAAATGCTGCAGTGTGAAATTTCTCTACCATAGCTACTTTAAAAAGATATAAATATCCAAAATAAAAAATTTTTGAAAAGCACAAGCCTATTCTTCCAGAGACATGTAAAAGCTGCAGAGATCACCTTTCATACCCAAAGCCTTGGCCCTGAAGTCACTCTACCATGACTTAGCACATCTACATTATTATTCTCTCTTTTTGGTATCTATGTGGCCATTTGCTTGATGAAACCTGATGCGTGAGGCACATTCTCTTCATTTTAATGCATTACCTACATATTAAGGTTTAACACTTAACTATGGCTGCTTCTAGTTGAGTGCAGGGCAGGGTACAGGAGACTGATGATGGTGCACACAGTACCAGCACCTACCTGGAGCCACCAGCCTGACAAACAGAAAAACCTGGTTAATTTTCCTTCTCAGCCCAACAAGGGAGACTGGTTGATATCTCCCACTTCAGAGCTGCATGCCCAATCCATCAGGATAAAGACTTGGCTGCCGCAGTCTGTGCTGTAATGAAAGCACAGCCACCACACAAGGGCAAAGTGCCACGGCACCTAAAAGAGTGAGGGTGTGTTCCTGTGAGGTGCTGGTGGGACTGAGGGTAGCCTGTGGCATTCAGCTGGCTCTTGGACTGCTGCTTTGATATTTTAGACATTAAGATATTTTAAATATTAGGAGTTACTGATCTGGCATTGTATCTGTGGAGTGAGGAACCATCACAGAGAAGTTGGGAAGCTGGGACACAGAATTCTGTGCCCCCTTTGCTACAGGAGAAACTCCAGGAGAATGCCACACATGAGCACAGAGCACAGCTGTGGATGTCAGGGCACTGCCTGCAAGAGAGTCAAGTTTGGATTGCTGCTGACATGGCATCTGTCTGATGAGAACTGCACATTCTGCCTCCACCAAGAAAAAGGAGGACTCTTGTCTTCCACATCCAAATTCACAAATTAGGGGATGTTTTAAAGCTCTAAGTTGTACCTAGACTGGGAGGAGAGTCAGTTCCAGAAACAGCTGCCCTGGCATGTGGGTGTCTGCACCTAAGTGTGCCCAGTGCTGGAAATGCCATTCCTAGGTCTGTAACCTATCATCAGCTTTTCACTAAATGAGGAAATATAAGTGTTCCAGTCATCTTGGTTGAATTCTTTACAGTTCTGGAAGTTTGTGTCACAGAACTGTAATCCCTGAAATTGTTGCTGGTGGTCCTAAGTACATAAGAAAAACTTGCCCTTCATTTAGTAAAAAAAGCAAATTGACAGGGATAAACTTTAATACTGGAAAAATTAGCAAAAAACCTTCAAATCATGAATATGCAGTGCATCTACATTTGGATACCTAAGAGCCTTATGTATCTGTTTAATTCTTTGGGTTTTATTAGGAATAGCTGAGTATGTAGTTAAATGCCTTGAATTTATGTAAGCATCTATTCACATGTGTGCTGGATAGTAAAATAGAAAGCAGGAAAATTGCTATTTCCTAATTACTGAATAGTTGGTGCTTTGTTCATATAGTATTGAAAACATTTTTTCCCTTATCTTGAAAAAAATACTGAGATTTTGTTTTATTGGCATATGACACAGTATTGTTTGTAAAATCTGAAACTAAAGGGCTAAGAACATTCATTTGAAAGAAGAAATGGGAGACGATGTAGATCAGGATTAATTTCAGAGGTTCATGTGGCATTTTGCCTCCTTTATTTTTTCTCCGTCTAGTTCAGAATCACAGGAATTAGTAAGCTCGGCCATAGGGGAAAAAAAATCAAAATTGCTGATTGAGAAGTTCACAAAAACACTTTCTTTCACAAAGGGGCATAATCAGACATCACTTCCTTTAAATACTTTCTTTTACTTATATCTGTATGCTTGTGTTGTAGGGTTTTAAGTTATATTTGTCATTTTTTCAGTGTTTGAGCTAAATAGACAGCCACAGGACTCAGTGATTTTTGTGTGTAGTGATAGTTTAGGTTTGAAAGTGTGGATGTTCCTGCTTGCACCTAGCCTGTGTCACAAATGGAAGTACTTTGCCATAGAAATGGTTTTGCTTGTAAGGTGAGCAGAGCTGTGTATATTTGTAGGAATACTTTGGCAGCACGATTTTAATATTTGGTTTCTTCTCTTACCAGGTGTTAGTGTCTGTCCAGTCCCTAATACTGGTGGCAGAACCATACTTCAATGAACCAGGTTACGAGCGATCGCGAGGTACTCCGAGTGGTACCCAGAGCTCCAGGGAATATGATGGAAATATCCGACAGGCCACAGTCAAGTGGGCAATGCTTGAACAAATGAGAAATCCATCACCGTGTTTTAAGGAGGTAGGTTTTGTGAAAGGCAATGCTTCTCTTTTATGAGCATTAAGAATAATGCAAATATTTGGTAAGATGATGCATGAGATGTCTGTTTTAACCTTCTGTCAAGAGACTGAAGTGAACAAGGATGCACCAAACTTTACAGATTCTTTTCTGGGAAAGAGGAATGCAGGTAAAGTGGCACTGACCTGAATGGGATCTTGGTGCACAGTTGGATAAAACACGGTTCAATTAGCTCACTCTTACTACTGAGCAGGACCTTTTACATGGCCTGTAACACCTGTTGGTCAGCCCTACAAAGGGGCACTCCATGCTCCATACTCTACGTAAATAACAGGCAGTATTTTCCCAAGGATCATAAATTTCAAGCAAATACTAAGAAACACTTCGGATACACCAAGATAATGCAAATTGGAAAAATACCTTAAAAGAAATTCCACAAATCATCTGCATTTGAAACCTGTGCCTTTGAAAACAACTGTCTTGATGCTGCTAAAAGGAATGCTAACTTTCATGCATTCAAGCTGTCTTTAAAAAAAATATTGTAATCAATCAAATTGCCTAATTTGTTTATATTCATGAAAATAGACTAAAGCTCACCTGTGGCATCTTAGAAGAATTTCATTATAAGGGACTTCTCAGTGTCTGCAGTCCAGTTCCTTTCCCAAAGCAGATGATTTCGATATCAGGGGCTTGAACGTATACAGCAAGAGTTCAAGGAAAAAAGAGCTGAAGAAGCACTAAGAGAATGTGTATGAATATTAATACAAAATGTTTGGTCAAACATGAGTCATCTCACAGTATTACAGCAAATATTTCCAGAAAAACTCATTTTGCTCTGAACTATTACAGCTGTTGCCAGTGTTGAAGCATGGAACCATCTGGCAGTGTCACCTGTGCTTTCAATTATCTGCATAATAAAATGATGGAAAAGCCTAAATATTTTAAGATTATGCACATTGCTGGGTGTGGCATCTGAGATGTTGATCTCCCATCCCTTCCTTGATATTGTAGAAAACATCCTTTGGAATGCAAAACCTTTTTTCATTAAAATTACTGTGTCTTGTGGAATAAGAAAAGATATTTTTATCCACATGCAGGTAAAAAAGGATGTGCAGTGTACGTATTACATACATACATAGATGTTGCGTTAATGAAATAAAACCTGGTGGTGGTTCAGAATTACCTCTTAAATGTTCTACTCAATAAGTAGAAGACCATGCATGATAAAGATAATATCTGGACACATAATCCATTTCTTCTAGCTAATGTAATGGTTTCACTTTGGCAAAAGGCATTTTCAAATGACAGTAAGATTAAATTAATTGAATAGATAAGAATATATAAGAAAGCAGTGGACAATAACGCTCCACAGTCCTTCTCACATGTACAGAAGTGAAGGATATGCAGTCTTACACCATTTGGTAACTGAATCCCAGTTATTGTTGCTGCACTTTTCTTAAAGGGTCTCTCTCAGTGCTTGTGTGCTTGTTCTGCAGTGCAGCTCTCACACTGCTGGTATGAAAAAGGCAGCTTTGGAACAATGCTAGAGTCCATCTGCAGCCCCATCCAGCTGGAAATGCATCTCTCAGATTATCTGAGCACTTCCTTGGGAGATTCCCTTTTTGTTCAGACCTCTGGGATTTTTGTACAGTTACCTTAGAAACCTTAACAGTGATGATCAGTTCAGTAACAAAATGCAAACTCATGGTGAAGACTGAGGTCTAAGAACGTAGATCCTGAGATCTGTTGTGTTCAAAAATCTGAGTCTTGTCTTCAGTATTTTAAATGATGGGTAGGCTCAGGAGATCTAAACTGCCAGTCTTTGGGAGTTTTTCCAAGCTCCATTATGGATTTAAGGAATGTATCCAGAATTGAAGTCAATTACACTTTCAATATGCAGTTTCTCTTTAGACAGATAGCTATTTTCCCTAACCTCCAGAGGGAAAAAATATTTTTCCCTTTATGTTGCAATATGGCCAAGAACTCTCAGCGCTCAATAAAATTTCTTTGGTTTTATTGTTGCCTTCACTGTTCAGAATTTCAGAAAACTGTTTAAGACAAAGACAACACCAAGTAGAGTTTCACAACTTTGTATGAGTGTTGATTGGTTGGAATTTTTAAACTCAGATATGTACTTCAATACCAAAAATACTCTTCAGTCAAATACTGGCTCCCATCCAAACTGGGCAGCTCAACTGCCATGGCCTGAGAATTCCAGTGTCCCCAAACCTGCTTGCCTCTGCCTAGAGCAAAGTGGCTGCATCCCCTCGGAAGCAGCTGCTGTGATCCTGCTCTTGGCAGAAGCGCACAATGTTCCTGTGCTCGTACCCCAGCAGTGTTACTGCTCGTCTCTTTTCTGTTCAGGCAGCCCGTGGTCAGTGAGGGGAGGATGTGGTGCTCCTGCTTGCTCTGTGCTTCTCTAGCAAAACAGGGCAGGGAAGGAAACAGTGAGAGCCTCAGCACTGTCTCTGTGTAGTTCTGCTCCTGTGTGAACTTCGTGCCTGCGTAATACACCCAGCTTTGGACTGCAGAACGTGAGCAGCACTCTGCTTTCCCTTTTGCTTCTGCTGGTGTATTTCTGGCACTGGTTTACCCTGCGCCCAGGTAACACAAGAGACTGCTGAAATGGCAGGCTGCACACAAACAGTGGATTCCTACAGACTGAAAGAGATATCGAGACCAACAAACTCCCCAAAATACATCAGCTGAATTCAGAAAAGGTTCCTCTGGGCTTTTTCCAGTTGGATTTTGGAAATCTCTGAGGACAGAAATTCCAGTTTTATCTCCAGTCTGGTTCAATTCTGAATTACCTTCATACTGATTTTTTTTCCCTTATATTCAATTAGACCCACAGAGGTCTTGCAAATTTGGTATTGTTAAAATATATGGTTCTTCCATCCATGTTACATTGGGAATGTTTTCTTGCAGGTCATCCACAAACACTTCTACTTGAAAAGAGTGGAGATCATGGCTCAGTGTGAGGAATGGATAGCAGACATACAGCAGTACAGCAGTGACAAACGGGTAGGCAGGACCATGTCCCATCATGCAGCAGCTCTGAAGGTGAGATGTTTATTACAAATCCAAGTTTCCCAGCTGTCAAGAGAAGCAATGTGTGTGCATTCCACTTCCTCAGTATTTTTACTACAAGTTGGATTTTCCTCTAGCGCCTGTCCTGCCTGTTTTTTCTATGAATATTTGTATAGGATGCAGTGACCCCGAGATGGTTGGAGCATGGTGCTGATATAATGCCAAAGTTGTGGGTTTGGTCTCCTATGGGCCATTCACTTCAGAGTTGGACTGGATCCTTGTGGGTCCTTTCCAACTCAGAATATTCTGTGATAATAGCTTCTTTTGTTCACTCTGAGGGTGGGGGGGGTTAATTATAAAGTTGTATTACAATCAGTTCCTTGCCAGAAAACAAGCTCTTAGAGTAGACAAGCAGTTAGAAAACTATGGTCAGCTACAATCAGTTTTATCCTGTGTTAACTTGGATCATTCTAACCATTATAAATATTTTCTGCCTTCCTAGCCAAGTATTACCATTTGTGTATTTTGTGATCACACAGATAACAGGGCTATATTGTTTTTAATATTTGAGGTTTTATTTCCCCTGAGGTTCAACCCCCAAATTTAGAAAGCCTTCTTTTTTCTGTTGCCAGACTTCCATTCTTTCAGTGTGATTGGTCTTCAAAATGAAATTACTGTGATCAGTATACAAATCTTTGCATATCTGTCTCTGTGACACGTCCCATCATGAATTCTTTATAAATTTAGTTTGACTGTATGACCTGCCAAGTCCAAGCCACTTTCTGCTGTGACCCCTGAACACAGATATGACTCAGCTGCAGGACCAATAGTGTAGCATTTATAATGATGCACTTGTTGGCTGCAGTTCTGACCGCCTTTAATTTGTCCCCAGCAGCTCTTGATAGTTATTCTGCCACTAAAATGAAAGTACCAGTTCTTAAATATAGGGGAGAAGCTGATCCAGACATTGAAATACTACATTTAAGCCTTTTCTGCCTACTCCTCTTTTTGCCTTAGAGTGTCTAATCTTGTGAAAAGTTTTGTTTTAACTGTCCTTCCATGCTGACTTGTTCTTGTATATCCAGCGTCACACAGCCCAGCTGCGGGAAGAACTTCTAAAACTTCCCTGTCCTGAAGGATTGGATCCAGACACTGATGACTCCCCAGAAAAATGCAGTGCCACAAGCTCAGAAGAGACCATGTTGCACGACCAGGTTAAACCCAGCAGCAGTAAAGATGTCCCCACTGATTTCAAGTCATGAGTTGCATTGACATGGACTTTGTAGACACAACGGCTTTGAAGCACAAGCCAAATATGTCAATATTTGTATGTAAGAAGTTAATTATGTAATAGGTAACGAAATTGAAACTATACTATGCCCTTAAGGATATACAGTTTAATTAAAAATGATCTTTTATTTACCTGTACAAGAGTGTAAACTTTTTTGTGCTTTTATTTTTCAATTGTGAGAACCACTGACTGGTATGTTTAAAAAGTTATGTATACAAAAAATGGATAAATCACTGATATATAAGGGAAACTACCTTAGGAAAGAATGTTTACTGAATGTTTATTATTTTTTTTTTACTTGTAGAGTGAGGGCGGTTGTAACTAAGAATATATATTGGTCATTCTTACAGCTACTATTTAAAGTCAGAAAATTTTCACTGAATTTGATAGATTTTACGTTTGGCCATATATTCATGCTCATATTTGATTCTAAAGAAAACCTCCTGTATACTTCAATAAACGTTAAATGGACATGATCCCTCTTTTATGATTTACTGGTACATTTTTTAAATAAACTGCCATAAAATACATTCTAGCTGAAGACTTGCACTTGTATGACTGAATTCATTACAGTCAACATACTTAATTTTATGCTTACTAAATCTAAAATGCAGATGAAATAAATGCACATGGTTTTACCTCATGCCAAATTTGGACTTCTGAATTAGCTGGGTTTTTTTGGCTATTTTATGCAAACTAACAGTATTCTAAATTCCTTAAGGGCTATTCTGGAACAAAGTCTTTACTGTATTGAAATGTCTGATTTTTACATACTCAGCTTACTCTTACTGACACACCACACAGGACTCTGATGTTCTGTAGTTCGTACTGTGTAGAATTATTTCCAGTTTTATACTTGCAACCACAGATCCCTAACTAAAAGGGTAAGAAGTTTGCTTGATTTAATAATCAAGTCTCACTTTTAACATAACATGCATTGCTATCATTGTTATTAATTTTTGAGCAGTCCTTGAAGGACTAAAAAGTTAATACTGGTATTACCTCAGACTAATGATCTGTTGTATGATACATACTATAAATCAGGCAAAACCGAAAGTTTTTTGTTTTCTATTTGTTCTTTGTTTATAAGTATCACGCTGGAATTTTTTCACTTTTTGTTTTACAATGTATTATTTCTAATCATTAAAAATGGCACCAACTGAGGTTGTGTTCTTATGCTGGTGGTTAACAGTTAGTTCTGACAGTCCTGACCGAAGAGCAGTTTTTGTGTTCTGCTGATGTGTTGTGTTAATCCAAGGCCTGTTCTGATTGTACATACCTCTCAAAATACCAGCTTGGCCACATCTGTGGAACTTCAGGGGTCCTTAGTCACAGAGCAAAACAAGCAGCCCTGTGCTAGAACTACTGGTAAATGCATGAAACAAAGAGCTTATGCCACACAGTCCAAGTGTTAGAATTTCATCAGTGTTAAAACAGCCCTGCATTTTTCCAGATGGGTATTTACTTACATTCTATTACTGTACAAAAGGACTGTGATACTCCTGTAAAGGCTCCAAAAGCAAAATTACCCACTGACTTCCAATTATATTTGTTAGGAGTTTCCATTAGAGCTCTTCATTTACTGCTTAAGCTGCCTGTCTACAGGAGCACAGTCTTTTTATAAAATCCTGGTACTTGTACCAAAACCAAATGTATCGAACCCGAAGATCCTTTTTAAACGTGAAGACTTTTTTCTTTACCATTAAAACACAAGACTGAAACAAGAAGTACCCATCTTGCATTGATTTGACATGAGGAAGGTGGTTAACATGATTGTACCTTTATCTCTGGTGTGTATTTACGGTTTCATAGCAATGCTAATGTGAAGTCACTGCTGCTTAATTAAGCAGATGTAAACAGCTGCATGGGATATTAAACTCTAATTTGCATCTACATACCAATTATCCTTTTTTTGCTCTAACATGAGCTAGAATGGTATTGTACCAAATTAATGCAGAGATTCAATCCTTAAAAAATGCAACTGTGTTACAGCCTAAGTAAGTTGTGAACTTGGCAAGAAATACAAAATACACATTTTTAGGTTTTTAAATACACAAGGTAGCTATGCTACGTGGCAGTAACATCACAGTAAATCCTATGAGGTGGGAGACTCATCTCTTACCATTTCATCAGAGTGAATAGAAACCTGTACAAATACAGATCACAGTTTCTAACCATCCATTCAAGTGCTGTGTTTTTAACTGTTAAGCTGATTTTGTAGAAAATGCTTTAAAATTCAACAGAAGTTATTTTCAAAAGTGCAAAGGGCAGCAAGCTGCTATTTAGATCATTATGGGATTTTACTCCATGTTTTTTGGTGGTGCCTTTGGCCCAGGATTGATTGTTGGCACTACAGTTCTGTAGTGTAGTGTGGGATGTTATCAGCCTTTGGAATTGCCGTAGACACTCTGCCAGAGGAAGAGTAAGGCGCCACAGAGTTAGGCAGGAGTGTTTCATGGTGCTTCACAGCCAACAATGCCAAGCTTCTCTGCCTGGTGCAAGCACAGTGTCTGTGGAAGAGGAGACAGCTGGGCAGTCCATGAGCCCTTGTGCTCCATGAGAGCAAAGCCCTTGTTGCACTGACTGCTGCACACTGTTCTGTTCTGCAGCTGCAGCCACAGCACTCTCCATAGACAGACAGTAATGAGGTGCCTCCTCAGGATTTGATGGTTTCCTCTGGAATTTCCTCTGGGTAAAAGATGTGCATAAATGTATGGATAATGCTCCTCTGTAATTCTGCCACTCCTATACAGGAAGAAACAAATATGACAATCTAGAAAAAAAACAAAACAAAATTTGAAACATAAAAGCTGTAAAAAACTTCCAAGTTTCACTCCAGTAATTACATGTTAAATGTTTAGGTAAAAGCAGAATAAAATATGTGTGACTATAGATGGACTGGATCTGCACTGACCTGTGTGGCATTGTTGGTTGGGCTTTGTAAATGTTTTTCTTGTGTAAATCTTTTCCATAAGCTCAAGGTAGATACTGTGCACCTCTGCCAGCCAGGTGAGGAGACTCTTCTGCAGCCACAGGTAAAATCCTGCTGCCACAGGTAAGGCACTGGGCTGCTGATCACTTCCGTGGAGCTTCAGTGTGAGTGTGCCAGTGCTGTGCTTGGATGTTTTGTTTAGCAGCAGTGGAGCATCTATTCTTTGCTTTAAATTTTTTTAAAAAGAGAAAGTTCCCATACAGTACAGGAAATGTACTGTTCTACTTTTGATGGCTCTATCAAATAGAGCATTCAGTTTCTGGCAGGATCACATTGTTAAGAAAACATGACTTCAAAACAGTCTTTTTTTTTCCAGCTATGTCATCTATTACTTTTCTTCCCCAAAATGTGTCTGGTGGCACTTTAGGAAATGCTCTGTTTTACATCCTGAGGAAAACAACTTGATAAGCAAACAGCCATATTATTAATTTGTCTTGTAAACCCATAAATACCTGAACACAAACCCAGCTGACCTACATTTAAGCCAGGACTATACTATGTTGTTCTTATCCCTATGAAGGAGAATTATTTAGGCTTAGATTTTTAGTTGGAGTTTCTCAGGCAGGCCTTCATTTTATAGCTCCATGCTGCCTTTGTATTAGTGTGATTTACAGGGGTTTCCTTTTTTATTCCTTCAGAAGCCAGTCACCACCAAGTGGACTCACCTTCTTGGACTGTCAGCTTTCTCTATAGAAAACAGAAATTAGAAGCATTTTACAAAAGAAAGGAGACAGATTTTCATTTCTTCATGTCATAAGGAACAAGTACAAGGTGCAGAAGGTATTTCAGATCTATTTCTCAATGTTTTTTACCAACACACATACATATCTATCCAAATATAAATGCATCTGGTCTGGCAGTCTTGAAAATGTTTCCTGAGCTGTATTTTTTTCTCCTTCTACATAGACAGTGACAGCTTTAGTAGGAGCAATAGGGCGTTTATATCACAACAATGAGCATTCTGAAATGCACTGAGCTGAGTGGGGGGTAAAAGTAAGCTCCACAATTACTGAAATGAATCACAGGTAAAAACATTTTGATTCTCCAGAGATTTGGTTGTTGCTATTGTTTTTTTCTCCTAAACCATGAAGGCAGAAAATACATTATCCACCCATTGAATACTATAGCAGAGCTCCCAAATAATCTCACCACTGCCTCTGTTTTATAAAGGCTCAGAAAACAAATCCCAAACCACAATTGATTGAGAGAGTTCTGCATATTGTGACCTGTCATCTCTGCAGGCTGCAGTCTCTTCTCTGGTCTTGCCTCAGAGCCCAAGTTTTGGCTCTCAAAAGATAACCTGGTCCACTTAGTTCTCCAGGTGTATTAATGCTACTTATCCTTTGCATTAAGAGTGCAAATGTGGAAAATGAAAACAAACTGAAAATCTCGTGATAAAAAAATTCAGTTTGCCATCTGTGAAGATTCTGTGTTGCTTCATTAAGGATTTTCTTACGTTCCGAGAGAGCAATGGGAAAAGCAAAACTTGGGGGGGGGAGGTTCCATCTTCTCTGGTTTCATTAAAATATTTAAACAAGCATGTGATGCAGAAACAGAATACCAACAGAAAATGTCTTACAGTCTACTCCTGAGTAGTGCCTTGGATATCTCCAGAAGTCCTGTTCTTTCACCTTGAAATTCTAAGTTTTCAGCCACAGAAAACTTCACCCATACCTAAATTAGGAATAAGCTTATTAATGCAAACCTCCAGAACTTTTTCAATCAAAATTTCTTCAATAATTGCAGAGTTTTCAGTATAAACTTATTTCTGCAAGTATTTTAAGCAGCGTTTGAGAAGATGGCCTTAGCTGGATTCTTCTGCAGCACAATTCTAAGCCTGGACTATGACAGCAGCTCTTTAACACTGCAGGAGGGGTACCAGTGTGGTTAATTCAGGTTATGACAAGGCCACCATCATCATATATGTACAACCAGCCCAGCCAAGCACCAGCATTCCTGCATTAGGGAATCCAGGGTGCCAGATGCCTGTGCACAGTGGCTGGGAATGGTCTGCAGGATGAGACCCTACCTCCATCCTGGCTATAGCTACAGTTCTGGCTGTCCTGGATCATTGCCCCACTACGTTGCAGCTGCTTGCTGGCAATGTAGTGGGGCAGTGATTCAAGAGGGAATGGAGGTGATGTGGCACATCAAAACCTAGCAGCCAGCAGCAGGATTGCTGGAAAGCAAATGCTGTGCTTGCTCACAGGACCCATCTTCTCAGCTCCCAAACAGTCACACTGCAAATCTCAACTGTATTTTGAGACAGTTTCAACCAGCGAAATTTGATGTGATAGATAAAATTCA
Source organism: Camarhynchus parvulus (assembly GCF_901933205.1). Taxonomy (NCBI): domain Eukaryota; kingdom Metazoa; phylum Chordata; class Aves; order Passeriformes; family Thraupidae; genus Camarhynchus; species Camarhynchus parvulus. The sequence goes on from NC_044573.1 coordinate 35,440,762, forward strand.
CAGGGGCTGGCCTCCAGCAAAGCAGCAGTCACAAGAGAAATCATGCAACCATCTGGCTGGCTGAATTTTGACATAGCATGTGGGATTCTGGAAGAGTCCCAGAGCATTAGAGAAGCTTCAGACTAGTGGAAAAAAATCAGATACAATTCTACACATCTTCCAGTTGCCTCATGGTCACTAAAGGCAAGAGTGTGCAGGTGTGTCACACAGACACTGAAACACTGCTCCAGTACAGGTCCCTGGGAGACTTCAGGGTCAGCAACATGAAGAGTCCAACAGACACCACCTGATCCATCTGACAGAACAGGGAAAACAAGGTGTAAATTGCATCCAGCTATTGATTTAGCTCCATACAAATTTCATTCTAGTTAAAGAAACCAAAACAAACAACACTACAAATGTACACTATGTACAATCAGACTCAAACAATTGCTGTTGATGAGAGCAAATGATGACTGAAGCAAAGGTAAGCCAAAGAACAAAATATCCTTTTGTATCTGTGCTGCCTACTAATGTGTTAAACCTTCTTTCACTTGTTTCTGGCTCTCCCTCCAAGGAAATTCATGTTAGAAAACAAATAGCCAGATGAAAAAACAATAACTTGTATCAGAGGAAAAGCCAAGCCATTTGAACAAAGAATGGGAGAACAACAGTACATGGCTCCTTATAAACAACTGTGTAAGTCAGGAAAGACAGGTCAGTCTTGAAGAGCTCTCAAGAGCCTGTACTGGTAGCAGAAGTCAATGAGGGACAGTTATGAAATTTCTAGACTGCATACAGAGAACTGCAGTAGAATGCTAAATTCAATGCATGCCTAATGGAAGACTTGGATTAATCATCTGAACAAAAATAACGCGGTTAAAATGTTTGTTGTGATACTGCTGTCTTCCTGAAAATGTTAGTATGACTTGTGTATTTTAATCACCACCTCAAATATATTTTTGCTTTACTTGCAAATGCCTTTTCATGCACTGAATCCAACAGCAAGTTATTTTCCATTGCCAAGTGTGCCCTCAAAGACAGTTGTCCAATCAATGTCACTAAGGACAAGCCATGACAGTAAATTCTTCCAGTTTTCATTTTTCCCCGATACTTCATTTTACACATTTCCACACACTGAGAGGCACCAAGGCTCCAGTGAGGCAGCAGAGCAGTGCTCAGTGCCCAGCATCCATCACAGCCTGGGATTAAATGTCCAGAAGCAATATGTAGTTGATCTGTCATACAAAAATTATTCATTCTCAAATATTACATCTTGTGAATGATACAAAGTCTCCATGCAGATTAAATTGCCAGTGTTCACCTCAACCTTTGCCTTCTTTTCAGCAGAGTGATTCTGTTCCGTAAGGCCCCTGGGAAAAAAATGCCACTGTTTACATTTTTCCTGAATTTAAGTTTTTCCAGAGTTGAACAGCTTTTGCCTTAATGGCCTTTGGGTTTTACTTCAGTTAACATATGTAAAGAAAATATTTCAGAGTTCTTAATCAGCATCTTCTTCTCATCTTAGTTTAGGCCTTAGTGTATCTACTTGTTATTTATATTATATCTAAGGAAAAATATAGCTCTGTATGAAGCTAAAGGAAATTTTTCAAATGTCATTTTAAGGCATGGATCAGAAAATATTATTTGCTCCATGCTTTCCTATTAAAATACTATTCCACCATTCATATGACCATTCTGTATTCTAAGTTCTCTGCCCAAAGTCAACTGTTACAGAATCATAGGAATGGTGAGAAGGAGGGGCAGCTGGAGGCAATCATCCTTTAGCCCACTCTTCCCCAAATGAAACGTGCCTTCCTTGAGGACTTTGACTCCTCATGGAATATGTGATCCAAGTCCCCTGCCATCATGATAGTTTAGACTCTGTGCTTCAAGCTGATTTCTCTCTCCTTTCTGTCTCCATTTCTGTAATGATGTTACCATGGCACCCCAGCATTTCAAGCTTGCTTCAGTTACAAGACATAATTTTTACATTTTAATTTACTCACAAGCAAAACCATTTTACAATAACTGAAGAAAATAATAATGGGAAAATTGAGCATAGGTCATGCTTCACTTTAAAAAGGCTGGCCATTTCCAGGTTCTGTCATACTTGCAGTAAAACCATTAATCATCATAAACTCATTTTGTCTAAAAGCAGAGGTAATACATTTTTCCATGTAAATCACTTCATTGCCATGACAGAATGATGTCAGAGAATTGAAATAGGTGATATAATAAATTTTCCTTTTGGAACATTGTTTAGCACTAAAGGTTATGGGGGGCAGGGGGAGGGGAGAGAGGGGACAAGATTGATATTAGCTGCTAAAGAGTAAAATTTGGTTTTAATTTTCATTAAATAGACCTAAATACTCTACTGACACAGACTCACTTTTACAGACTAAGAAAATATACACACAGCTTAAAAATGGTACAATAAGAACCCAAAACCTTTCTAGAATAAAAATCAAGCTCCAGCTAATACTTTGTAAAAGATTATTAAAATAATAATTAATATTGCAGGTTTTAATTTCTTCCCCTTTTTTAAGCACAGTTTTTGAAATTCAGGGCTTCACGTTCACCATTTGTACAGGCACGTATAGTTGAACACATATAAACTGAAATTAGCTTAGCATCTAATCTGGCTGTGTGCATAAGAATCCTCAAACAAGGAAGCAGTAGAACAGGAGAGAAATAGAATTTTGTTTCTCCCCCTCCAAAAGCAAGCAACCTTGTCTGAATTACAGCCTATACCTTAACCAAAATGCAACTATTTTCTGAAATCCTGCAGCAGCCTGGTACAACAAATATATATATATGGCATCATGGAAAAGGGAAGGACTGGGACCAAACCTGTAAGTCAAAGCTATTACTCCCATTTCTCTCTGTAAGATTTCAAGTCAAGGTTTGGAAGAAATTACTGATTTTGGTTTGATTAAAACCTTTTGTTTTTCTATTTGCTCTTTTTTATTCCTTTGGAGAAAACATGAAAAACAAACTGGGGAAACAGCTGAAAATCTGTTTCCCACAGCTTTAATCCCTCCCCCTTGCTGTAGCCATGGTGTGTACAACCACAGCCCTGCTGGGTGAGGCAGAGCAGTTTTCTTTCCACACAGCTGATCTAATCCGAGGTGTGCAACAGCTCACACAGAACAGCTGCAATGAAAAAGCAAGTCCCTTTTAAAAACATCCATTTCCTACACAGATAAAATGGAAGTCTGGATAGCCCCTCTGCATTTATCCAGCTCTTAAAATGGGTCCTGCAGGGCTGAGGCTCTTTCAGCTTCACAGTCAGCAACTTCAAAGCCAGGCTTTTGTACATGAGACTTTTATATTTTAACTTAGAAATTAGACACCCTGAAGAAACAAATGCCATCATGCAAAAGAGAATTAACACTCAAAAGTGTGCATTTGTTCATTATTTGTTCTTATTGATGTTCAAATTACATCACCTGACTCCAAAGGAGAAGCAATTTTGTTGGGGCAGTTTATTTCTGTAAAATGTAAAATCTCAGTACAATGTTATGCACAATGGTTAACACAAATGGTTTAATTATCCATCTCATCCTGAAGCACAACACACAGTCCTGTGACATGGCCTGACTTGGCCTAGGAGGTCACTACTGCATGAATGGGGGTGGCTCCAGCACTCCAGAGCTGAGCTGCTCATCCAACACTGCCATCACCGTGACAGTGTTATCCTCAACCTGACAAGAAGCTGCCTGGACAAAGAGGCACCTGTCAGGAGCTGCAGCCTCCATGGAATGCACAAGGCAGCGTGGATGGAAGCAAGGCAGGAGGGCAGGGTGTTGAGACCTCTCATTTTCAGAGACAGTGACCTGTTTGGCCAGCTCAGCTGCTCATGCAAGCAAAGCCTCATCTCAGCCTTACCTCATAACTTTCAGTTTCCTTCTCTGCTGTAAAAAAAAAAAAGAATTAAAAATGTATGTATATATTTTTATAGCTCCTTTAGCTAATGTGATTTATTACAAAAGGACAGTTTCTTGGTGAATTCAACTTAAATCTTTTATCAGTCTTGTTTATTAATTTTTATTCAGCTTGATTAGCTCACGAATTTAAATTTCTCTAGATGGGCTCTGAAATACATTTTTGGGGTAGGGCATACAACTAGCATGACCTTGCACCAGGAAAATCTCAGTACACAGAATAGGGGGAAAAAAACCAAAACAGGAAACAAAACAAAGCAAAAACCAAAACAAAACTAAAAAAACCACCAAACCAAACAAACATCACCAGTAAAGTCTCCTGAATACACAAAGAAAATTTTAAAAATCTTTCTTTTTTCCATACTTCTGCATACTGTCCAGGAATCCTACTGCATCCCACATCACACATCAAAACTAAAACCAACCACCTTGGGGACAAAAAACCCTTATTTTTCCCTCTGTTCTTACCCTCATAAAGGGAGACTATATTTCCATAGTTGTACTTGCATGCCAGCCCACTGATCATGACAGGAAGGCAAAATCAAACTAAATAACCCTGCCCTGTTCTGACAGGTATGACACAGCCTTTGTCCTTCTGATCAGCTTCATTAATTTCTGAATACTGACACAGGGGAAAGGAAATAGATTAAAGTGCAGTATCAAGGGGTTAATCTCGAGCTGCATGCTGGTTTCCTGGCATCTTGGAGGACACCATCTTAAATGAGACCAACCCTTGACAGCAATCAGTCAGGATCTGGGTGGTATAATCTAAACTGCTGACTCAAGAAACTCAAAATAGAATCAGATCCAAAAAAATTGACTCAATTATTAATTCCTCTCACTAAAACATTTGTACTCAAGCACTGTATTCTCAAGTGCTGTTTTCCTGCATGACTCCCTTTATCAGCTCATAGATTTTTCCTATTCATTTATCTTTCTCTCACTACAAAAACTACTATTAACTTTTCCAAAGTTTGCATTGTTCTTTCCCTTCTATATTCTCCCTGCTCATGCAATGCTTGACTTCTGTATTTCAAAAAATGTTCTCTTCTTGTAATGAGAGGCCCATCACGCCAGGCTATTTAATTTGTGTTTAGGACTTATATTAGGATGCCCAATTCTCTTAATGCATACAGTATTTTCTAGATTAACAGTAAAATCTTCACAGTTTTTTTTTCCTAAAATGGCACCCTAAATGTGTTCCATTTTATTATTTTTCAGGCTCTTCACTTTTCTCCCCCTTTTAAGAAGAAAATATAAAATGCAATTCAGTAATTGAAACAATTATTAATTTCAGGGATAAGTTAATGTCACATTTAAAAGGTGATGACAGTGGTAACATAAAAGAAGAGAATTTCATGCAGACATTCTCCATGTTGCATTCAGTGCAGGAAGACTGTAGCTGTCAACTTTGTGTTTACTTCAAAAAACTGAGTAGTCAAACTTCTGTACTCCTTGATGTTGATAAAGATAGCACGGGCTTTAAAGCAGTACTGAGGCCTCATCCTCTGAAGCCATGTTAAAAAATGACAAATTAAACCTGCCAGCTATGGATATATTAAATTCCCTCTAATTCCTCCCACCTAATACATGCAGAAATCAATTCCTTTTTTTCTTTAAGTCCTTGTATATGTGTTTCTCTCTAATAATTTCTGCCTGGTGCACTGTGGTAAGCCAAAGAATAATGTTAAGCAATTTGGAAAACTGTTCTATGCAGCATTTGCTGAAGTAAAATTTCTTTTTTCTCTGTTTTTGATATCCCAGTGACTGCACAGCAGAATGGCTCTAACCACTTCCCTTATAGGTGTCAGCATGCTGATATCTTATTTAAATTCTGCAAGGGCACCATCTGCCCTATTTTTGAGCTGAGGCTGAAATGCTCTTTATTCCAAGACAAACAGAAGGTGTTTTAGAGAAAAGAATGTAAATTTTGTGAGGGTGGAAGGAACATGGACCAGCTTTCATTTGCTTGAAAAATTCTATTGCACTCTAAAGAATTAAAGCAGACTTCAAAGAAGTCTTGGCCAAGGACTGAACCTCTTGTCCAGATGCTTGACCTGTACCAGCAGAGCTGCCACAATTTACACAGAGGTTCTTCCCAAACGTGACTCTTGGCACAAAATGCTACCTTTAATAACTATTTTCCTTGTCAGTAACAGTAATGTATCAGACCTTTTATATGTCCACTCTCTCACCTTATTCATCACCTCCTGAACAAGGCACTGGAGTTTTTAATACACATGTATGGAAACTGGTACAGCAACGTTCATTTCCATTGCCTGTTTACCCTTTCCTCCACAAACACATTCATCCATCTTTCACACTGCATTATGGACAAACTAAAACAAAACCCTTCCAGGCCTGTCTGCAATGCCACTTCTCAGTACTCCTCTTTTCATCCTTTTCCAGGATCTACCATGACAGCTCCTGCAATGTCCTGATTGTAAATACATGGAGGGTTTGCAGCAATTTCCATTATTTGTGTAGCACTCATATATTTTCATTAAAAAGACAAAATCTGACACAATGCAGCTGTTTACACAGCTGACTTATAAAAATATTGTTTTCTCTGCCTTTTACTACAGTAGCACTCTACAGCATCTCCAAGTGTATCATGTGTGAAAAATGTGTATTTTATGAAAACAAATAATCAAATTACTATTATATGTGTTTTGTTAGAAAGTTATGCTGTATTAATTCTCTTAAGCAGTGTGTTAAATATAGTTTTAGGTTATAACAAAATGTTAAAATAGAAACTATGCTATGTAGGATACTTTTTTTTTTTCTAAAGAAAGGACTCTCACCGAGATAGCAGCCACAGGACACCTAAATCTTTCAGAGAAAGAGAATTTATTGCTCCATTATCAGCAGAAACGAACTTCTTCCCGCCTCACTCCGGGCAGGATGATGCTGTTAGGATTCAGAGAAAGAAGGTGACCAGAATGAATCCTGTGTTTGAATGGAATTTATGCATCATGTATGAGATGTATGAATATGCAACAGGTTATTGCTTTTTAGGGTTAATCCTCTGTTAACGTGTGTCCTTTTTTGGGCTAATGCTGCCCAGAAAAAGGTACCTGGACGTCCATAACTCTTTGTTTCTATTGCCTCATATTGTCCTAATCCAAATTGTCCAAATTATTATTACTCTATTGTATTACTATTTTTATAACCATTTTATTACTATTAAACTTCTAAAATTTTAAAAACAACTGATTGGCATTTTTCACATCTTGTAACAACTCTTCCCATCTTAAACACTGGAAGGGTTCTTGTCAAAGCCCCCAATGACAGGCCTTGGTCTTAACAAGCCTGACCAGCCCCACCTGCAGCTTCCACACACAGCTGTTGCTGTGGACTCAAGAGCATTATTTAAAGCCAGCCCAGGGCTAGTAGCCTTTGCCTGGACTGAGCTGGTGTTGGTTTCTGCCTCTGCCAGTTGCCATGGATTCTCTTGAACTGGACCCCTGGGCTGGCTTGACCCTGGACCTGGTGAGTTTTGTAACGATCTTGACTTGACTGGGTTTTGTGGCTTCTGGGGCTGCCTTGCCCAGGTGCTGTGGGTAGTGGGGGACCCTGCCCTGCCCTCCCAGCTCTGTCCTCACCAGCCTGAGGAGCAGGCAGAGCTTGCTGCTGCCTGCTGGCCCTGTAGCAAGGACTGCCACCCAAATCCTCAGTTGTGAGGAAGATTTCTGGTCCCTTTTTTAATTTGGGCTATTAAAAATTACTTCCAAGACAACGAGTTAGCAAAGCAGTTTGATTGCAGTGCAGAAATCAGACTTTTGCTGGAACTGACGAGCTTCTTATGCTGTGTTTGTGCACTGAGTGGAACAGCAGGATCTAGGAGAGGCACAAGCCTAGTATGAACAAACAGTAACACAGCTTTGGAAATGCAAAAAGGAAGGACCTCATTCACGTGGGCTTAAAAACTGCTATTGAAATGTTTTCTATTAAACATTAAATCTACAAACAGGAGAAACTACAAGCACTCTGTTATGTGAGCACTATGTTTGTAAGGAAAGCTCAAGCTGGTGGTGCTGAACTGCATTGTCGACATCAGAGAAAAACTATCACTGTCTTCTTACATGGACTGAATGCAGATGAATCACGTTTAAGATAAGCCATATTTGGTTTTATTTTGTCCTGTGGCTTCATTCAAGACATTCATCGATTGAAGATCATCCTGCACTGAACTTGCCAAATTTCTCACATTTGAATCTACTGGCTGCTAGAATTATAGGTAAAAACAGTGTTCTGCACCACAAAGCAATACTTGTCAGAGACATGTCTTTTGCCTCTTAACTAGTCATTTCAATAATAAGGACGAGTATCATTTGCAAAAGCCATAAGAGAATTCAAAGGCAGATAGTCTACCTGAGAAAGCTGTGAAGCTTTCCAAGAGCAGATATCTGCCTACAATAGTGCTGAAGCATGTGCTGAAAAAAACCCCTGCAGACTGCTGCACTGACTTTGTTTAAATTTCAATTTTATTTTACTCAGTATTCGTGAAAAAGTCACAACTCACAGAAGATGTGAATTCACTCATGCCTAGGGAAACTATGAAGACTGTGGAAGTACTGGGAGGTCATTATTTCCAAGAGCTGATCCTTTCTCTGTGTCTCAGACTATCCTTCTATCTTGAATTAGATTGCTTGCTCACACACGTATTTGAATGTGTCTTGCTTTTACTTCTGGTGTATAGGTAAACACATTAGGATGACAAAATGATCAAAAGAGAGATATCTGGGTTTGGTTTTTTTAAAAAGGAAAAACAACCTAACTCACATTTTAGTCATACTCTGTAAACAATTTTTCTATGCATCCTCGAGAGACTGGAGTTTTCCATAGTATGTCTTTTTCCATGGTTATTTTTGGCCATGGTTGCTAGTGGTTTTTTTATAGAGAGGACAAGGAGTAGAAAAGCCTGGCTGGCCCCAAGTTCTTGGTGGGTTCTTTTGGAAGTTCTCAAGGTCACCTAGAATCATTCTTACCATGAATTCTCCTGGGCTAAAATGTGAAGCCAGCTACAAACTGATTTAGGAGTTGTGCAGGTCTTGCAGCTGAAGAGTGGTAACATCTTATGCTTTCTAATTTGCTTTAGGGTTTTTTTACAGAAAAGCAGCAACACAAAATATTTTATACTTGACTTACACTATCACTATAGTTCTGATGCCTGAGAGAAAGTGATGTAAATAAATGTTCAAAGGAAAATCCTTTAAATGTGGTTATTTCTGCTTGGCTTTAATCTGCTACAATTGCTCTGAAAAATAAAATTCTGACTTCAGTCATCCAAAGACTGAAGCCTTGCCTTCTCCACTAGCATTTTAAAAAATGTAACTTGTTATGTAGTGAGGAACAGGAATGCCTTTCCTGAAGAAGCTCTGTTCCAGGATTTCACAGCTGTTTCTATGTCCAAAGGAAGCGTTACATGTGAGAGGGAAGCAGCTGGGAACTGCCATGAAAGTGCCCCTGTGGTAGCACTAAATTGCGGTTTCATTGAAATATACAGAATTTAATGTCGACATCCAGCTGTCCTTTGCCAAAGGCAGGTGTGGTGAGGGTGTTTCATGGGACTATTTCATTTTTTCCGTTTTTTTTTTTATGATGGTACACATCTTACTCATACACCCCTATTAAGTCCTGTTGCCACTCAATGGTATTTCAGTAAGAATATATATTCCATCCCAAGTGAAATTAAGAAGATGCCAAAAGAAAATCATTGTCAACTTTGCAGTCCAAGGATTTTGGCAAATCTGACTCAACAGAGAAAATGTCAAGCCTTTCTCTTTCATCTCTCCCTCTCACATCTTCACTTTAGCTATTATTCTTTTAGAATTTTTTTCTTTCAGAACTGTGCTAGTAACCTGTAGCAAAGCATTCCTCATGTTAGGAAGTTTGGGGCATGTTGACAATGATTAAAACCACAATCACTAAGACAGAAGAACTTTACAAAGAAAATCACTGTACACCAGAATCATCTTCCTCTTCTTCCCTAGAAAACACCAGCATAACTTATAGAAAAAAATCCTGGTTTAGAACTGGAATTTGGAGATTTTAAGGTGCACACTTTTATTGATGAAGAGAAGATTGAAATGTAAGCTGGCTGTAAAATGAAGTTATACCACTAACTGAAATACAGGACAAAAGTGAATTATGACAGTGGCTTGCATTGCCACAGGCAGCAGAGTTTAGCAGAGATGTAGCATGGGTGCTATGACACAGGAAAAAAGTGATAGGCCTGTGTTATGCAAAGAGAATTTAAGAGACAGAAAAATTTACTGGGAGAAGTAAACAAGCTTAAAAACATCTGTAGTAGGTACTCTATTGTCTGATAGCTTTCCAAATGCGTGGTGCTGTAAGCAGTAATGTTAAGGATCATGGTGCCATAACTAAAATCAGGAGTTTTGTGTACAGAAGGCTTCATGAGTATGGTCTCCAACTGATTCGTGCCCTGGCTGACTGCAGGCTACAGCTGAAGCTTTTTCTGTTCTCAGGGCCTTTAATGTTCCCCTCTCCCACACCCCTTACCCTCATAAGGTTGAGTTCTTTCTTACATAATAATACAAAAGTTTTCACGCAGCATCCAAATTGTGACTGTTATCTTTCTCTTCCCCTTATCTATCCAGAGTTTTCACAAACCTAGAAAAAACTTAATAACCTTAGAGGCAAGTTTTGTCTCTGTTAAGTTTGGCTGAATGATGCCAGTGCCTTCTGAGTGTCTTAACTGAGGGCAGTCACTGAGATAAGACTGCATAGACTGGTTTTCCCTAGGAAATCAGGCTAATAAGGACAGTACTAAAGGAGTTGGAGAACTTCTTTTTGCCCCCTTATGTGAAGTGTTCTCTTTATTTTCTGTCACATGGAGGACTAAGATGTTGGCATTATCTCATTATTAGGGTTGGTTAATATATTTTTATGTGTCACCATCATCCAATAGAGTCTGAAGTCTACTGCCCATTTATTTAGGCAGTGAGTGTGAACATTCTTAGTCCAAGCTGCTGGCAGGCCTTTTTCCTGGAGGCTAAATGGCATCTTTCCAAATTGGATGCTGGCAGAGGTTTTGGCTGTGCTTAGACCCATGGGATTTACTTCTTTTTCTATTTCTAAATCATTAAGCAACAATAAAATCTTTATGGTATCTAGGTATTGAATTTGATAACCACTGATCTAGTAGTATGATGATAAGATTAGTTTATAATGTCTTTCAAAGTTTGCTATCACGTGCTGTCTTACAGCAACTTGTGTGTCAACAAACACTAGGCTTGACAGAGTGACAACACATACTCTGTACATTCCAGGTGTGGGACCTTCCTACACCAGGACAGGGTGTGTAGTTTGAGCCCAGTCACTACATAAATGCTATGAGACAACAGAGTACCTACTATAGATGCTTTTAAGCTCCTTTTAAAAAGGTTGGAATAATGCAATAATATCTAAGACCAACTGAAATGTCTCTGTACATGCCAAGGTAACAAAGTTTTGATTTATAGCAACTTGCATATCAAATTCAAGAAATAATGCTAGGGAACACAGGTGACAAAGGAACACATTGTCAATTCCAGAGTTCAAAAGTCAGCTACTGAAATAAGCTTCTCATCTGCCTCTCCCTAGTGCCACTTGTGCAAGTCTGAAGCAGTTAAAAGATTCTGCATTTGGAATTTGTCTGAAGTTACTTAAATTTTTTTTAAAAATAACTATTTGAATTAACTATTTTACATATCTATATCAGATATGTACAACATAATAAACATGAAGCTTTCCTGTAGTTAGGCCCATGCACTTCCATGCAGAGACAGAAGACAGAATTTGGAATCTCTGAATGCTCAGCCATTAAAGTAAACAGGGGACACATTCAAACTCGCTTCATTTGTCAACCTGACAGCAGATGGAAGATTTCTGCATGTGAAATATAGAAGCATCTGGCTATCAAGGATATTTAAAACCTTACCTATTGATCTCTTTCATCTGCTTAAATTAATTCAAGATGTTAAGATGCCAAAAAATGGTGATTGAAGATCTCATGTGTATAAAGCTCAAGACCCAGTAAGCAGTAAGGAGAAGATAATACAAATACTACAAAACAAAACCAGCAGCAAAGCTCCCAAATAAGTGATTATAAACCTGGAAACAGCAGAAACCTGACTGCCAGAAATGGAGGACAGCATGGCTTATTAACTGAGAGAGACACACGTGCACACAGAAAATGCATTTTGTTATTTTGTCAAGAAGGACCTTAAGGGAAAAAATATCATTGCAAGCAAAGGTAAGGAACTAGAAGAAGGAGAAAAACACAATTAAAACCAAAAAAGAGACAATATTGCTTATAAATATAGGCTCGTGTAACCACTCTAACAAGGACCAATAGGCTCTGCAAAACTCAGGTTTCACATACTAAATACCTGAAGCAGATTCCTTTAAGTTCAGAAATTTAGCAAGCAATTCATTTAAATAAGAAATGTTCAAGACCAGACTGGATGAGGCCCTGAGCAACCTGGTCTAGTGGAAGGTGACCTGCTGGGGTCATGGTGTTGCAACTCAATGATCTTTAAGGGCCCTTCCAACCCAAACCATTCTTAGTCAGAAACTGGAGGACTGCACAACGTAACAAATGTGTATTGCTACACTAATTAGGTGACTTAGGGATAAAAGCCTTATCTTACCTTTATTTATTTTTAAGAGAGTGGGACTAAAGTCCCCAACATCACCTCCATTCTTCCAGAAACAAGTGAAGTATAGGAAGGGCACTATCTTTTATCTTGTGCCTTTTTTGTCTTTTTGGCACTAGCAGGAATTTTGTGACTTGAAAATGAGATGTAAATAGAACTGGCTATTATTCTATGTCAGGAGCAGAAAGCTGACATTACAGGAGAATCCATCCACACTAGAAGCCAGACTAAATTAAGTCCTGACCTGTAACATGCTGTGATGCTATCAGAATCTGTCTCCATGCCAGCCAGTCTCAATGTCAACTCTGCAAACTGAATTCAACTATTAAAAAGTATGTTTATCTACAGAAAAGAAGGAAAGCAACACACAGTGTCTGCTTACATTGCTAAGTTTATGGATAAGTAATAAGGCATTATTTCAGTAGATGGAACACCATTAAGACTGAATAATACATAACTGTAAAAAAAAACACCAAGAAAGAGAGGCAGCCATTTCCAATCAAAGCTGTAATTCTGCCTCCTCTTTTTAAGGTCATTCAGGCGTCACTCCCACAATGAGACCTATTACTCATTTTAGGGCTCTGCCTGGGTGCAGAGTGAGGACTGAGGTAACAAGCCAAAACAGCAGAGGAAGAAGAGGAGAAAAGGTTCACTTTAGTTGTTGGGTTTTTTTGAGAAGCCTTTGACTAAATGCTTTGAATAATTTTTCCAAAATCATTAACTCTTAGAGTATGATTGAGCAGCACTGCAAATGGGACACAGTTTTAAATCTATTAATCAGGTCACAACCATCCATGACAGATCTTGTCCCCCTTTTCCTGACTGCAGCTTCAATGGAGCAGACCAGGAAAGGTCTGTACTGATGAAAGTTAAACCAGCATATCCTGTGCAATGTGTATTTCATTGCCATCAAATGTGAATGCAGCCATCTCATATCGTGGGGATTCATGGCTCAGAGACAAACTTCAGAGAAGACAAAATCACAAGGAAAAGCCTTCATCCAGAGACCATTCAGACAACGCTTGCAGCATCAGAAGACCACAAAAGTCCAAGTGTGTGCTGAACACTGTGTGTCTTTTTTAGAGCAACTTTTTACAAATGGGAAGACTATCATGAACTCCCCTAAAACTTCCCTTTTTTCTGACTCTTTTTTTAAACACATTAGTTCATAAAGAAAGTATCAAAATTTGACAAGGAAGACAGAGAGAAACTGAGAATTACTGATTAACAGGAAAGAAATAAGGAATTCAAAAGAACCTTCTGGTTCCCTGATGCTTTAGCCATTGTCGGAAAAACACCAAAAGAAATAGACCTGTTCCTAAGGGTCAAGAAATCTAAATTTATTTCTTTCTGAGCACAGATCCTGTGATGGCATATTAGCTTAAAATTTCCTCAATGAATTTATCATTGATTTCAACAATTAAAAAAATAATCATTAAAATGTAATGCATAAGTGAAGAATACATTTCATCACTTCAAGAAAGCTCTTGGTGGAAAAAAGAATATATAAACAGGTTCTAAAAAGAACCTACTTTGTTACAAAAAAGGAAAAATTAAACAGTTTTACAAAGTTTATCTGCATTGAAGGTTAAGATGGCATGTGATCATCCAGCATAGGAATGATGAATCTATAGCTCAGCCTTATAATTACTGCCAGCTCCAAAGGAAAATCTGAATAAAAAACCTAAGCTTCCATCTCCTGGGCAAGAAAAATCAAGACATGGCTTCACTGAGTTAAAAAAGAAAAATAGGTCTGGACAAGAAGATCTAAGAGCACTATCAAGACACAGGTAGCAGCAGAGACCCAAAATATATTCCTTGGAAGTTCTAAGAAAGGATGATTTTATTCAGGAGAGCGCTTGATTATGCCTCTTTGGCCTGATCTCTCCTCGACTTGTGAGGGCTTATCAATTTTCAGAAGCAAATCCTGTAGGACTTTTGCCAGACATTAAGTCATATGCTCTTAGCCCAAGTGTGCTGACAAGAATTTGGTAGTAATATGAACGTTCACCTGAAAAGTCCTTGTGAAAAATGCAGCAAGCAACAAAATTCTAGCGACTTTGTGGAAGGACAGATCACCTGCTATGTCACTAAGGTTATAGAGGATGATAAGCATGGGTGGGGGAGGGGGTGGAAATCATCACAATTTCTGGAAGAAGGATGTATTGAGTTCCCTTCTCCCTGTCCTTAGCATCAATTTGGAGATCTACCCTGAAAACACAATGCCTCATCTACATCCAGAGAAACTAGAAGAACATAGAGTCAGCGAAAGATCTCCGCTATGTGTGCCACTTCTGGGTCACTTAGTCTAGGACTGATGTATGGTGGCAAAACCCAAAATGGAATAAGTACCATTTCATCCCAGGCTGGATAGTTCTGAGCTGAGTGGAACTGAATACAAAGAATTTGTAGCACTGGCCGATCATCTTATTTTAGAAAGGCTTTTCTTTTGGTGGCTGTAGACAAGATTGCTTTAAAAGGATTAGCATCTTTATTCAAAAGTGTTTAGATGTTACATCTATAAAGGAAAGGCACAAAACAGCATTCTGCTTGTGTTATTCTCTTGTGTGTTGGCATTGGAAGGAATTCAGTTATAGCGAAATCCCTAGAAACTGGAGGTAGGATTTTATTTTCCTTTTCCATTTGGAGGAGTGAACACCTGCTTCTAATAGAGCAATAAATGACTTACTGCATCCCCACAACAGGGCCTCTCTTCATCTCCACTATAGATGTCGGTTAAGACAGAAACTTCACTGGGAGGAGAAAACAAACTTGAAACAATTGCCAACTGCAATTGCTACAAGGGAGAGGCAGCAGCTCTTTCCCAGCAGCGATGTCAGTACGCAAGGAGAATGAGTCATTGTGATGCAGTTCTGTGATTCAGACAATTCAAAGCCACTCTGGGATGTCAGACCACCAACGTATTTTTGCTGTATGTGAATCCATACAAAGATAAAAAGTGTTCTCCAGCTTTTGATAGACTCCTATGTCTCTAACAACTTTCTTGTAAGATTTTTTAATTTTCTTTTCTAAATTTGTTACTGCAAATCCGGATTTAGATAACTTTTTCTCCTTAGTAAAATATCAGTATTTGTTTCAGATCATTCTTTATCAGGAAACCTAGAGGTACTATATAGTGAAAAAGAGCCTTAGGCAATTCAGACAAATATCCTAAAATTAGGAGTAGATAAGGGCCAAAACCCAGAACCGTTTAGTTGTTAATATTTTTTTTACTCATAAAGCCAAACAAGAAGAGCTCTTCCTCTGAGATACAATGTAAGTCCAAAGCAACTGCTTTCTTTCAGGTGAACAGGTTGAGAATGAATGAACAGTATGGATGTTTTTCTCTTACTCTTCTGTTCAAAGTATGATCCCAATGCCCCACAGCTGATTTCATGGCAGAACAAAATTAACCTGTAGACATGAGCTAATCCCTTACTATTTCCTCATCTATTTTCTCTAATAATTGCTATAGTCAGCCTTTGAACAGAATGGATGTATAAATAGATCAGCAGAGCTCAGGCAAACAGTAGCCATAAAAAGTGCTTTCTCAGCATAAGCAGTTCTAGTCATAACCTTACCAGAATGTTCCTAAACCTACAACATCAGAAAGAGGAAAGAATTTCCCACAGCCACAAAAGTAAGGCATAATTCTGCTGCTGAGAACAGTTGGAAAACCTATAGGAAGTTATTTTCATCCTACTAGCCACAGGAAACCTGGAAGAGGACTGGAATACGACACCACTCACTGTACCACAGGATCTGAAAGATTGTACAGAAGTGAAAGTCAAAGCCTGATTTAATTTGTACTAAGAGTTTTCCTCAGGGAAAGTAAGAGATTGTGAATGACACAGATTTCCTAATGTTTGTGGAGTCTAATGATTAACAACTGCAAGATGAATGAGAAATCACTTGAGTGCTGGTTTTACACAGAAAATTTGTTAGAAGAATCCTTTGGACATCTTCAAGGACTGTAAAAGAATGGATTTCTTCCAACTCTCTGGAAGCCTGCTCAGAACACGTCAGAGTTTCTCCTTTGGGCAGTCAGGAGAAGTAAAGAGCTAAGCAGAAGCAGTCATGGAGGACAGGGAAATGAGTCATCCTAATCCACTGTAATGATCTCATCAATCCTTCACCGTGTCAAGTTATAAATATATAGTAAATATTGACAAGCGTGTTGAGGCAGGTTTTGAACGAGAACATTTATCTTATTGTTGTTCTTGCCAGGACAGATAATCCTCACAGAAGCTAGTAGTTTCAAAGGTTTAGGGAGAAACTCATTATAGAGAATATGAGAAATCATTTCAGTGCAGGTTTTTGGTTGCTGAAGGACATTGGGATCTACTGGTGTTTTAAGGGTGAATAGTCTCTCTTCATCTACTTCCCTCAACTATAATCTAGTTATTTATTTTACTAGAACCTTTTTCTTTGCAACTTCTAACATTTGCAGTCAGTTTTGCCTGCCCCAAACTTGAGAGAACCAATAGAATCCACAGTGATGTCCCATATTGTCCAAAATAACATTTGAAATTACCATAAAACATCAACTTCTCATAAATATTGCACAAGTGATTGTCCAAATTAAATTCACTAGAACAATTGGATTTCTGTCTTTTCTAGACACTTCTAGAATTTGAGGCCTCCTGCCTTAACATTTGGTTCTCATAAGTTCTGTTCCTCTATGATTATAATTCTATCCCACTGCAAAGCTATGCTGAATTTTTACTTACACAATTTCAAACTGAGATGGGAAAAAGTACTTCTCTGACATACAGGCCACCATATTCCCAATCACTAAATACCTCCTCATCCAAAATACACATTTCAAAGAGTAAAGACAAGAACAAACATTTTTGTGCCTGTGTTTAAAAGTAGAGAGAAGTTGCACCTAGTTTGCTTAGAAGTCCAAGCTAAGGGACGTTTTCCAAATAGAAAACATCAAACTTGATATTTGTGCTATTTGGCAAAGCTGTGAGCAACAGGAAGATTTCGGATCATACTCTTCTCATCAAGCAGAATGTTCCTTGTTGTGTCCCTGTCATTACAAATCAACACAGAGCATTTAAGCCAATACCACTGTTAAATCCCTCATGCTAGTTAGTTAGAAGAAGTGTACTGAAGGTACATTGTAACATCTAAGTTTGGTGACTATTCTGTAGATCTAAAACAATTCTGGAATCCAACTTGCATCAAATGCATTAGTGCTTAATGCAACATTTCAGCTCATGTTTTTAAGAATCTAAGAAAGATTAATAGAACTGCTTTTTATATTTTTATAAAAATAGTCACAGACCTGTATATGGTATTTTCTCCTGATTCACATGGAATATTCTATATTAACGTGACATGCTATATTTAATCCACAGAACTCACCAAATCTTACATATAAACAAGGAATGGCCAATAGTCCTTATTTCCTAAGTCATGCACCAAATCTTACTGAAGTCAAAAGTCACAGAGATGCCCCAAATTTTGGAGGCCCAACATCAAAAGCATCACTGCGAGTGATTTCATGCACAATTGGTGCTGACAAAATCCGAGAGCTTCACTCTTCCCAGGTGACAGACAATATGTTAAGGATCCAGCTGGGATCTCCAGATCAGGAAATCATCATGCCCCTGTTGTTTGCTGCCTGTCCCAGTCCATGTTTCGGATGAACCCAGCAGCCTCGTGCCAACACAGCCCCACGGGGATGACCTGGCAGGGGCACTGCAGCCACCGTGACCTGGTTGTGACACAAATGTACCCCAGAGCCAGAACTATCCACTCTTTTTAGTCAATGTGAGGTAAACTCAAAAACATGTTTCTGCTTACAGGTAACCACGCACATCCTATGTTCAAAAATATAATCATGTTTGTGAGTGCACTAAAGAGATTAAAATTATCATGTAGTTTTAATAAAATAGTCTGTCTGTTTCAGCTAAAATTTATGTGTGATACAGTGTGACTGGAACCAATTTTGTTTGGCTTTCTTTCTTGAGACTACCAAAAAGAATCCAATTAATGAGAGCCATTTAATATATTTTAAATCTCACTTTAAATTCTTCTCTCCTTTTGAAGCTAGCAAAAAGAGAAAATGTTGCTGTTAAAAAAAATAGACATCATAAAATAATGCTTCTGTATGAGCTTATATAAGAAGGCAATAAATACTTTGCAAAAGTCAACTTGGGCAGATATAACGTGCTCATTTAATGAAAGAGTAATTTCTGAATTCTTTTGTTGAACAGTAAATTGAATTATTTCCACATAAGCTTTGGTTTCTTCATCTGAAAACTCACAGATGTTATG
Organism: Camarhynchus parvulus; assembly: GCF_901933205.1. Lineage (NCBI taxonomy): Eukaryota > Metazoa > Chordata > Aves > Passeriformes > Thraupidae > Camarhynchus > Camarhynchus parvulus. The sequence continues at coordinate 35,459,642 of NC_044573.1, forward strand.
TAGCTGAGGCAGAGCAAATTTCTGCTAACAAGATAATGACTACTTTTTAAAAGTTCAGATGAGATATATTCTGATGTGACAAAAAAGGAGAAAAAAAGAACAGAGCAACATTTGCAAAATGGTCAGCAAATACTTATTCATGGACATCAGAAATGGCAATAGATTTTCTACTAAATGGCTAAATTTTAGAAAACTAACCTATTATGAGTGGGAAGACTGCACCTCAAATATTAAAGCTGTATTTTACAGATAGAATAAGTATTTACTGGAGACCTACTTCCTCTTTTTCTACTCATTTATTCATCCTGGATACCATAAAAAAAGAGATACAGTAATATTAATATATAGTATTTTCAAATTATTAATGAAGATTAATGTCAGCTTCTAGAAGAGCTGTCACAATACCAGAGAAGAGCTGTCCATGGTTATTTGCCACTGGCCATGCTCTTCATTTTACATTCCCAAAGAGTGGTTTGAATCACTCTTTCTTTTCCTGTGGTGCAGTGGCCTGCCCTAATTGTTACTGCTTTATAAAGTTGTGAGGAAGAGAAGAATTCCCTAGCCTTTATTATTTTAGCACATTTGAAATGTAGCTTTTTTTACCTCTACTTCACTGACTGCCCAGTGATTTTGTTCTTTGGGATTTGGTGAAGAAAGAGCATAAGTTGGCCAAGTGGTCAGAGAGGGACCCGAGGGATGCAGAGCTGCTGGTGAGTGCAGTGAAGCAACCACAATTCATTCCAAGCATCGCGTCTGTGCCTGTGCCCGAGATAGCTGCTAGGAGCCGTGTAACCATTGCTGTTCTTCTGCCCTTGTCACCTGGAGACTGCAAGTCTGTTTTTAAATTGTAAACTGGAAAAGCAGTAAATATGCTGGGAGCCTGCTGAGGGACCCACCCTGCTGACAGTGAGGGCCTGTGCATTAACTCCGCAAAATCCAAGAACAGAGTTTGAACATTTAGCTGATGTCTACCGGGGCCCCCCAAGCTTCCAACGAGCTTGAAATTTCTGATACTGTAACTAAGGTGATGTAAGCCTAAATATGATGGATCACAGAGACCAACTGGTTAGTGGGATATAACTTGGCAGAACTGACAGAGCCAAAGCAAGAAAAACTGATACAATTCCACAATAGGAGCCTTGCATCTCCCCTCCTCTCACCAGGTGCATCAAATGTGCTCCTTAGAATTGCAGAATTTGCAGTCCTGCAAATTTTCATCCTGGTATACCAACGAGCCAGTTTTTCCTTGACAATTCCTCCCCTTTCCCCACTCCTCAAATAGCAAATCTACTCCTGCTCAAAAATGGCACATAACACAATTGCTTCTCTCCCCAGCAGTACCAGAGAGCTGGCACACAGAATTCAGGATCAGTTTAAAAATCATGTAACAGCAACTTTTACAAACAGCAGCCCACTGCTAATATCATTATCATAAATCTATGCTAATATTAATTGCTTGGAGCTTACAAAATCTTTCTTTTACAGTAAGCAGGTTTTTTTGGTAGTACACAAAGAGATTATCTGTTTCAAAAGGCTTTAGGTAAAAAAAACCCCTGCAGCAGAAGATAAGTACTGCATCAATACAGCAGCACAGGTATCTTGTAAGGTGATATTAAATGTGCTAGTTCAGATACCACAGTAGCACATTTCAGATGGATAATTTTCTCACACTCTCAGAAAAAAGTTAAAGATGAAGGTTATTCTTTGAAAACTCTTGTGTCAGAAATTTTGATTATCTACTTCCTGCTTTGAAACAATAAGCAGCACTATGCTAAAATTTTGAATCTGCACTACATAGCCTGCCCGGGATCCCCGAGGATTCTCCACAGAGGATGTATAGATATGAAGGGAGGGTGTCAAGAGAAGGAGCCAGGCTCTGCTCAGTGGGGTCAAGCAACGGGCCAGGAGGCAGAGGGCAGAAACACAGGAAGCTCCAGCGGAATGTGAGGAAGAACTTCTTTACTGCGTGACTGACCACTGAAACAGATTGCCCAAAGAAACTGCGGAGTCTCCCCCACTGGAGACACTCCAGAACCGTCTGGATGCAATCCTGTGCCATGTGCTCTGGGATGACCCCGACTGAGGAGGGAGCTTGGACGATGGAGGCTGGACCAGCTGACCCACCGTGTTCCCTTCTAACCTGACCCCTTCGGTGATTCTCCGCAGGGAATAGCCCAGCCAGATTCCATATGGATACGTACGCGTGCCAGCGCCCACCCCCGCTCCCTGACAAGCTGTTGCCGGGCGCTCAGGGCCGCCCCGGGGGCCGCAGGGCCATCCCCGACCATGGCGGTGCCCGCGCTCCCCTCACGCCGCCGGCTGGCGGCGGGGCGGGGCCAGCGCGCCCTCCCGGCGTGCCCCGCGCCGCTGTCATGGCGGCTCCCTGTGGCCGCTGCCCGCACATGGGCTGAGGGCTCGCACGGGCAGCGTGAGCTCCTCTGTGGGTGCCGGGGGTCGCGGCCCCGAGCGCGGCGGTGCCGGGGAGCGGGGCGGGCCCGGGCGGCGGGACCATGCTGGCCCTGGAGCGCGCCCTGCTGAGGGGCTTCCTCAGCGCCGCGGAGTCCCTGGAGTGGAAGCAGGGCGAAGTCGCGGCCGCAGGTGAGGGGAGATCCCGGCCCGGCGTGGGGAAGGTGCCCGCTCCTTGTGGGTGTTCGAAGCCACCGGACCGAGCCGGGGCCGCGGCTGGCGGGTCCCTCCCGCGGGCGTTTTCACCTGCGGTGCCCTGTCAGAGCCTCGCCGAGCTGCCGGGGGCTCTGCCCGTGTTATAGGGCGGGGGAGCCGTGGGCTTGTCAGGCTGGAGGAGCTCCGGGCACTGCGGGCAGGGCCGAGGCGGCAGCAGCGACCGGGCCGCCGCAGGGCTCCTTGGCCGCTCTCGGTGCCGCAGCGCGGCCGGTCCGGCAGACGCCCCGGGAGCCGCCTGATGCTTTCGGGAGGCTTGTAAGCACGGAGGGGCTCCCTCCGGCTGCCTCCCGAGGGAAATGCTGCCTGCCTGCCTGTTGGAGCTTGGCAGTGAGGTGGAACACGCTCTTGGAGCAAAACGTGGGAGGGAAGAGTCTGGCACGAGGTGCCTTTTCTATATTTATTAGTTGTTCGGTCACTGTTGCTTGAGGGATCTCTGGAAAATAGTCTGTTGGGGGACTTGGTTAGACGCAGCTTTCCTGCTGGGGAGCGCAGCAGCTCTTAAAAATGTAACCTTTGTGATGTAAAAACATGCTTCCATGTTTCAGGCAGACTAAAGTACTCACGTCCTGTGCCATGTTGTAGCATATTGAAAATCTCATTTATCCTTACCTAAGCATTTGCTGATTTTAGGAAAAGAGCCATACAGAACTAATTTCCTTGTGTGACTTTTCAATTGACCTTAATTACTGTACTGTCCAGGAATGGTAGCTGATGTGACTGACATCTCTCACATCAGTCTTTTCAACAGTGCTGTTTGTGATATGGAGTTTTTCTGATTACTTTTTTTTTTCGGATTCTTTGTTAGCTTTGGTTTGTTTTGAGGAGCTTTAAGTAGTGTGCTGCTATAAGATGTGGGGAAAACTTGTTGAAGAAAGGCGTCTTGCAGTAGAGATAGAAAATGGTGGAGTTTGTGATGATTCTTAGTCATCATTTACATGGACTCTTCCTATTGATGACCCTGAAAATGAATTTAAAAGCTGCGATCTTGAATTTGTATAGTGTCCTATAAAAAGCTGCACACATAATCAAAAGCAGCTTTTACATGCTACAGTTATGTTACTGGAAAGAGAAGAAACTCAGTATTCCTCATTCATTATCATGTGTCCTCACAGCCCATAGTTATTTTACAAACTACAGCACTGCCTGTCTGGGCAACTATAATCCAATATTAAAAAGTTGTCATTTGGTGAGAGAAAGTCTCTCCAAAGCACAGATTGGAGAAAAGTCTCTTGTAATTTCCATTCTTTGTGAGGGTATGATGTCAGCAGCATTGTGGAACCACTGCTATTCTTCTGTATATGTCCTTCCAGGTACAGCTTAAAGTGTTTTTTAAATAATACAAGGCACACATTTTCTCTTATATCATTCAGTAGCTCATTGTGGAAAACAAAAGTAAACTTCAGTCAGCAGTTTGGTGCAGAGACTTCAGAATGAACGAGTCTCTGTCACCCATTCCTACAGAGTCATCCATTGCTGTTATTGAAGGTGGTTCTGCCCTCTGTGTTCCTGTATTTGTAAAATTTAAAGTCCTTGTTTAGTTGGATGAGCTTGGGGTTGGTATTCAGTTCAGTTCTTTGCACAGCTGCTGCTTGTGTGGATCCACAGCTGTGCCAGTGTTAAATTGGTTACCTGGCTGCTGATCTTAGGGAGCTGCAATCCCCAGCTGGAATCACAGGCTGATAGTGAGGCACTTATCCTGTGCCAGCCTCTGCATTTCCTCAGCTGAACCATCACCAACACCTGCATCATCTGGTCAGAAACCAGTTAGTGCATCTGCATGAGCTGTAGCCACAGCTGCAGGGTAGGCAGATAATGGTTTTGCCCAAGAATAGCAGGTTTTAACATGGCCAGGTTATTCCAACAACTACTGTGTTGATTGCACTGTAGCATATCTGAAGATAGCTTCTGTAAATAAAGTTGTAGCCTTGGTCAAGAACTTGATGGGTCTGAAGCTTCTTAGAAATATGTAGCATTTCTTGACTTCCCTTTGTCTTGAAATCAGGTTTAAGAGACAGTCATGGGTCTAAATCCACCTTGGTAGTTATCCTTAAGGATCTGCTCTATGTGCAGGCTTTTCACTGAGGTAGTAGAGTTACCATAGGAAGTAATTCTTTTGTAAAGATAAAATCTCATTGCCCATTGCTTGTCAGTATTCTAAGCTTGTAAATGAAGGACTAAGCAGTTTCTGCAGTTTTGCATAAGGCTTTATTCACTAAACTCTGCAAATATTGAATCATTTTTATTTGTTGCATTTCCCCTATGTAGATTCTCTGGTCTGTGAAATTACTTTCTTATCTATAGCAGTTTACTGTACATTTAAAATGTTTTGAAGGAAGAACAGAAGAACATCCTGCTGTTATAATTGAAGTATTTTAAAAGGCCATCCATTTGTTTTTCCTGAAATTTCAGTGCTAGTTTTTGTTTTATATTCATCTGGTTGTTTGTGTTTCACTGTAACTTTAATAGAAATTATTTTGAATGAAGTAACACCTGCTAGTGCTGCTCTTGAGTTTCAGTGCAACTGCACTTTCCCTGCAATGTAAATGAAGATACATTCTTTAGAAGGGGAGTGGTAGATATTTTAATTTGAATATGTTTAAAAGGTCTTGAAAGACAAAATTGTTTGAAAGTTTTCACTGATTTCTGTGTTGTTTTTTTTTTCTCTTCCAGAAAGTGGATCATTATTGCAATTGATGTTTGATGGGAAATATGAGACAATATTTTCAAATTCAGCCGTTCAGAATGTTTTCAGTGCGTCTTCTGTGACAGAGGAGAACATTGACACTTACTTGGAGAAGCAGATTCTAACATACCTGGATTGTTCTGCAGAGGTTGATAACGTGGAAAGGTGGAAATTATTATTATTATATAGAAGTTTAATAGAGGCTATGTTTGATTTTTACAAAAGGCATTTAAAAATGTAGAATTTGTATAGGGCCTTCAAAATCCTTGTACTAACAGGAAAGCAGAAAACAAATTTCTTTTGTTATTCCCCGACTCCCTTGGGCATCTCTTCATTTCTGTTCATTGAAAGAAACAATGATGTTGTGATACAGGGGCTTGTTGAAGACATTAGCTTCATTTACAGTGATTACCTCAGAAAGTTCTGGTATAAAGAAGTCACACATGTAAATTCATTTTGCCAGATATCATCAAACAATTAACAATTTTCTCTCTGAAATGTTGTATTGCATTTTTGTGGCTTCTTGAAGTACTGTGTAATGTTACTGTGAAAGCAATGCCTGTATTTCTAAGTCTGATTTATATTGAGGTTGTTCTACTCTTTTTAATGTAAAAATGAGTAAGATGTTACTCATGGATGCTGTTCATCAATAATTATTTTCTTCCCAAAACTTTCTCTGACACAGTCTCTCTTAATTGTAGTCTATGTGCTAATTGTTGCTGTTAAAGAGTTTGGTGTTACTGTTTACAGTTTGGTGTGTAAATGATGAACACACTGAAATCTGACATGCTAGGGATAGTAGAAGCAGAAAACGATACATGTGTTGTATATATATATATATATGTAAGTATTTCAAAAGGTAAAAAAGATTCACAGAAGGTAAGAGAAGATAAAGATTAAAAAATAAAAGTAAGAGGAAGGTAATTGTAACCAGTGTTGGCAGAGTCCAAATATATGTGTTTTGGTATGAAACACATAAACCTAAGAGCTTTTGCTAAAATATCAAAGAAAAAAATGTTTGAAAAACTGAGCTGAGATTTGTTCGTGATCATAGTGTGTCAAAAACTCATCTTCTGGGGTAGTGCACAATACAATGCACTCCTGCTTTCTGAGTTAGTGTTCAGAGGTTTTTCCTGTGTGTGTTTTTTGTTTGGTGTTTCTTGTTTATTTTTTTTTTTACCTTACTTTGTTGTTCTGTTACTATTAAGTATTAGCTGGATAGATTTTTCGATAATTCTAGATTTGGTTACCTTGCTGTAATTTGAATAATGTGACAAGGAAAGAAAAATCAGTCAGGACTTGAAACAGACTCAATCCTGATCTTAATTATTGCTTCAAATATATTTTGCTGCCTTTTTAAGCCATTCAGCTTCTTGAAGGCAATCACAATCTGTATCAGTGGAACTTTGTATTTCTCCTGTTATAGTGCACTCCTACTGCAGACAGCAAAGGGATTTGTTCCTTGGCTGCTCACGCTCCAGCTCTGTGGTCTTTGTGGTTTTTCTTTTTTGCTCTGCAGCTCTGGGTTATATTAGAAGCCGCCTTGCCAGAATATATGGAGGCAGATCTGTAATATTTAGAATTTCAGAAGCAGACAGAGGGTTTTCTGACCAAAATTATAGCCTGAAGCTTTATTCAAAATGAAAGCAAAGGGTCTTCAAAACCTATCAGCGTCTGCCAGAAACACTTTTGTTTGTAGCATCCAAGTGAATTTTTCAAGCTCCATTAGTAATAATTTAAGAAGTTTCGGGGGCTGAAGGAGCTAAGTTGTGGCTTTCTCTTATACAAAAACTTCTACTGAAGTTGCTTGTCTGAAAGACGGGTAATTTCCTATTTTAGGTAGGTGCTGCACAGCACTTTGACCTGTACTATCTTGGTCTCTGATGACTTTCTGGAGTGTGTTACATAGTTATTTTTTCTAACTGCAGACCCTATGTCCTGTGAAGGCCTTATGGGAGGAACTTATGTAACCTTTGCATCCATATTTTGCATTGCTTATGATGAAAATGGGAGGGTTCTATATTTTTTAATGCCTAAAATGTAATTTTCTTTTTCCACTGTGTGATTCAAAGGAAGTGCAGCAAACCTCTTAAGTTCTAGCCCAGAAAATTCAGTAAGACACTGATTTTTTGTGACTTTCTGTAGATGGGATAAGTAATTTTTTTTTTCTTGAATGGAAAGTTATAATTTAAAAATTTAAAATTTAAAAATACAGTAGGAATTTAATTCAGTCGGAAAGAGAAAGTTGGATAATGTGAATCTTATCTTTTTTTGCACAATATAAACAGTGCAAAATATGGTTTTGTAATAGTGTTAGAAGAACTCTTAAGGAGTTCTTTTTCTGAAGTTAAGACTGAGCAGCTTGAGGGCAGAACAGCTCAAAGTTTGTATCTAGATGGTAATTTCTTTGGACAAGTTCTCTGTAACTTTTTCCACTTTTCAGAAAGCTGAGGTTCTGTCACGAAAATGACTTTGCAGCATTTTAAAAATTGGTGCAACTTTTCTACCCTTTTAACTGATTGCCTTCTTTTCTCTGCCCCAGGCACATTTTCACTATGGCACTTTAAGCCTTTATGCCCTAAAAAATAAGCATTCCTTATAATAAATGTATTGAATAGGATATTTTTTTGTTTTACTTTTTTCCTGTTATTGCTACTCACTTCAGTGCTTAAAAGCTATTTTCTACAGAAAATATAGCTTCATGGTTGTATTTTAATCAGCAAAATTTGGAGCACTAGGGTATGTGTTAACCATGCAGAGGGGGAATGCCTTTTTTGTTTTTCTCCTGAGCTCCATAGGAGAAAGGTGCATTCCTTGCCTGACATACAGTTTGATTCAAAAGACTGGAAGGAAATCGTGTGCAGGTTCCAAAATCTAAAGGAAGAAGGAAATGAGCTCTAACACTGTTTTTTGTTGAACCTCTATGTACTACTTCTACTTTATTCAACATATAAATGAATACTTGGCAAAAGAAATCCATACAATAAAGCTTGTTATGGTTTCCCAAATTGAACACTGAATGGTATTTCTGGTATTTCTCATGGAACATCTGATGGTTGGTTAACTAGTGTGCTGTATGGAATGAAAACTGAAAATGAAGACATTCTTGCTGTTTCTGCAGCTTGCTTTGATGTTCATGAATTTAAAAAATAGCAAAATTAAACACTGAGTAGTTTTGGCTACTGTTCTGCAGTTTATGGCATCACTAAAAAGAACAGAAACCTGTAACTTCTTAAGCAGAACCTGGCTATTGAATATTTTTTTCTTTTATTTTGTTTGTAAATTCTAGCATTATATGCACATCCATTTTTTTTGAAACACAAATGCACTATTGTTCTTTATTTTTGAGCAGCATTTGATACAGCAATATGAATATTAAGCACGTGATTCTGTATTATGAAGAATGATTGGACTCAGTGTAAACAATATTAAAAAAAGGCAGCAAAACCCCCATTCACACCGAGAAAGGAAAAACAAGATGAATGGATACATATATCTAAGGATAAATGCAAAATAAATTATGTAGCTCATCCTAGCAAGGGGGACATTGGCAGCAGTCTCTGTGTTGCTTTTCAGGCAGCCTTTAGGAGGTGAGAATCTGCAGGTCTGCATTGTGAGTGTGAAGGGCAGTCAGGGAGACAGAATGCATTTTCTTGGCAAAAAACAGTGGATAGGCAAGGGAGTTCAGCATTTGCAGGGATTACAGCTTGAAATTGGTTTTCTGATACAGAGTGAGTGATAAGGAGACTGGGAGTTGGTCATGAATCTGAAAATGGGGAAAAAAAATAATTTGGTGATGATAAATTAAACAGTGGAAAAACAGTATCCCAGCCAAAGTAATGGATTTGGTTATCAGTTGTTCCAGAGGCATTCTGCATGGATAAAACTCTGTCTCTTCAAGCAAGTTTGATTTCCAGATAGATATCAGTAATGTTAAAATAAATAAATAAATTGTTACTAGTAGAAACAGTGTAAATTATAAAATAATGAAAATGGTCTTCAAAAGACTGGAGTATCAAATCACAGTTCAGGGATGGTTGATTGTTCTGTGTAACCTTTCAGAAGCTTTGAAGTATAATTTATCATGGGAGAAAAATTAGGACATTTATACCAATGTTGATATTTCATGTGTAGTGGTAATAATTTCATATACAATAATTGTTAGTGCTTTGTGTTCTTGAGTTATTTGGAAATTTAATGGTGATCTTGGTTATGTATTTATATATTCATATTTCCTAGCAGATGGTTACGGGCTGAATAATGACAGACGGGAGTTGTTACCTTGTCTTATTCGACAAGAACTCTTTATGCCAGTCCTTGTTCTCTAACTCCCCTGAAAGATGGTTTATTTTAGTTTTGTTTTTTTTTTGTTTGGTTGGTTTTTGTTTTGTTTTTTGTTTTTGTTTTTTTTTAAATTTTCAGTTAAATGTTCCCCACCCCTGCTTTCCTATTGTTCTGCATCTTTTGTTGCATTCTTGCCCACCAGCTGCTAGTTTGTGTGTGGCTTTTCTATTTCACTTAAGGGATTGTATAACACTTTATTTTTTTGTTTTGATTGGAGGGCTCTTACATCTCTAAGTTTCAGTTTTTACAAAAAGAAAGGACTAGGTTTTTCTGTTTCAATTATGCTCCTTAACGTACCAGTGTTTATATCAAACCTGCACAATTAAAATGCTAACTTTTTGTAGTTAGGAGACCCATTTTCTATGTGTTAGGGCCCTTGTCAATAAGATTCTGGGACATTAAGGTATCATAAAACAAATGAGAAGTTTGTATACAAATCTTAAAAGTCTACACCTGTTAAATAAACCATGACATTCTGAGTGATTGTGCCCTGCCTTCTGCAGACCACACAGATTTTACTAAAGAAATCATAGTAATGTAAAATGAGCTTAGTCTTGTAAATAAAGAAAATTTTACCATACCTAGTTTCAGAAATGAAGTCTTCAGAAACAAAGTCTCTTAATGTCATCTTTCAATAAATTATTATTATTATTTAAAATAAAGGCCATGATGAACTAGATGTTATTTACTGCCAAAGTATCTGAACCAACTTGGAGGAAGTATTCTAAATTTTTGATTTAATTTAATTTTTTTTATTAGAGTGAGTGAAAATAAACAGTTATGTCAAAACAAAAATAAACTTGCTCTTTTGGAACATATGCTAATGCAGGATTTTTTCTGTGAAAATGCTGAGGGTTAGATTTATAGTAAGAAACTATGTAAGAAACAACCATGCAATATGCAAATATGGATTATCTGCATCCTTTGCTAGTCTTCTGATCTCTGATAGTTATGTACAGCCCTAAATTGTGAAATATATAAATTTCACCTCCAAGATGTTGGGCATTAGTTACAACCTTTATAAACAAACATATTTCAAGGACTTTTAGTTTCCTATGTGCATTCTTGAATATTCCATTCATTGAACCCTCCTCATAGGAGAGTGATTTTTTTTTTCTTTTTTTTTTTGGTAAAGTTGAGGGTTTTGAGCTAGCACAAGATTTAATCAGCTCTTGTAGCCTTAAGTAAAAATGTAATATGTTGCTAATTGCTGTTCTTATCGATATTGCAGGCAGAGGCTGATGTTTCTGCTTGGCGTGGGGAGTTTACAGCTCTTCGTTCAAAGCAATTGGACTGGGCCTCCTGTTCAGTTAAAGCTTCAGGATTTTTTGCCACTTGCATTGTTACAGAAATTCTGTGAGGTAGGTTTGGATTTTAATAAGCTTTCCTTTTATTGTCACTGCTTTTCACAAGTAACCATAGCATTGTGTCAGAGAAGGCACGTCTGCAAGGGGGGTGTGCTAGATGAATTGCCATAATCATCAATCCTACTGGCTGCTATTGCAGCATCTTCACTTATATCAGCAGTGTCCTAAAAGTAGTTACTGTTTCTCTACTTATTTCCTGCTGGAAATGTTGGGTTTGGATGGAGAAGATATCTTTAATATAAGCATTTATTCAAAGGGCATTTGCAATCAATAAACTTTTTATGTGTTTATTTTGGGATACATTCTTAGCTGGATCGAAGAAAGATGTTTATAAATGGTGTAGAAATTTCCCCTCCTTAAGGAAAGGTAGAAGTTGCATATCTTGCAAATAGCAGAGTGTTTGGCAGATGGTAACAGTAGATTTGGATGCTCAGTATCCTGTTAGGCTCCTGAACGCCAAGTAAGTGGAGATAATATTAGTACAAAAATGCTGATTTGTATAGAACTTTTGAAAACAGAAGGGAATGTAGGAGATGAAACTGAGGGCTGTCAATTTTATTTATTTTGTCATTGTTTGATGCAGATTACTAATCAACACCCTAACTTTTATTAGTAAGATGTGTATGTTGTTCCTCATGGCAGTACCACAGTCCAGACTCTCCTCACGTGGGGTTTTAGCACAGCTTCTTGATTTTTCTCTTGGGGTTAAAGCTGTGGTAAAATACTGACTACTGTGTTGTGTCAGTAAAGAACATATCAGTAGTTTCTGTTAATGCTGAATCTATACATGAATTTGAATTTAGAATTTCACTAAGAATAGGGTATGGACCATGAGCAAGGTAAGTGCTGTAAACTGAAATGAGGGGAAGTTGGAGTATATGAAAAGTTTCACATAAAACTGTTGGCTCTGCTGCCTTACTGTGGCACGTTTTCCATAATTCATAAAGTCCTGCCTTAGGTTCATTTGCAAGGTTATATTTCTAAATAACTAATTCAGAGACAGTATTGTTCCTGGTTTTTTAAATAGATGTTTATAAATTTGGTTTATCTTTTAGGGCTGGCACAGTATGTAGGGGGGTAGAATATAAAAAAATAAAGGTAGTGTAGAAAGTAATCCTACCCCTAAGGAGTTTCAGCTGGGCTAATTATTAAAGATTAGGAGCAGGCCTAACTTTAACAGGCCATAGCTGTAGCCAATAAGAAGAAGTGCTATAAAAGAGTGGATTGGTTGGTTGAGGGGGGACTGGAGTCAGTTGGTTACTGCAAGAAGAAGGAAGAGTCAGTGCTTAGAGGAGTTGCCCTCGAGAAACATCAAGGAGGTATGAAACTCTTGCAATAAGGGGACAACAATATGGAACCTTTGCAATATAATGACAACAACAGTATGTATAGATAGGCTTATTTTTCGAATGATTTTTGATACTTGAAATTCAAATCTCATCTTCTGATGACTAAATAAGTAACAGTGGCAACCAAGTGTACTAAACCTTTTGGGGTGTGAAATGAGCAAAAATTTTGAAGTGTGCTACCTCTGAAGGGAAAAGTAGTTTATTTTGCCTTTATATATAGTAAAAATAATAAAACCTAATTGAGTCTCTTTATAATTTGTTCATTATATTTAATATCGTGATACTGAAATATTCTTACAAATTTTGGTTTCTCTTTACTGGAGAACTCTATATTCGATGTTAGTGTGTATGCAGCGGTTGCAGTCTAACGCAGTCTGCAGCCCAAGATGATGCTCATAGGATTGCTGTCACTGACAGAGTTCAGAGACCTGGAAAGTATAGTGTTCATAATTTCTATTAACCGTTTGAAAGAATCATAAAATGTTTTGTCTTGGATGGGACTTTAAAGATCGCCCAGTTCCAAGCCCTTGGCCATGGTTGGGGACACCTTCCGCTAGACCAGAGTTCCATCCCATCTGGCCTTGAACACTTCCAGGGAAGGAGCATCCACAGCTTCTCTGGGCACCCTGTTCCAGTGCCACAGCACCCTCACAGCAAAGAATTACCTTGCCTGTCAGTATTGAGTCACTCCCCCTTGTCCTGTCTCTGCATGCCCTTGTAAATAGTCTTGCTCCCTCTTGCAGGTCCCCTTCAGGTACTGGAAGGCCACAATTAGGTCACCCCAAATCCTTTTTTTTTCTAGGCAATTTCATTTAATGTCTGGAATAATGAGATACAAATTCCCTGTTGAGTAAGGAAATACATGATCTCCTGTTTGGTTTCTGTTGTGTTTCTGCAGTGGCTGGGAGTGTGGTGCTTTGAAATATGTTTGCTTATGCAGGGGTGGTATTGCAGAAACTAAACTGGCGAGAGATTATAAGGGAAAACAAACTTTATTTCTAATGAGGGCTCCATCAGACTTCCATATTGCTTCAAGGTTTAGCTATTTATACATTCAGGAAGAAGTTTACCTTTATTTCTATTACTGCTATAGGTATTGTTTTCTGACGTGTTAATGCACTTATGTGCTAAAATATAATATCCAGTTCTCTTCTTTATTAAAAGTCTTAATTCAGAAGGTTTTGAATTATGTTTTGAATTCTCTTCATGTACTTTTCATTCCAAGGATTCTTAGTATATGAGCGCTCTGTAAAAATGAACATCTCAATAGCAACATTTTTGTGTTTCCGTTAATCCAGCCTTCCTCTCATGCATACACAGATATTCAGAAAATGTGGGTTAAAAATGGAACTCTTAAGTTTCTCTGTCTGTTGTAACCTTCCATATTCTGTCATCAAGGCTGATACAATCCCTTTTTAAACAGATCATCCATTTTCTAGGTTTTCAAAATAAAATGATTTTTCCCACATCGAGGTTAAAGAATTACATCTTCGTGTTTCTTTTAGCCTGCTCTAAGTAATGTCACTGAATTTCAGCTTTACAATGTCTCATGTATTTAATGAATATTTTAAAAATCCTTATTTTCAGAACACTTTATTGGATTAGTCTTTGTTTCCAGGGTATATATCTGCTGCCATTTCTATCCTTGGAAAGTTTCACCTCTGGATCAATGCCATAGCTTCATTTTTGCTCCCAGCTAACTTCTTTTCTTACAAGTGCAGTAAGGCTGCACAAGACTGTAATTACTTTAGTGAAGAATAAATAAAATAGACTCTTTAAGGTGAGTTGCTAGTGGGGCCTCTTGGATGTCTTCAATGAGCAATATTCATGAGTATGTGTCTATTATTTCCCTTTCCTCATTCAGTCTAACCTTCTCTCTAAACTATGGTTGCCTTCAACCATACTCTATTAAGGTTTGGGTTTATGTCCTGCAGAACTCAGTTGTGATTTGCAGAGTCCACACAAAAGTAACATTTTATTTATTAGATGTATTTCAGTTTTCTAAAATAACTGTGAGACTTTATCACACCACTTAATAGTCTGACTGATACCATGCTGCATCTTTTAATGAGTGAATGTGGTAAAAGAAGATTAAAAAGTACTGAATTCTAGTTAAGGTGGATTAGCAGTTCTTGTTTTGATCGTTTTGGGGTTAGACTACAACATTATTGATGAGCTCGGTGCTTAAAGTAAGAGGCTTATAGTAATGGGCTCCTTGTGTCTTAAGAGAGTTGTCACTGTCTCTGCATGTAAGAGAATAGAAGATACAGAACTGTTGGAGCATATTTTTAATCTGCCTTAGGTTTCAGAGCTTCTCTGTATTACCTCATACAGTTGAGCTCAGTATTTTTAGTGGATGAACTGGAAAATTATGTGTAGTAGTACTAATGAAGACCACTGATGATTAAGAATGTTGAGAGGACAAGCTGCTTGCTGCTTTATTTGTTGTCTGATTTAATAGTCACAAATAGAATATATCTGGTAACAGTGAGAAGCTCCATCTGGAAGATCTCAATCTGGAAGATCTCAATCTGTTAATTGATAATACCTGTAAACAACTGGTAGGAGTTCTCCAAATACATCTATCAACAGTTCCTGTTCTTCTTTTTGTAGCTTTCAGGCTGATCCAAAGAATAAGTTTTGGAATACAGTTGAATAATTTTTTTGGTATGTTTTTATTACTCCTTCTTTTATGCATTATTTGATCCTTTTGCTGTAAGAGACTGAAATATTGCCACACTTCTGTTGGAATCTATAGCCATGGTCATAATTTGTGTGAAAAACACTAATGTACTATGTGGCACTACTGTCTCAAATCCAGTATGATTCCTTGGTCTTGTTAATTCAGTCTGTTGTGAATTCCTTTTTTGGGCCCATATGCTTGCCTTCTATTAGCATGCACTAGCTAGGAAGAAAAAACATCTGTGCTTGAGCAGGAAGATATAGGCTTTGAAAGTTATGCAGATTTCTCCCTCTTGTGGGGAATGTAAGGATGGATGATAAAGGCTAAATCTGGAGGCAGAGTCTTGTAAGCAAAGATAGTCTGCTAAAGTAGCCTACAGTCTTGCCCTGCATTCCCTTGGTATGAATATAGAACAGAAGGGGGAATCTTAATGCAGTCACTTCAAAAATACCCCCTTAATGGCGGAGCAAAGTCACCCTCATAAGGTTTATGAACAAGAGCTTTCATAACTAAAGTACTTCTTTGACATGTAGTGCTCTCGGGCAAGATTTGCTTGCAAGAGCTCACCATGGTTATCTTGAGTCTGGACCTCAGCTTTCCATAGGTTACCTGTTGGTGATTTGGCTTGTAAAACTGGAGACAGCCTCCTGTGTAATCTTGCCTCCTTTTCAGAGAGTTGAAGAGAAAAGCAGTTATAAACAAAAGCAGTATTTCCACTGCCTTCAAATCTATAGAGTGAATTCTGTTTTCAAGGACCAAACCTTTGGCAGGTAACCTCAGTACATCCTCTGTTAATCTGAAAGGTAGATCACCTTAGCTTTGCTAGATGACAAATTGTTATGAAGTAGTCTTTGTATTTTTAAAAATATGAGAAGCCCAGTACATATGGCTTAGTAGCCACAGGCAGCAGCTTTCTGATCCCATAATTTGTTTGTCTATGCCCCACCATTGCTTCCATTTAATCAAGTCTTCATGAGTATTTAGTCTGGCTTTGTCTACTTCTTTATGTCTGCACTTACCTTTTTATATACAGGGGAAGGATCCCCAAGACAGAAAGAGCTGATGAAATGTTACAAAGGCCAGAGTGGTTTTCAATATAGAAGTAAAAGCATGCTGAATCCTCACTTTGCTTCTGGTCACTATCATTAGCATGAAAAGAACACTAATTCCCTAAACTAAAATTCTCATACACTCTATTTTTAGTGCTATTGAATGTGAATGGCAGGAGCTTTCTTCTGATTTTTATCGTTATTCAGATGGCTCCAGTCATGCAGGGAAATACTTTTGAAATACTGTGAAAATTGAAATACGTGGGAGTACTGCCCAGCTTGCAGTTGATTTAGGGCTTTCATAATAGTAACTAAAAAGTAGCCATTAAGTTTCTGTTTGTAAGTTGAGTATAGAAACAGCTGTGCTTCAGAGATTAAAAAATATTGATCTAGAGTGAGTTGAGCTTAATTTGTGTGTATTTTGTGTGTTAATTTGTGATGGTCCAACAGAACCACTTGGAGGTCCAGCAGAAGCTAGATGACTACTCCAGTAATTTCTCTGCATATGTTATGAAGTAATTATCTAGTATGTTTCTGTGCTTTAACAACATTACTCCTGAATAAAATAATTATACTTTGTGATGTCAAGTTTGATGAAGAATAGAAAGACTCAAAAATCTAACCCAGGTTTACTAGGTAAGGAGCATTATATTAGCAAGTCTTGGGTTGTGGCTGTTTTGAGATACATGAAATTTTGGAGCTACAAGATAGGGTCAACACATTTTATGTTTAGGTGTTTAAACACAAGAACACAAGCTCAGAATTTCCTTTTGCTCTTAGCCAATGTTTTAGAGATTTTAGTGGACTTCTATTCTTAACTGTGCTGTCCTGGAAGCCATAATACCTCAAACATCTTCTTACTTGTCGCTATTCTCTCACCTTAAAGACTACCTCAGGGCAGTGAATTCTGCATGGATAATGCAGTCTTAGAGCATAGGCTGGAAAAAATGAATGTTGGTGTAAACTTCCTCTGGTAAAGGTAAAGGATGTCTGCTTTTCTGGATATGATTTATTTAATGGAAAAGGACATGGATTTGTTAAAATAGAAGATGGAATTTCTTTGGCTCTGGGACTTGTTGGCTTATTGTCAAGGCTGTAATATGTCATCTCAACTTTCCCTTCTTCCTCCCTCATTCTTTGTTAATGTTACATTAGCAGGACTGAGTTTTGTGGTGAAAGGACTTGAAATGTGAATTTGAGATTAATTTGTTACTACAGTGCTAAATAAGTACAGATAACTCTAGCATTGCAAGGCTGTTTCTGAAAAAAGGTTTTATAACAAATCTCCTTTGCTTTCCCATTGGATATTTTAAGTGTGGTCTACTTTGATTATGGAAAGAATCAAAAACATGCAGATAGGAAAAAGTTTACATTAAACTGAAAACTGTATTAAGTGTCCCACTATGTATGTGTGTATTTGAAAAATTAATCTTTAGAAGTACTGATTGATGACTTTCCCCTCTCAAAACTACAGATGTTGATAAGGTTTTTCCTTTCTGAATGGCCAGAGGTGCAGCAGATCTGGTATATTTCCAGTCAGCAGTTTCTTTCCTTTATTCTCAAGTGGTTTGCCTGACTGTTGTGATCATCATTTTCCACAGTGGGATTGAAATGACTGCAGTGATGTCATACAGGAATTCCCCTTTGTCCCAAATCATTGTCTGCAAAGTAAAAGTATTTTCAATGCTAATGCAAATTAAAAACCCCACAGTAAATCAGTGTAAACTTAACAGAATAAACTTAGATTACTCTGTTGTTAAAAAGTGATGTTGGTGATTCATATAACTTAACAATTTTTGTCTTCAGTATAACCTGTTGATATGGGTGTTGAAGAGAGTTTCAAATAACTCAGGAATTATGTTATTTGTTTTGTTTAAAAAGTTGAAATATGATTCAAGTAACTTATACCTTGGTCATGTAGACTGATCCAGGGTCTTTCTCAGGCAAGTGACTTCAATGCAAGCTGTCATTTAATCTTCTGTTCTGCTTTCTCCTTTCCATTCCCCTTTCCTGCCCCTTTTATACCAACTGAAAACTAAAACTTTATTTTTTTATTCATTAAGGAAATCTGTCATATGAGAGCCAGGAATAGACTGATAAATGGATATCTCCCTGAGCCTGAAGATAAACTGCTCAAATGCTTTCATTGTGTTAAAAGGCAGGAGAGAATAGGTGACTGTCAGATGACAATCACCACTGAGAGAGTCCCTGGAGAGCCACCTCAGGGCCATTAAGTGAAAGTTGCTGTAGAGAACATCATACAGGAATGCATCCAAAGCAGAGAGAGGTTTTTATTTATCAGACAAAGGGAATAAGGGCTCTGATATTGCTGCTCTGATGCCATTCCAACAGGAAGCTCCCTCAGGGGAAAGAAAATGATAACATATACTGACAACACTGCAGGAATATCTAATGTGTTTCAGTGCTGTAGGTTAATTTAATTATAAATTTGTTTTGTTTCTGTGATTGCAAATTGAATGGCATGGATTTACCAAGCTTTTCTCCTTAGATCATGGGAATGATTATATTACTGGAATGTGTTTGGGGTTAGTTGACTGGATGACACATGCATTTCAGGTGGGAGGAAATCGGTGTCCTGCAGATCATGTTGATGTTGTGTATCAGAACAGCAAGAAACAGTGAAGAAGTTACCATTATTTGGTAAAAGGTTGACACTCTTAGAGACAGAGTTTTAGGTTTTATTTTGGTTTTGCCTTTTGGGGTTTTTTTATGTTTTGAGCAGACATTTTCCCTAAACACTTTAATAGGTTTTTTTTCTGTTCTATATTACATTATTTTTTTAATAAACTTAAGTTTCCTGAAACTTGTCTTTTTTCCCCCCTTCTTTTAGCCAAAAATGCTGCATGCAGCTATTCTGAAGATGTTGGTTCTAGATGGTGAATCAGTTTATACTTTGACTTCTCATCCTATTTTGCTGCTTATAGCGAGGATAATCCTTGTGAATTCAAGACACAAACTCACGTCTCTCCAGGTAAGAAGTATGTGACTAATGACTATGACTACCAGCTACTGCTTAATTGTTTCTCTCATTCTTTTCTTCGTACCTCATTGAATCATTCTGACTTCTGTTTCTTTCCCTGTAGCTCTGAGGTTCTTCCCTCTAAGAAACAGTTAGGAGAAAGTGATTGCAATTAATCACGAGTATCTTCTTCTTAAGGATAAATTATTTACTCACTGTCTTCCCTAAAAAAGAGGAAAGACGTCTTCATTAGCTGGAAAAATTAGAAAATTTAATACAGCCAACTTTATCCAGACACATACTTTGTGATATTATTTGTCAGGGAGTCACTGGGAATGCCCAGTAATGCAGCTTACATGTCCTATACCCTTTTTAACAAACTTTTGGATACTGTTAACCATTACTGTATGAATTCTAACTCTAAATCTCTGTTGTGCATGTGTGTTAAAAACAAGCAGACGTGATGAAGCTCTTCTTAGAGGGTCTGTACCTCTCTTGTCATTTAGCAGCAGCCTGGTTGGTAGCAGGGCTCTCTGGAAGAGAGGGACTTTTAACAGCAGCAACTTCTCTTTATTGAATTCCAGTTGAACAGAATTTGGCTAGAGATCAAAATGCCACATGGCCTCTCTTTATGCTTGGCTGACAACATCTATTCCCAGCTGGGTCTTTGTATGAGTGATGAATTAAACTGTGTGAGAGATGTTGGCTGTACTGCATTTCTGGAAGCCAAGTTCTTCCATCGTTTTCCCTCTTATTCCCAGATGAGTGCTGTTGAATTTCAGCAACTGGGTCAGTCAGAGAAACAGAAAATGTACCTGGTATAGAGAATTCCCCTGATGCCTCCCCTCAGAATAACATAATGGGGAGCTTATTCTACAAGGTTGAGGTTCAGTTATTTTTGTCTACATTAATTTTGAATAGTAGTTCAAAGGCAACAGCTGATAGGAACTACTTTCATCAACGGTTGATGTAGCAATTAAAGCTTGCCCTTGTTCTTTTCAGCTTGATTCAAAGGCGGCCTCTTAATACTTTTGCTGCTTTAATAGTAGTGCACACAAATTTTAAACAAGGTAAAAATGCTTCAAAATGTATTATTTAAAGCATTAATAAAGCTCTGTATGATATTTCCCATGTAAGAGTAAATGCTTAAAAATAATCTGTAAGTTTTCAACTTGGCTCCCAAAAAACATTGCCAATAGAATATTGTGCACAGCTCAGCTGGTTTATCTGAAACTTTAAAAATATATTCTCACTGATTCTGTAATTTCTAAGTGGTAAGCATAAGGCCTCAGGACATTAGGACATTGTATCATTAAACTGGATACTGTGTTGTGTGGGAAAATTAATACTTCATTGTATAAAGCTAAACTCAAGTAATTTGAAACTTGTTACTTAAATTGCCTTTAGGTTTCTAAATAAATGATGAAATATTGGGATCTGACCTCTTTCATGAAGCCTGTTTGTGTGCTTTACTCTGTCTAGCTTGATATCAAAAGTCATCTTTCATTGCTCTTGGAAATAGATGCTATTATTCTTTTTGATAGTTCCTTTCTAGGAACATTAGAATCAGCTCTATATAATTAGTTTAGATGTTTGTGCTTGAATACTGCACAACCATTAGGTCAGTCTGAAGCATACCTGCTTTAAAAGTCCAGAAGATGAGTGCCTCTAAAGGAGTCAAACGTCTTTCATAGATAATGATTGGTGTGCAGCACCAGAATAAATAGCAATCATTAGAGCCTCTGTTAGAGGTGTGCTCTACATTCACAGATAATAATCTTAAGTATAATTTTGAGACTAGAGTATTGAAATGAACTTTTCCATGCATTTTCTCTTGTTGCAAACTAGAGAAGAGGTTAAGAGACTGTGGGGAATTTATGTTTTGGGTACCAAGCTTTCTAAAATCAGATATTTCCTGGGCTGTGGCTCAGCTCTGCCTGCTGTGGAGTGATTGCTTAGTTCAGTAACATCTATGCCCTTCTGAAGTTCAACATACAGAGATTAGAACTATCAATTGTGATGGTAATGTGTTCTCGAGCAATTCTGCTCCTATTCTGCCTCTCTCAGGCTTGTTTATGCTGCCACCTGAAGAAATAAAAAAAGGTCAAACAGAACAAGAAAAAATGCATAGAAGGATGACAGTGGATTATCAGAAATACTGAATAGTTTCCATACAAACAGTAACTAAATAGTTTAGGACTCTTCAGGAAGATTGCTAAAGAATGAGATCATGGCTTTCTATTAAAATAATCTATGTGAGACAAAGAAGATAAGTAGGAAACAGCTGGATTTGGGGTTTTGGTTTTATTTTGGTCCTTTTCTGTTACAAGAGTTAGAAGCTATGAAATCAAAGTAGGAAGTGGCTGTGCCAAAATAAGTGTATGCAAGTATTCTTTTTTTCTGCTGTTCACAGCATTTCTTACCAGATGGTGGTACTAAAGATTTGCAGGGTTCAAAGAGCAGTTAGAGAAATTAATAGAGGGAAAATCCATAAAACCCTTGGAGCACTGTAGAACTGCCTGGATATGTTCATCTTTATGCTAGGCTATGGTTTTTTTTTAATAATAAAACAGCTGTTTTAGACAGGTTTGTATTTTTTGGAAACTAGAATTGAATAGACCACAAAGTCTGTATTTTAAAACCACTTTCATTTTTTTCTTTTATTTTCTTAAAAGGTTTATACTTGTTATGAACTTGAAGTATCCATATTTTCTTTCAGACTTTACCTTGGTGGACTCTAAGATGTGTAAATATTCACCAGCAGTTGTTGGAGGAGAGATCACCTGAGCTATTTACTCTTGCCCAGGCCTGTATAAAACAAGGTATATTTCTAATTACTTATTTTATTGGCTTGCAGCATCTCTTTTAGGATATCACAGAGGAGGGGAATTTGTAGTCATAACTGTTAAAGTGCTTATCAGGCACTTAGGTAACTGCAATGACTGGAGAGGGAGCAGAATTTCACTTAAGTTGATATGGGCTTGTAAGGCACATGCTATTTTTCAGCCTCTCAGATGAAAATGTGATTGTAGACAAAGGTTTTTTGGCAGTGACTTGTTTTGAGACTCTTGGATATGGTTCTCAGAGATAGATAATGTAAGATACACCTGAATATTTAGTGAGTTTCTTTCTGGTAGTTGTTGCTGCCTAGTGCCTCTTACCAGTTTATTTTCTCACTGAAGCCATCTGTTATTTCAATCAAATACCTTCATAGTCCATAAAATAAATACTTTTAAATCTTTTATTGTCTTTGAGTAGTGTGTATCTTGAATCACCCACTTGCTTGTCTATATCAAATTCTCAAGAAAACTTTGTGTTACTAGAGAAAAAGACCTTCAAATTCAGGAGAAATTACATTTTTCTCAAGTGTTAGGTCAGTATCATCACCTGAATAGAAGACAGCTGCAAGGATTCCCTGCAGTTCTGAAGCAGCCATTATGCAAAACCAATGGGACTTGGTGCAGTTTCCCGTCCCTTTGGCCATGTGCCAGACATGGTATGGGTGCCAGAAGAGTGTCATGAATTTGGGACATCAGTGCTTCTGGACCACTACATCAGTACTAGTAATGATGTGAAGCTTTCCTCAAAGGTCCTTGAAGTCTCAAAGTGCCTAAACCTATCAAGCACTGTGAGTAAATGGTATTTAGGAAGTGGTAAGACTGCTTCTCAGTGTGCTACTTGAGCTCATCCTATAGCTTTACCACAAGTAATCTTGATTCGGCTCATTGAAACTTGCTAGCTGTGGAAAATCTAGTTGTAATGCACAAATAAATACTATAACCTCATTTTTTTTCCTTTGAAATTATATTGTGTCACTCCATTCAAAAGTTGCATTTTTGTGTGGTTTCGACTTGTACTTGCATGTCCAGTATTTTGTAGGTTTCAAGTAATATTTTTAAATTACTACTTTGTGGGTTTTTAAAAAAAAAAAATCTCATCTTTGAAAAAGTTGTTACTAGGCAAATTTGTTATCTATGCAAATTTTGATTTAGTGAATTAAAAAAGCTGTGTAAAAACTATATTCAGACTTAGCAACTTTCTATATTAAGTGAAAGGTTTTAAGGATTAACAAGTACTAACAAAAAAAGAGTCTAGGAGGTTTAAACAGTAAAATCTCTTTGTGCTAGATTTGACTGCCAATCTCTAAATTAAAAAAAAAAATTCGGAGAAAATGTTTAAAAAATCCTTGATAATACTGGTTTTTATAGTAAGACTTGTTAACACTGTTAATGAAGCTTATTTGAAAAATTAAGCATCCACCAAGAGGCAGCCTCAGTGCTATAACTGTGTAACCAACCAGTCCTTTTTAAGTACTGTGATGCTGTAAGCTTTTCTGTAATTTTTATTATCTAAATATTTTTGCAAAATGCAGAATTAAAGCATGAAGCACAAAACCCACTTCCATTTAAGACTAATCGGATGAATAATTTTCAACTTAATGTCTGTATTTGCAGGAATATTCTCTTTTAACTTACTGTACTTTGATAGAACTTAATTATATAAGAAATACAAATGCTTTTATGCTGAATGAAAAAATTCAAGTCTTCTTTCCTAAAGACTTCAGATCTGTTCACAGAAGTACTTTTTCCAGTTCAGATGGAGAAACATGATCTTTATCACTCAGGAAGTCAGTAATTATTTAAAAAACAAACAGACAAAAACTCAACACACAAAAAACATCCAAATAGAAAATGTCTTACGAATCCTAAGCCACCATTCAATGCTTGATCTGCTGTTGAAACGTTAATTAGAAGCTTTGTACTTAAGGGATGGGTATTAGCCCAATGTTCTGTTCTTACGTTCTTTAGAAAGTCCAATACAATTAGAGTTGTTTATTTTCTGCAGAGGTGATATTTCCCACTGCAACTTTGCTGTTAAATATAAGCAAAGATTGCACTTTTCTTTTCTCTGGAAGTAATCCTTAGATATAAAACTTGAAAAATGCTTTAAATCACATATATCTTCTATACACTGTTAGTGAATTTTTAAATGTGTGCAGGTGTAAAGAGCAACAGACTTTCTGTCATGGTATATTGCTAAAATGGTATTTTTAAAATACCATTCTCCTGAACTGCATTCTCATCTCTTTTCTTTTTCTTAATTTGCAGTGACAGAAGCAGAAGCTTTGTTCACAGGTGGTGAAAGCTGGCACTTGGCAGTTCAGTTCCATCTTGAGTCTGCCTATACATTTTTGTTTTACTATGAATATAAAAAAGCTAAGCACTGTTTCAATATGGCTAAAGACATAACAAAACTGCAGATTAACCTTACAGGTAAGTTTTGCTCGTAAAGTCTAAGAGGATGATTGGCTGGACCAAACTAATCTATGGCTTGTTGGGGCTTTTTGTGACATATCCGATGAATAAATAACTGCACTTCGAAAAAGCTTGATGTTTAACTGGTAGGCCTTACTTGTCTTCCAAGAGTTAGTATTGCTTGGAAGAGAAATAGGACATCTAGTTAAAAAATCATTCCTGAGTGGTTATTTGTGGAGTTGGGCTATTATAAGCATTCTTCCTAGTGTTTCATGTCAAATTCTATGTCTAGTTGCATCTGCTGGTGTCATGATGAATATTTTTTGTGTTGTTTTGTTTTATTTGGAGACACTTATAAAGGTGTCTGCATGATGATTCGATGCAGTCTTTCACCTTTTGTGCCACTAGCCTAGATCTACTCTGTGTAAATAGCTTTTAGAAGTTCACTCCCAGGACTGGTATCATCATGGAAAATAAGTAGGGAAGTTAAATTTCTGATGAACAGAAATCACAAGGATTCAGTCACTATGGAGACTTTATAATTACCCTTTCAGAACCTATTCTTTGGTGTCAGGAAGATCAGAGTGCTGCACTTAAAACCTTCCATGTATAGATATTCATCTATGGTCTAGCTGGTCCTGCTAGGCAATCAAAATGACATAAAATCACACCTTTTCTTTGTGAGAACTTATGATTGTACCTGAGTAGAAATGGAAAAAATCTTTATCTAGTTTTTTCTTGTAGACTTACTAGTGGAAAGTGCTAAGGAACTGAAACTTGCAGCTTCCTTACTTCTTATATCCCTGTATGTCACAAGGCTCATGCTCCTTCATATCCAGGTTGGAGCTGCAGCTAATCCATCCTAATGAATCATTTTAATAATTTAATTTAAAAAACCCAAGCCATCAGCAAAAAAAAAAAAAATCCTAAAACACACAAAAAACCCAAATAATAACCCAAAGAAACACAAACTCTCAGAAATTATATGAAACTCCATGCTCATTTATTCAAAGGTTTTAAAAGCTTACTTTGAAAGATGTGTAATGGAAATAAAACATTATAGTTTATATCTGAAGGAATCTATACATTTCAATTGATCCTGTCCTCTTTTCCCTGTATGCAACAAAATCTGTGCATGTGGTGTGTTCCAAGTGTGGCATTCATTGCCAGCTTGGTATTATAAAGTACTTTTCTTTAAAATGAGTCAAAAATTTTTTTGTTTTTTTTTATTTAAAAACATCACTACCTATGATGTTACTCTAGCTATAAAAATGCAATTAACTGAGAATAAGTAAAATCAAAGAGACAGTCTTCATGTTGTATTTTTTTTCCTTTAAAGGAGATCTTCAAATTTTGGATTAATAATTTCCTTAAACCTAACTTAGAAAAAGCCTTCTTGTTTGGAGAAGGAAAAAACGATTGGATGCAGTGGAATTATGTATATTTTTATTACTTTACCAAGAGGTTATGATAGTCCCAGAGAAAGATTGTGGTGATACAGTATCTTGGAAAAATGTTGTGAAACTCCTAAATGTTTTGTGGTTTATCTCCATAAATCTATTAACATAGTTATGTCTAACCTGAAGGCAAATGAACTGAACTGAACATGTGGGAATTGTTGGCATTCTAGACAAATTCATTTGACATGCATATTTGGGCTAAATGGGAGGAATGTTGCATCATCGAAAAAGACTTTGGTTTAATGTAAAAATCCAATCTCTAGCAAAGACATTTTTAAGGCTTTTGGGAGGGGTTTCCTTTTTAGGAAAGGATTTGGAGAGGTTTATATGCATTAATGGTTGTAATCCTTACTAGTTGAGTATTGTATTACAGCATGGAAATATATATTGTTCTTAAAACAGAGTTTTTAGGACCAATATTTTCCAAAGTTATTTCAGTAATATGTGAATAAATCATACTTGGTTTGTGTAAGTTTTTTAAGTCCCATTAATCCAAGTATGTATAGTGTTCATCTTTTATTGAAAAGCATCATTATGCTCCTCACAATGAGTCATAACCATCAATAACTCTACAAAACAATTTCCAATATCCTTGTTGCATATAAATTTAGTGAAATGAAGAGTAGTAATCCAAAATAAATTTAAGATCAACAGATCTAGAGAATTGATAATGCTGAACTCGGAGATCTGTTTGTTTTTTTCATACCCAGTAACACGTCTCTGGGAACTTGTAATATGAAACAGAAAGTAAAGTTTCTGTGTAGGTTCCTTTTACTTTGTGAGGATATACCATAGAATGTTAAGGGTTGAAAGGGACCTTAAAGATCAAGGATAGGGACACTTCTCAGTACAGCAGGTTTTTCAAGGTGTTATTCAGCTGGCCTTGAACACTGCTGTGGTGGTAGTGGTATAAACCAACAAATTTTTTCTCAGCTTTAACACATGTGATACATCTTTTTCAGGTAAAAACCAGTATTTTGTCCCTGTAATAGCAAGGAATTTTTAAGTTTAAAAAATGCAATGGGAGGTGTGAGAGCATAAACAAATCACAGTTTCTGAGTAGTAGTAAGCAATTTTATTGGTATCCAGAATAAGTTTGCAATTGTTTCCTTCAGCTGTTTAGGCAGTAAGACATAATAGGAAGTGAATTATAGCATAGTGATTTTCAAACAATATTAAAATAGAGAATTGAAGGCCACTGTGTAAAATTAGTATGACTTATTAGCCAGTATTTTGCTCTGTGTGTCTCTCTGCAGTATGCTGTGTGATTTTCAAAGTGATATTTTTAGAACCTTTTTCATTTCTTCGTAAACTCTTAATACAGGATGTCGCAGACATCTTTTGTGAAAATCCTTTCTTAGGATTTTTGCCTGCTGAGAAGCTGAGAGGTTTCAGCAACAAAATGTAAACAATGGTTATCTGCTGCTGTGGAATGCATCAGGTGGATTCTTGATTGGCCCATCTTGGATGTTTATAGTTAATGGCCAGTCAAGGCTGAGCTATCTCGGACAGAGTCCGAGACAGCTCTTTTGTTATCATTCATTCTTTTCTATTCTTAGCTAGCCTTCTGAGAGGAAACCTTTCCTTCTATTTCTTTTTAGTATAGTTATAATGTGATATATATATCATAAAATAACAAATCAAGCCTTCTGAAATATGGAGTCAGATCTACGTCTCTTCCCTAATCCTGAAAACCCCAGTGACCACTGTCACAACAGGGCTTTTCCACTAAAAGGGGTAATTGGCAGAAATGGAGAAATTGGTCTAATTTCTGGCTTCCCTACTCATCTCTTTCCACTTTCAGGAAGAAAAGTGTGTGACTGCTATTTCAGTCCCTCTGCTGGATGAGGCTTATGGACAATGGCCTCATCCTCAGGCCTTTGTCACATGAGCAGTCGATCGTCTTTACCTCAAAGATTTTATATACTGAAAATTTTTCAAAATTATCACAAAGATAAGGACTTAATAATTGGCTCTGCAAAAGCAGCAGATGGATTGCTAGCAGTGGATTAGCTCTCATTCCTCCATTTTACACTGTCTGAGCACTGTATCACAGTAATAATGAACAAGCAAACCTTCAAATCTTATAGAGTAATTTTTAGCTCCATTTTGGCTCTGATTAGGAGCTAAAATTCTGTTATTTTAAGTTATTGTCCTGAAATTACTCTTTTATTTCTCTGCATTTTGCAAGCAAGTTGCTAACAGAAGAGGAACAAATGTGTTTTTCCTTACAATTTGGTATCAATGTCAATTACCACCTTAAAAACTAATAAAAATTGTCAGTGGGTCCAATAAGGAACTGAAGAAGCAACACTGAGTGGAGTTTCGCATTGTGCATTCTGAATATTGGTTAATTCATTATAGAGCCTTCACTGGTTTGCTGTTTCGCTCACTCCCAATATTACTTTTACGGTATCTTACATGCCATATTCTGGTAACATCATGTCTGTGATCCTTCTTCAAAGGATCTAACTCTTCAGATGAAGATTTGAAATATTTACAGTGATGGCCTGTAAGATATTATTAAGGTGTTATGGGATTTTCATTTGCATAAATATCTCCATGTAGTCACTAACTTCTAGCAGGTGAATTGAATTGAACAATTGTTTCTGGTTTATTGCTTGGAAATAAGCAGGGAAGTGATGAAACTTGATGACTATGAGTTTTCAAAATGCTGGGTTATGGGGAATTTAATTAAAAGCAGCTTTGCAAGACCTATATAGCTGTGTTTGTGTGTTTGTAATGTGTATTACTTTGTATGTTTGCTGGCAGCGAGAACATTGCAAAGAGATCAAGCAGAGGCTAACCGCTTCTAAATTTCATTGGTTAATTCTCCGTGTAGTTCTCTATTTTGTCTGGGGTTTTTTGTAGTAACTCTCTAGTATACTATTAGATAACTGGTTTTTAGTGTTCTTAATGGTGTTTAGTGTTACTAATATAAACATATTTTCTGTAGGTGCTTTGGGGAAGAGAACACGATTTCAGGAAAAATACGTTGCACAGCTTATTTTGGATGTCCAAAGAACAGATGGATTCTTCCTTCCTCACAGTGAACTAAGTCCAGCTGCAACACCTCTAGAAAGCTTGACAATAGTATGTATCTGAGAAGAATTGTTTTAATTTCTTTAAATGAAAATGTTCTGAGGCTTTTGTTGGGTGTCTTCTAGGGAAAAGTGTGTTGTTCCTAGAGAAACTTAGCTGGGGTTTTTGAAAGTTCATGAAAGAACTGTGGCTCAGTAGTTTGCCTAGTATTAAGGGACATGGGGTAAAACAACATATGAATGTCTGCAAGACAGATGTGGCTACTCAACTAAGAGCATGTTTGCAAATGTGATCTTCTACAGTTCATGCATTAATTTTTAGTGACTAAGAATGATGGAGCTAGGAAAACAGGTGAGAGGCAGATTTTCAAAGTAGCCTGCGAGGTATCACAGGATTTCAGAGATTCCTGTGTTCTGACAGACGTATTCAGTTACAGTGCAAAGATAGGAAATTGCTCTACTTATTCCTGTGGCATGAATTATGTGAGTTGGTCCTACTGATCTTAAGGGTGTGCATGATGACTTCAATTATAAATTGTTTGAGAACCACTGTATTGATTTAGGATGGCATTTTCCCCCCATAAGGAGATTTAAATTTATTTGAACTTGCTATAGAAGCTGGAGATTAATTGAGCCATTATGGTCCCAAGTTTATTCTTCAAGTAGGAAAACCTTAATTAAAAAATATTGTGCCTTGGTAGACTTCCAGGTCAAGCAGGGATCTTAAGCAAAAAAAATTGTCAATACTTCTCTATTTCTAATTGAATGCATAAATATCTCAGGAGACTAATCTACATTTTTCTTGTTTGCCCATTACCACATCCTTGGTGTTGCATTTGATTTGATGAAACAAGGTTGACTACACGTGTGACAATTCAGGCTTATGGTAGAACTACACATGGCAATGCCTTATAGGATAGTGAGAGCTCGGGGGAGGCTGCGCTGCCTGGTGAATGTCCCACTTAGTTATAAACTTCAATTACAACTTACCTAGAAGTAAGAAGTAAGAACTAAATGATAGGATGCATTGTTCTGAGAGTTCCTAACTGGGATATTGTTTTAGTGTTTTTTCCCAGTTGCTCACAAATTTCTGAAGTATTTGCTCCCAGGTCGGTTGCTGTGAAAGGAAAGCCTCAGGCTTGAGGTAATGCTTAAGGACTCTTGATATGAAGTGGTATGTTAAAATAGTTTGATCAGTTTTAAACAATTCAGAGCTTTTTTTATGTTTTGAGGAAGTTCTTTTTATATCTAGGAATGGAAATCATGCTTTAAAGCTCTGTCATGCAGTTACAGTTGAGTTCAGTTGATCAATATTTGTAGTGAAGCTAAAGTAATTAGTACCATTTATACAAGTTAGATTTTTAAAATTATTTAGGCCTGAAAGAGGAAATTGTAGTTTATGTTACACCTGATGAAGTATTATTATACTAGTTCTAAAATAATTTTCTACTGGAAGTGGTAGATAATAGTCTAATACAGTAAGAAGAAAATTATGGTAATAAATTTGACTTTAAAACTGTGAATATCTTCCTAATCCTCTTAAAATAAAAACTTATTTCCTTCACATTCTCTGTCAAATCACGATTTTCTTTCATTTATATAGTGCTAAAATACTGTTGATGAATTCATATAACTCACTTCAAAGCATTCCTCTTTGCTCTTTGTTCTTCTGTGGACCTTCATTTTGATCTTGCCAACAGAAGATATGAATGAGAAACAGCTACTACTGGAACACTGAAGGGAAATTAATAGGAAATTTGAAAAACTGTTAATATAAATCCATTATCTGTTTTTAATAGTTCGTAAAAACTACTACTGGTAACTAAAAATCAGTAGCATGATAATTGGTTTCAGGACCAGTTGTTTTGGTTTGGGTTTGTTTTTCAAGGGAAGAAGGAAGGAGTAGTATTACAGCTACTTCCTTTTTGCTCGCAGCCAAGGAAATCTTTCATTGTTTTCAAACAAACACAGATACTATGAACATGTTAATTTGCACTTTTCAGACATAGATTATATTATTTTCTTCAAGTTAAATAAATGATACAGAGTGAACTACAGGTAGCATGTTTTTTTGTAAAACTAAAGACTCTTTAAATAGAAAGTGTGTTCCAGAAGTCATAGCTTATGTAGTTGGCTTTTCCTGATACATAAAAGAGATGTCCTTAAATTCCCAGATGTCCAAAGTGGCTAGCCTGAAAACCCACATTAATGACCATAACATCAATCTGTTTCAGTTGTCTGTACATATATAATAGAGGATGAAATTGTTGATAATTCTATGAGCAACAGTTTGAAAACAGAAGCTGCCTTCAGGCTTATTTAAATAGAAAATTGGTGTTAGCTAACCTTGCAGTTGTTCTGAATGCTGTTCCTCATGCATAAGAAACAATATATTTGTAAGAGAAACGTTTTGGGTGATAATTCCTTGTACTGCTTTCATTACTTAGTTATTCTATCATAATGGTAAATTACTTTCCACGGTGTCATTCTTTAGTGGTAATATTATTCTTTTTCAAACAAGTCTATATTTTTTCATATTTTGAAGGCATAATTCTGTCTATTTTAAAATATTCTTTTTTTCTTCCAACAGAATTATGATTTAAATGATGACACGGTGCTTAATGAGATAAAATTAGCAGATGCTGATCAGTACCAGGTACCTGATTTGTGTGCAGAAGAGCTTGCTGTAATCCTTGGAATATGGTAAGTTGGTTTATGGTTCCTTTAAAAAAACTCAAAGAAACAACTGCATGAATCTTTGTTACAATGAAATAATGAAATGCTGAGTTGAGGGGACATTTTTTCCTTATTATATAGTCTGGCTAAAAGGCTAAAAGATTTGCATTAGAGATGGATAACATTTTCAGTTCTCTCACAGCGAGCTGTAGTGTCCAGTTCAGAATTTTAGCAGTATTTCATTAATAGCTGTATTGTTGTTTTATCTTTAAAAAGCTTTATATACTTTGTGCTTCAGGTTAGTTACATTTCAAATATCAGCTGGCATTAGCTACCATACAGGGATAGCACTTCAGTGAATTTTGAAAACATATTTCAGATTCTGCAGTTGGCAGCTTCCTGTGAGGATCAACCATCAAGCAAATGCCCTCCTACTCACTGAAATGGGAATGCTTGTATAAATTCAGTGTCTTTTGCTAGTTAAAAACCATAGTATAAAGTCCTTGTGATTCTGCACCTTGGTTTTTTTCCCCTTTTAGAAAGTATATGCTACATGGGTTTTGTAAATAGCATGGGAGAACAAGAGGCAGGCTTGAGGTCTGAAGATCAGAAGTTATGGCATGTTAGAAGTATAATGTAGTCAGTCAGTGACTTTGGGTGCAATGTTCACCATCGCTGACTCTCAAAGTGCTTTTCTGATCTGTGAGTTGCAAAATGGTGGAATCTGTTAGATCCAGTTTGAGGACCATGTAGTGAACAGTGGGTTGACATAAATTCTTAGCCCACTCACTTTTAATCTTCCACACTCTGACTCAAGTCAAGGCAAAGCTTTTCCCTTGCTGAGGACCATTTTCATGAGCACTGTATTTTTTTACACAGTATTGTCTTATGTTCAGGTTATATAATCTTTCCTGTTCCCTCCCTTCTGAAGGAAATTTTAATTTACCTACTGCTCTTTTTCTTTTCTTTTTTATAAGGGTACAATTGAGTTTTACATTGGCTGGCTGCACAGTAGGTTTCTTGATCACAGTGTTTGAGTTTGAAACCATCACTGTCATGTTCTGAGCAGTGGCTAGGAACCATATTGCCTGCCAGCTGTGTTTGGCAAGACCAAACTAAAGACAACCAACTAAACCAGATTCAGTGTTGCTTCCCTAAAGGATTGGTAAATGCCATTTAGTGGGTAGGGTGACGTTAAGTGACTGAAGCTGTCTCAGTCAGAGATGGAGACAAGATTTGAGATCCAACTGTGTTGCAGAAAGGGTGTTGTAATAGGATGCCAGCTTTTAGAATTCTTCTTGTAACAGAGTAGAGTTTAGGCTTGGATTGCTGGCTGTACCCTTGGTGTCCATACCAGCTATTGGTATGTCAGTTTGTGAGGAAGCATAGACATGTTAAAGCATTTAACAGCATTGGCTTTTAGCAAAACATTCTTCTCAAGCCTTCTTCTATAGCAGGTTCTGTGCTTTAATGCATGAGGACTGCAATTCTGGAGGGTAAATGCTTCATTTAATAATTAATAAGTTTGCTTTAGAATTCCTGTAAGCTGTTTCATTTTTAATAGCTTTAGCAATGTTCCTTAATGTTTTTCATCTTTCAAAATCAGTTTTTGAAACATGTAGTCATAATCCAGAAAGTGATGCTTTGATGACTATTAATTCCACTGTTTCAAATATGGGTCATTAAGTCCCAAAGTTTGTAACTCATTAGTTAAGCTGGATACTTTATCCATTAGGCTGTCAAGTAGACCTGATTAATCAGATTTAAGAATTGGTTGTGAGCTGCTGACAATTAGCTTTTGCTGTTTTACTAGAAAATACCTTTTTCTGCTGCACAGTGCATCTTACTCCAAGGCTCTGTTTAATCTGTCTAAAGAGTGTCTGTTTCTCATTTTCTTTCCCTCTTTTATTTCAATAAACTCCTGAAGACAAGATTCAAGAGCGGTGAGAAAATAGCTTACTAAACTGAATGATGTGATGATTAGTGACTTTTCTTTATATTGTTATGAAAAGATCCCTCATCATACATCTTACGTAGTAGATCCTAAATTCCACTCAGATTTCAACTCCTCAGATTCTCTGGGATGAACTGGTTTATCTCTCCTTGAAACCAGAACAAATACAGGTCATAGAAATTAAATTTTCATAAAGCAGTCTGACAAGAACTAACAGTGTCATTAGAAATGCTTAAAACCAAGGTAGAATTCTACTCTACATTCAGATTCAAATTATAGCTTTAAATTTGATTTGACTCAGTACAGAAAAATAATTAAAACAATTTAGTTGTTATTCTGTCTTTCAAGACTTACATTTTTGCACTTACTTGTCTTCAGGCTTTGTAAATGGATGTAGCAGAAATGGAAATCGGAGATCTATTTTAGCACTGTTTTTATCTGGAAGAGCTGCATCTTTGAGCTTCCAAAAGCAGTGACAAAAATTGATCTAGAATATGAAGAGAATTAATCCTTCCTGCTTGAAACAATTTATTTTTAGGATGATGAAAAATAAGTTCTATTTTTGTCGCAATTTAACTGTCCCTTGGTTTACCTGTGCTTTTCAAAGGCTATGGTCATGTCATTTAACATTCTGGTTGCCTAACTGCTGTTGAGTTGCTATAATCCTTGAACTTTTCTTGCTGCCTTTTTTTCCTCTTTTTTTTTTTGGTTGTCCCCATCCCCCCATGCATAGAGAAGCTTGCTGTTTTTTACCTGAAGTCAGTTGACTCGAGTTGACTACATCCAGCCGACTAGGAGTCTGTCTGCTAGCAGCTGACATTAGGTATGATAAAAAGGTTTAACTGAAGCAGTGAAATTCTTTATGACTTTCCTGTTTGCATGAAATTTTGCACAAGGCAGGGAAAAACAGTGAGATAGAAATTCTGATAAATATCTATATCTATATATAGATATCTTTCCTAGCAATGTTACCTAAAACTTTCAAAACAATGCACCAACAGCATAGAGTTCTTTTTTTTTCATGTGGGGAGATGAGGGAAAATGTATTGAAGCAATAGTTAATAAACTTTCCTTTATTCCTTGTGGCCACAGTCAAATAACTTGTTGAAGCTGATGGTACTGTGAAACATCAGCATAAATGGTATGAAGTGTGTGTGTAACCTCCATCATGGGAAGTCAAGGGAACAGACTAGGTAACAATCAGTCTGGAGAGGTTGCAGGAAGAGCTGGAAGAGCTCTCAAACCACCTTCTAGAAATTGTTGTCAGTAGTCTCTGTGTATTTAAGTAGAAGAAATCATGCCTGAATAACCAGGCAAAGTAATCTCCAAAGTAAGTTAAGTAATGTAGAGGACGTAATTTCAGTCTGTAACCTATTATCACAAGAAGTATCTTTGCAATTTTAGCCTAGAATGTGAAGCCTGCTACAGAATTTAGTGTGATAAATTTGGGCTTATGTATGTAGCCATTATACAGGTTTGGTGATGATCCATCATCTGTGGTACAGTTTAGGATGTGTTTTTACTTGATATCTTTGGTTTTAACAGGGAGCTTGAATTATAGCTTTTGTTGGTTTTTGTGCAGTTTGGTGATATCTCTTATAGTATGTTTGTAAATGTTGTGGAGCTGTTGTATAAGGAAAACATTCACCCACAGAGTTGCAAGCCAGATTTCTTTATCATCTCTGTTAGCATATCCAACTCTGAATAAAATAATTTTAATTCTCACATCTGTGTTTTCTTCTGATTTTCCCCTGTGAATGGTTCAAGGTAATCGTAATGCTGGTTAGTGAGAGATGGACTCTTGTGGTCATGTATTTTGAGTGACTAGGAGGGTGTTTGTCTGAGATAACCCTTCAGCACTACTTTAGCATTAGTACTTTTTTGATTTGTAGAATCTGCATTCAGTTAGTTATAGGATTTTAACTCAAAACAGATCTCTGTGAAAGCAAACAATAGATTTTAAACTTTTTTTAGGATTAGTGAAATTGTTATTCCCATAAGCTTAAACCGAGGAAGACATTTCACTTGACGATGGTGTTGGGAAGGTACTTATAAAATATCTTAGGCCCCTAAATGGTTCTTTATTTCTGTGTGTTCTAGGTCTAGGTCATTTTCTGCACGTACCATACTCCCATTTTTCATTTCCAGAGTGTCCTTCAGATTTCTGCAAGTTTGAAAAATGTGTTCTGAATAATGTTATTCTAAAGATGAAATCAACATTGTTTAATTTTTCTTTTCTCTTTACAGTATAGACTTCCAAAAGAACAATCCAATACACAAATTGACTGAAGAGGAACTTCTGGCTTTTACTTCAGTAAGTAACTTACCTGGCACTTAATAAAATAAACGTTTTTTCACTTAATATTTAAGTACCAAGCAATAATCTGTCAGTCACCCTAATCAGGAACCTGTTTGGAAACCAAATTTGTGTTAGTAGTCAGATGTTTCATTAATTTTTTCTTATTTCAAGAAATTAAACTATGCTGAATTTTAACATTTTTCTCAGCCATCATCATGCAGGAAAATCTTGACATCTAAAAATTTAATTTCACCTCAAAACACCAAACATTTTCATGTGTTTAAGTTTTATTCACTATATGAATTATAGCATAATATGTGACTAAATAATTGTACAGCAAACTCTTCTTGTGACATTAGTGTTGAAGATGCTTTTCTTTAAACACTGTTCAAGAAGAGTCCTAAAGCAATTTTGGCTTTATTCTGTCAGATTTATTCAGTCTGTATCCGATGTTCTGCTTAGACATGTTTCTTCCCAATTCAGTGGCTGATTTGCTCCAGAACAAATCTGTAACTTGCAGTGAAGCTTTGAAAATTCTCAGTATTTTTTATGTAATAATTTCTTATTATTTTTTTACTTAAGGTGCAATTTGCTTCTGCCCTGATCTTTTCTGCTTTTGTGAGGTTTTCAACATTAGTTTAGATGGCACGATGTAGGGGGAAAGGCTTGTCATTATGTTGTCTTTTTTGCCTATTTTCCACAATGTTAGACTTAAGTTTGGGTGCAGGAAAGAGGACTTGCTCTCCTACCTAAGCCTTGTAGTAAGAGACTGTATTGCTGTAGTAGTGTCATCTGAAAAGGTAAATTAGGGGACCTCGGCAAAAACCCCTTGTATTTCACTTGAGCTAGAATCTTACTACTGACAGTTGTAGTTCTGTGAAAAGACCAAGGACAGTAATCTAAGGTTAACTGTAGTAATGTTTGGCTGAGGGTTTTTTGTAAAAGGAGATTGTCTGTGAAAAAAGATAATCCTAATCTTACTAGATAAATGTAAAATAGGTTGGTTTAGAAGTACTGTTTATTTAGGTCCCTCTGCTAGTACAGTATTTGTAAGAAGGGATGCATGAGGGAGTTCAGTGAATTGCTGTAAAATTGTTTTCTCTTTGGGTTTTGTAGGTTTTCTCTTTGCTAGTACAATGATTGTAGTGCCATAATTCATCATTATATAAATTTCTGAAGTATTTTGTTTCGAACTACAGTTTCGTTCTGGGTTTGCTGCACTTTGTTTTTGGATTTTTTTTCCCCAAAAGGTAGGAACAGAGAGTAGGAAAAAGTTGAAATGTAGAAAAAAATGAGACTGTGCACTCTCCTGTTGTAGTAATTGAAGTATCCAATAAGAATATTAAAGAATGATGACCATTGAAGGGGAACAAAAGATTACAGAAATATTAAACACATATGAAGTAAGGAAATTTACACACAAAAGAAGCCTGTAGGAGTGACACCAGACTGATGGACTGAGTACTGCAAGCTTTTTTCAAAAATGGTGAAACTATTACAATACAGTTTTCCCCGCAAAAGTAATGTTAATGAAATTTTAAGGCGTGCATGTAATTTCATTAAGACAAACCCTGCCATTTTTGTTGTTAAAATAATGTTAAAACAGTATATGAAACTATGTAAGTAGGGTTTTCTGTGAAAACTCAGAACTTTGCTTCTCATACTTTATTTCCTAACTCTGTGGGCTATTTTTTGTATACCCCTTGCTTCAGTCTCCTCACTACCACTGTTGTTCACATCATTATTGGGTGGAAAACCAGCTATTATATACTTGAATCTTGAGATAACTTCTCCATTTATTCTGGCATTTTTATATTAAATGGAGTGATATTGTGATAATAGAATATCTTTAACAAAATTGACCCTACTCCTGTAGTGGTCTACTTCCAGAATAAAGCAAGTATATACTTTAAATATTTTTAAAGTTTTACAGCAGAGTAGAAAAAGTCAAGGAAGGCTGTGCACTAGGGAAGAGATAGTCAGCCTTCCTGTCATCCTTGATCTGACATTGCTTGACAGATAACCTGTTAGAGCAGATGTAAGAGATTTGATGGGTGAATTCTTCATCATGATGGGAAAATCATACTGCATTTTTCTGCCATCTAGTGGCTGATCCCTCAAAAATCACAGGACAGCTGATTAACTTACTCTCTAATTATTTTATTGCAATCATTATGGGGAGCTTATGTTTTCAGTTATTTACTTATATTTTTGAATAGCTGCTAAGTCAGCTATGGCTTGCTTCACACTTGTAAAATTAGCAGCCACTGATCTTAGATCAGTTGTTAGATCTCCAGAGAAACAGTGGAGAGATCTGTGTAGGCATCCCTATCTCTTTGTGCTCAGAGTGGCAAAAAAGGAGGATCTATGGCAGTAGATGAATAGGTATGTAGATCTTAATAGTACTGCAAAATTCAGTCAACAGCAGTGACAGAAAGAAGTAGCTAGTAGTCTAAATATTAGAGTAAATAGTAATTTACTGAGGAGTAATAATTCTCTGTATCAGAGTAGTGTTCTTTTAAACTTTCACTTCATGTTTCCATTAATTGGATGTAGGGACACAATTGAATCTTAGAATTATTTTCTCTTTTGATCTTGACCTGTGGTCCCAATTCACAAAAAGAACAAGTATGAATTGTAGTATCACCATCCCAGATCTTTCCTGGAAGCCAAAAGCAGAAATCAGATATTAGCTTATATGAGTTCTTTTCAGTAAATGTACCTTTTGTGACTCTTGCATCTAAGCCTGTAATTGTGAATGGGTGCTGCAGAGTTTCATGATGAAATCTCTGAGCTCTTCTGTGTCTCTGATCTGAGTCATTGAGACAAATCCATCCCTGTGTTCCCTGGCAGTAGGGGTGTTCTGTGTCCGTGTTAACACAGCCTTGGTTCCTTCAGTGTCTGCTACCTGAGTAAATTAAATGGCACCATAGCTCTTAGCACTTGTATTTAAGGTATTTACCAAGCTTTGGTACTGCCAAAACAGGCAAATGAGCACAGTATCTATGCTCCTCTAGTAATTTCTTTAGCATCAATCTGCTCTGTGTGTGTGTGTGAGCAGGCATCTTCTCAGCCTACATGTGGATTCCTAAATCTGCAGGCTGGTTAGATGGTTGTCATGCATTCATCTGATATCTACTGAAATTCATGTTTTCCTCAGAAAAGCAAGGCATTTCAAGTTATCTTAGGAAACTTGAAAAATTACAAGGCATTTTTAATTGTTCAGTGTATCATCAAGAGATCCTCTTGCTTTGGGCACTGCAAAACAAGTGCATGTGACATGCAATTTCTCTCAAGCAGAGAGAAGTAAGATCTAGGTAGTACAAGAGGGAAAAGATGAGCAAATGGATCTCAAGTAGATGATGTTATCCTGCCTTGTACTAGGTGCAGTTTGGAAAACTGACATTCTAAGACTCCCTTTTATATGTGTAAAAGTTGAAAATTACTGGATATGGAAGAGATATCTATATCTGTTAAACAACATAACTTGTAATGCTAAAAATAACACTATTAATTCACTGCTTGGCAACTGCAGTCAACTACAAAAGGATTGCTGCTTTTAATTTACTGGAGTCGCTTGGAAATAGTTGCTGTTGTCCTAAAATCACTGTCTTTTGTAAAAAAGAATTGATTTCAGTGTTGCTCATTTTTGAAGCAACTTGTGAGGGTGTATGTAGTCTCATTGATTGGGATAGCAGCTCTCATAACAAGAATTTGGACTTGAATTTTGAGATGTTCTAGTGAAATCTCAACCCATGAGTATAATACTTCAACTTTCAAGATGTTCATCTAGAAGTGAAATTAGATGCACTAGAGTTTTTCTCTCCTTATAGTTCAATTGTTGATACAGTATATTTACATGAGGAGTAATGCAGCTTGCATTCTACATTTTAGTGTAAGATTAAACACAAAATAAAACATGACTTTTTGTGGGGGATTAAATATTTTTTTTTCATACTTAATAGTTTAGGGTAACAACTACAATTTTTTAAAATTAAATCTATTATGGTAAGCACTTGGTCTCCTAAGAAAGCTAAGATATATTTTAGCAATCAAATATCATACAAGCCACATCAGAGACACAGTTATGTAGTTGGTGAACTTTCTGATTACCTAACTGAATATTGCACTCAAAAGCAATTTTGAATGCAATTTTAAGAGAGAGATGGTGGGGCAGTAAAGCAGTAGTGACACTCAGTGCTTCTTGGTTCCTACAGTGTCTGCTAGCTGACACTGTAAATTAAATGTAAGTAAAGTAAAATAAATTAAATGGCACCATAGCTGTTATCATTTCTATTTAAGGTATTTACCAAGCTATTTACCATTTTAAGAGAGGGATGGTGTGACAGTAAAGCCGTAGTGACACTCAGTGCTTCTCTGGTAGAATTACTGGTTTCTTCCTTTTAATAAAATTTTTTGCTGGACCTTTCTGTGTAGGATGTATGAAGTAAACGATGCAAGAAACCAAAGAACTAAATCAGTGCTGCCTTTATGCTTTTACATTGAGATTTTGTAGATTGTTTACTCCCAGGTCCCCAGATTAGTTTTCCAATGCTTAAATGTGCTTCATTACCTTCTTTAATTTCAGTGGTTCAGTGGATTATTTTTAATGTGAAAATACAATTGTGAAGTTCTGCTGTATTTTATATTGGTCAGTGGTTTTTCCCTTGAATTACACAAGTACATCACTGAGCTGTAAGTCACTGGTCAAAATACTTTTTTCTAAAAAAAAAAAAAAAATCCTTTTAAGAAATGAGCAAAAGTAAGCCTTAAAATAATTTCTGTTAAATATTTGTTGTTTGCATTATTTCAAATAGGTAATGCAGGTCAGACAGTATACCAAAGAGGAGATGAAATGAACAACAGTGCTGTGTAAGTGTGCATGATATTTAAAAAAGAAAAATCAAAATTCTATTTAAGGCTTTATGGAGATGTTTTTGATGTGAACGTAAGTTTTACAACTGGGGACTGCAAACTATTTCTGAAATGTAAAAAAATGTTCCAGGAACACATGAAACATCTGTTTGAGAACTGATAAGTATTCCTTTGTTATAATTTTAATATTATGCAGTTCTTGCAGAGAAATAGAGAAAATATTAAATACTGGATGGTGTTGCATTTTTCTCTTGCAAAAGAGAAAAATGTTTTCTTTAAAACAGAGGCTAATAAGATTAGACTCTGCAATACAAGTTCTTGGAGCTTCTTAGAAAGCTTATACTATAGCTTATAGTTTACATACTGGGAAAACAATGTTTTGTAGTCTAATATGACAGTCCGACAAATATCCAAGATTAAGGAGCTGCAGCTGGTCCTTAAGATTACCCATTCCATCTGTTGAAGCCCTTGAACAGTCCAGGAGAAATGGTTTTGGTGGTAAATGTGATGAGCACTTAGCCCAGTGTGGGAGAATATTACTTTTTTCCCTTATTAGTGTATTATGATCAAGGGACATTGAGTGGCAGCAGCAGTATTAACCTGTAGGGGACTGAGAAGAGAAAGTAACCAGCAACTGTGAAGGAGAAGTCTTGCTTTGTGCATCCCACGTCTTAGACCCGTCTTAGATATTTGTATCCTTTGGAACCTATGAAAGATGAGAAGGAAGATAAATAGAACCACGAAAATTTAGTTGCTTTGGTTTCTTAAAATTCTGAGCCTTCTCAGGATTTATGGAGAGCTGAACAGTCTTTTTTTAATAAAGTGGTGAAAGAGGGAAAAGGAAGCTCTGGCAGTTCTTCTCTCTGTGGACATTTTGAACAGGTGAGGATAACTTTCTAAAGAGGGGAAAAAACCAGGGTAATAACTTGTGTCTTGCTTGGACTACAGAATTGAAGTTATTTACCACCTTCTAACAAAAATAATGTATCATGCTGAAGTTCTTCCTGTAATACGGAGAGGGATACTAAGGTCCAGTGGAGGATTTGGAGAATGTGGAACGAGTCTGCAGAATCCAAGGAATACTATGTATTCCAAAGATAGACCAGATGGGAATGTTTTTCCGCAGTGTTGAGCTACTGATTCCATAAAAGACTGTTTGTTTTTACTAAGGAGTTTTAGAATGGTTGGATTTTTTTTTCCAGAGGTGGGCATTTATTGAGTGTAATAGAAGCTCATGTTGTATGGTACCTTTGAAAATCACAGTGAAGGATTACAGTGCACATTTTATTGAGTGTGTGTGTATGAATATGCATATATGAATACTTTTTCTGCTTTTCACTGTAGAAAGGGGCTTTGGGAGGAGGGAGTAGAAGGTGGAAATGGAAATGCTTTGTTTTTCTCATCTTTTCTATGGCATTTGTGATATTAATGTGGAACTAGAGAGCAATCAAATCACAGCATACGATATTTTTCATGTTAAGCCTTCCTATCAAAACTCTATAAAACTAACATGCCAATTTGGTTTCTAAAGAGAAGTTGTTTATATAGCTTAAATAAAAGCAGTGCATTTTTCTCTGCTGAGAAAATGGCTGCAGTTTTTTTATGTTTTATACGCAGCAAGAGTATTGAAAAGCTCGTTAAGAGTGCCATGTGTCTCTACTGCTGTAACTTTTGTGGCTTTATAAAAAGTTTCTTTCACTTCTCTAAGCTGTGTTGCCCATTTTGAATAGCCTCTGTTGGTTACAAGATTATAACACTGCAAGGGCTTTCTCTCAGCAAAGCCCTGCTAGTTAACTAGTGAGACTTTTTTTAAGTAAATGTATTCAAAACTAGTCCATTCTTTTTTTTTTTCTTTCATTTATTTTTTTTTTCTTCTCAAGACTTTATTCAAAAGTCTGAATCATTTTACAGGAATGTCAGGATCTAAACACTTGCTAATTTAGTGCATGTATGCCTTCTGGCCCATCACACAGTACTGGGAAATCAGATTGAGTGTAGCAAAAGAGAAGCTGCCTCTTTCTGCTGCATGTGCAGAGACGCCACTGGATCTCTTGGAAGCTTGTTCAGAAAGCATCTGGTACTGGGGTGTGCAGTGTTTGTGGGTAGGAGACAGACCTGCTGTTGTCAGTTATGTTTGCTGCATTTAGATGTTTCAGGGTAAAGTAACTGGGTGCTGTAGTACATGTGTTGCAGGGCAGGGGCGAAGCTTGCATTCCATTCCAAAACTGTGATTAAGTAACAGTCTGTCTGAAGTTGGTTTATTTTACAAAGTATCAGATTTCAGTATAATTGACACTTTTATCCCTTTCAACTTTGTTCTCCTCTGTGGTCTACATTCTTCCCTCAGTCCATGGGATCCACAGCTCTGCTTGAATTATATCTTGCAAGAGATGATTCCTGATTTATTGTGTGCCTTTCTGAGCAAGAAATTTGGGACAGCCTTTCCTTTCTAACATGGTGTGCTCTTTTGTATAATCAGTACAGAATTACTCAAGCAATAGATTTTAGTGGGCTCACTGTAACTGCGCTGGTAAAAGAACATGGAAATCATGTTTAAATATTAATAGATTTTTTGCCTGTCTAAGGGTTTGAGAAGTTAAGCAGACAAATTTGATGACAATAACATTTTTTCCCACAGCAGCCCTTTCTTTTCCCCCTCCTCCTTTATCTATCAGCAGCTCACTTATTTTTTTCTAGCTGCCTCTCTGACAGCCAGTTGACATGTCCCAGGCTTCCCTTCCCCCTCTCATGTCCTTCACCAGTTATAACTATTATAATTTACTTCAGCAAGAAAATTTTCATTGCAACAAGAGGGTGAAATAAAACCCTCTATTCAGCAGAATGCTGTCTGAGGTATCATCTGAAGGAAATAAGGCATTCTCTCTGTTCTGTCTGATGCTTAGTAACCTCTTTTTGGTGAAGTTCTTATGATCAGTTCACGTGTTATCAGTACTAGCAGTCACTTTCTTTAGTGACTTATATTTTGTGTATAATTCATAATTTTTAGTGACTGTTTTGCTGGAGAGGGCACAGATGAACTAAACAAGTCATAAATCCAATCCTCCCTTTTTTCAAAGTAAATTTTTTACTACTGTATGAGGAAGAATTATTCTTAAAATTTATATAGCTATCATAATGTCTTGCTCTCATCTTCTCTACCTACCTAAATATCATCCCTTCATTTGTTTTTCTTCCTAACCC
This sequence comes from Camarhynchus parvulus, assembly GCF_901933205.1. Taxonomy (NCBI): domain Eukaryota; kingdom Metazoa; phylum Chordata; class Aves; order Passeriformes; family Thraupidae; genus Camarhynchus; species Camarhynchus parvulus. Next base: position 35,503,540 of record NC_044573.1, read on the forward strand.
AATACCTCAAATATTATTCTAATCTTGCTTGTTCCGTAGCATCTGAAAAAATAAAGGTGATTGAATTCTTGTTTGCTAGTGGCTAAACAACTTGAGTTTAATCTTCTCTGATGATATCATGTCTATGTTTCAACTGGAAGTAGAATATTTTTCATATCAGTTCACCAAACAATCTTTATGTTCTATGTTAAAGATTGAATATAGAAAAAATAACATTTTTTGTGACTTAATACACTTTAGGACAGGTTTGATTATAATGTCATAGTCTTTGATTGCAGTCATGAAATATTGTAGTCATGAAATATTGCAGTTCCCTCCCAAGGTGTCTGAAATGTGCAAATCTGATACTTATTGATTTATTTGTCGTCAGTATAATGTCACTGTCCTGTTGTTCTTGGTTCTTTTGCATGCAGTGAGAACTATTTTATTCTAGCTACTTTGGGAAAAATATAATACGAACTTGATAAGTAATAAAACTAGCTTACTCTGTTTCTGCATGACTTTCTTTTTCCGTTCCCCCATAATTTGGGATGAAAAACTGAAATGGCTCCAGTGATTCTTCCTTTCCTTAATTCTTTTTTTCATATTGAAGTTTAGGTAGCCAAGCTACTGGGAAGGATTTCTAAATGGTATTTCCTTTTGTACTTTTCTTGACAGTTCAATATTTTTGAGCAAAAAAAAAGTTTAAACAAGTTCTAAGTCTATAAACCAATGGGCTTTTGAAAGGAGATGTAATGGAGAAAGATTTGGAGTAACTATTTTTGAAAAACTTTCCAAAGAAACACTTAGAACTTTTATTCATGGAAATACTGCTTTACTTGCTTAGTCCTTCCTTGTTTGAGTAAATCCTGTTCTGTTTAGCAGTGATCTTGGTTATGGTTTTGGGCATTGTCCTGCCCTTGTATGAGGAGTTGGTTGGCTTCTGTATGCTGTGGAAAAACATGGTGCCCTCTGGGTTACTGAAGGACAAAGATTAAGGAGCTCTGATTCTGGTATTTCCACAGTATTTTCTTTGTTTAATCAGAATCAGCACATTTAAATAGAAAAATGGAACTTTGAGGTGCTGTTTGCCAGAAAGTAAGGTGTTAAGGTTAAATTAATTTGTGAAACATTTAAATACATTTGTGTAGAGGGTGTATGCGCATTTATTTTACACATATTTATAGAATGCTTGAATTCAAGTACTGATTGCATATTATATGACTAAAGGGGAAAATTTTTAGTCTTGCCAGTAGAACCTCATTGCTCAGCTGGATTTTTTTCCTACAGAAATAGATTTTTACTGGTATAATTTACAGACCCCTAAAGCAAAGTATTATTTTTAGTACTTATTTGTAACATCAAATATGCAGGAAAGCTTCATAAGGTAATTCACATGCAGTGTTTGTGAGCCTTATGAAAGGTACTTTTCCAGTTATGCAAATACATGAATAAGAAAGGTTTATATTCTATTGATGAAGGTTAACCCATTGCATCAGGAAATAGAACCAATGCCAACTCATTTAGTGGGCTATTCAAGCAATGTCTATCATAAATTACATAAATGATAATTACTGTGAGAAATTTCAGACTTTTTTCTGGTATAACTTATATGCCTAGAATATAGTATATATGATAATATGGTATAACATAAATACTTTTGACATGTTTGGATTGGCTGCATTAATCAGAGCAAGCAGAGCTGTTAGTTATGAAGACTATTCAAATAAAGGCAAATAAAATGTTTAAAAACATTGTGTTCTGCATGTTTGAATTTGCAAAAATGGTTTAAAATATTTGCACTAATGTTTTTCTATCTGGGAAGCTGAGATTTGAGGCCTTTTCTGAACAGAAATAAAAATCATGACACTAGGTATTAGTTGATATATTTTGACATATTTGAGATTTTACTGTCTTGTCTATATTATCCTCATGCATGTCTTGCATTAATTAAATTGGAGCTTGGGCTTTTTTCTTCTTCTTAAAGACTTCATGTCTTGTTTCAGCTAGATTTTTCTTAAGTACATTTGTCAGAATTCATTGGGCAACACATTCTCCAATGAATTCTGTCTAGTCTAGGCGAAAGATGAGAGAGAAAATATTTTTACAGATTTCTATAAATAGACTGTGAAAGATTTTTCTGTGCTATAAGATTAGTTGTTTGATTTCATAATTGCAACACCAGGAGAGGGAAAACATATGTCTTGGGTATTGTATCTAATTTGGTTTTTTGTTTGCTAGAAATGATGTTTTCTTTGCTTTTTAGTTTAATACCTATCTGTCAAAGCATTACTGTTTTGGAGTAACGGAATAAAATATGCTTAGAAATATGTTTATGATTTTTTTTTTGAACAGCTTGCATGGTCTGAAGCAGTTAGCTTAGTAGTAAGAGTCAGAAAGCAAGTAGGACATTTAAAGGCTGGGGTAAGGACACAGTTCTCATCTTACAGCTTATTGTGCAAGAACTGCAGTGTTTGTCTTTATGTGTCTGTATATCGTGTGTCTTTTCCTGATCTATAATAGGCAAGTGTTCATTTCTGTGCGTTGTAGCTGTAATAAAGCTGGGAAGTTGCAAACCATAGGGGCACATAATTAAAAAGATTGCCTCTTTTGTTTGTTAAAGTGTCTATGTAGCTACTTCAGACTAGACATAAGGTGGGCATTTTTTATGAAGATGGTGGTGAAGCACTGGAACAAGTTGCCCAGAGATGTGGTGGATGCCTTACCCCTGCAAACATTCAAGGTCAAATTGCATGAGGCTTTGACCAACCTGTTCGAATTGAAGATGCCCCTGATCATTGCAGGGAGATTGGACTAGATGGCCTTTAAGGGTCACTGCCAACCCAACCCATTCTATGATTCCTTGTCCAGTTTTCATAGTGATTTTAATAACTGCTGTGGTTTCTGTGCATAGTACACTGGTCAGACACTAGACTGCCGTGTTTGAATCTTAATCAATTACAGCTCATGCTTGTAGCTTCTTTCCAGTCAAAGCACAGCCCAGACACTGCCATTTGTCCCTGATAAATGTATTCAGATTATAGCTTCTCTCTTCACAACTCTGTCAGATTTAGGAATGCTATTCACTTTGCCCACCAAGACAGGATTTTCTTTCATGCTCTTCAGCAGTCTCTCACTCTTTCCCCCACTAGTATTAGTCACTTGTGCTTGTGTCAGCTTCCCTTTCTGTTTACTCATCCATGCCATATTCCTCTCAGCTCTTCTTTGTCAGTGCTTGCTTTTTGTTTATCTTTCACTCTTACGCTCTTCTTCCCTAATTTCTTTCTTGCTGATGTATTGCTGACTACTTTTACTCTATTTCTTCCTCACTTTTGGTTGCTGCTTGAGGAGTCATTCTTCTTTCAGGACTACTGTGTCTTCAGGCTCTGAAAGGAAGGTGGCAGGTTTTTTTTGCTCCTGGGAACTAAACTTTTGCACATAAGGTTAAAAGCCAGGGTGCTGGTGGCCTCCAGCAGCTTGATGCTCTTGCATGTGAGAGCAGTAGCTCTTTAAAGAGACAAAATACTTCTGGTGAAGTCAGGAAGGAACTGAATGAAATCAAAATCAAGTATCTTCTAATGGACATTGAGACTTGCTGATGCACTCTTTCTGGGGACACTGTTGAGGCCATTCTAGAAATCTCACTGAAATTGTCATCTCCAGCCATCGCCTCTCCCCTTAGCCCACCAAGCAGTAAGTGAGGCATGCCTCTTGCATTAACGTGTCACATTACTTGTGAACACCAGGTATTGCAGCGTGTAGACTGCTGAACCATAGAGACCATTGTAGGCAGAATTCCTGCGGTGGATGCTGGCATTCAAAATGGGGAAAAGCCAGGTAAACATACTCCCTGCAGAGCCCTGTCTGGTATTGTGCGGTTTTTCTTTTGCTGTGTCTCACTGTTCTACAGACAGCTGTTCTTAAAGACTGAAGGTTGGGAGGGTGTTTTATGGAACTTCTGCAATTTGTTCTGACATAGATGAATAATAAAGTCAGTGGCAGCCTTACTATAAATCACCAGTCTAGGCATGTAATTACTCCTGAATTTTTTTGACTGTGCCTTTTAAAGAAAAAAGTGTGGTAGCTGATTTTTACTAGTTAACATCATTATAGGATTGGTACACAAATGGGACGTGTGCATTTTGTAATGTAAAAGTTGTATGCAACTGTTATTCATCTTGTGCTATTGACTGATGTTAAATTTAAGAAATTAGGAAAACATTTAAATTAGTTCTTTTCAAGAACATAATTTAATGCCTTCTAGTGAGGCTGTGAAGGGAATTTTTAATGCTTCATTGTTATGTGTAATTTTTATGGTTGTGCTCCAAATCTGTCTGAGAACAAGTATTTTTGCTGCTTTATATTCTCTTCCTGCAAAAGATTCTCAGTTAAGGTATTTTAAGGATAATTATTGTGAATGGATATTTGTGCTGAAGTTATCATTGTAGAATTAAAGATAAAAGTTGCTGTTAGAGTACAAATCTATGCAGCATTAGATAACAACAGTATATAAAGCAGCATTCTTCCAGAGGCTGTTGATAGGCCAAATAAACAGGAAGTATCCTTGGCAGTCTGTGGAAAAAAACATAGCGGTGAGCTCATAAATGTGAGTAGGTAGGCAGAACAGACTACTCCCACCACCCTCGGTCAGTTGCATAAGGATTCAGGATCTGTCAGACCTAAAGAATTTTTCCAGTGATCTGGGGTTTTGAAAGCAGTGAGTTTGCCCTGAAAAGTTTGGGCAAGTAAAGCAGAAAAAAGGGAATGGGAACCTTAATGTGTAGGTTTACCCAGATTTTGCTGAGTAAGAAGTACTACTTAAAAAAAAATAAAAGTTACCAACCCAAAGAAAATATTGAGAAATGCTCCCTGAAGAAAAAATTTCCATCAGCAGAAGATGAGTTAACCTGTAGCACTGTCTGTTCCAAAAATACTCTTGGTCAGAGGAGAGGCAAGGCTGAAGGGGGGTAGAGCATGAAAGGCAGAGGATTTAGGAGCCTACTGTGGTAGTTTGCAAGGAGAGTAGGAATTTACTTCTTCTCCCACATGACCAATTCTAACAAGTTAGAAAATATCCTCCTTGACACCGTTTTTCTAAATTTCAGTCTTTTTGTCAGTCATTTGGTTTGTCTTGAGACTAAATAGATTGCAAGTCTGCAGATAGCATGTACCATTGCATGCAGTCCTGAAATTATCTATTTTTAAAATATGATATCTAGCCATTGTCAAACCAGATTCACTATTTTACTCCCTGTGCAGAGGAAAAAAAATGCGCTTCTGGTTTTCAGGTTATAACATCAAGATCACATGATGTATTGAGAATCTTGGCACAGATGGTGAAATTACAGAGGCTGAGCAATTAAAACGAGAGATTTGCTGTTGTTAAATAACTAGGGAAATCCTTATCATTGGTACCAAAGAGTTAAAGTCTAGTCTTTTGTATCCCAAATTGTGATTTATTACTGTTGAAATTGGACCTTAGGAAATAAATGCAGTACTGTGATGTGGTATGGAAGTCTGTACTTACGCTGTTTCAGGAGTAAGTCCAAACCACAGACCTGAAAAAAACAATGCTACTACAGTCAAATCTGGCTGAAGTTGTTTGCAGCATAACACAGAATAAGTGATGTATTTGGCATGACAGAACAAGTGTCAGTCATATGGTTGGACTCCATTCTAAGTGAAAATAGGAGCCATATCTTATGTGGTTTACCCTTCGCTAGTCATTGAAAGCTGATACCTTTAAATAAAACAGTACCTTCCTTTTTTCATAACATTTCCTTTTCTTCTCTGGTTTCTTTCTTCTCCTAAAAAAAAAAGTTGAGAACCTCCAAGGAAAGCTTACTTCTGAACTTAAATAGTCTCTTAAAATGAAAATAAAAATGCAAGCTGAAATACAACACAAAAAACAGATTAGGTAATAGCAGAAAAAAATTATTCTTTTATGTCTTAAAAGAGGACACAAAATGTATACCACTTAGTATCATAAGAGAGCATCGAGCTCTTAAAAACCTGCTAAATATCAGCCTACCGGTGCCTGTTAATCTGGAAGGAAACTTATATAATTCTGGGCATCCAGGATACATCTGCAGTTTGGTTGTATAAGTAGAACTGGACAACTAACTTGATTGATAATGTCTTTGTTCTGTTATTAGAAAGTAGAAAATCCTAAAGGGGAAAAGCATTGAAGCATTTTCTTAGCCAATCCTGATCTGAGTTGATTATTTCATTGTGTCTAAAATTATTTTGAATTGTGGTGTTTGTTTCTTCCATAGCTTTCTCTGCAAGTTATGTACCTTCATGCGTGCAAGTGAAGTCACAGACTGCGTTATATGGAAGCAAAGAATCATGTTCATAACTCACTATAAGTCTCCATACTTTTTATTATATTTTTGTTCCAGTCAGGCTAATATGAGCTTGCTTTTTTGTGTTTCTGTTACATTTGAATCCATACAAAGCTTTCTTTGAGTCTTTTGTTTCCAATGAAAATTCTCCAGTGAGCGTAGATCTTTGTATTCTTTTCACACAGCTCTTTTTGTGGAACATAGGAGACTTCCTCTGAAAGGGAAGATTTCTCTAGTGCTCTTTTTCTCTGACCTTTTTCCCTCTGAATTGTATCATGTAGGGGACACTGGGCTGTCATTTCAGTTTTATCTGCAGAGCTACTTCAGAAGGAGATAAAAATAACAGAACAACATATTTAGATCTGTTAGCAAAAGCAGCAGATCTAGACCTTTTCTCTGATTCTTTTTGCTCTGTGTTCTTCAAAAAAATTCACTGAAGAGGCAGAAAGGACTTGAGATTATTCAGGTTTCAAATGAGATGGTGATGGAGAATGGAAAGAGTAGTTGAGTGTTCTCCTGACTAAGGTTATTTAGAAGAACCAAGATCCCAGGGTAAGGCAGCTTCACTTTACTTGAGTATTGCCTATGTTTCCTTTGGTAATGAAAACAAATGGAACAAAGAAGCTGTAAAGTCTGAGGGTAGTTTCTTTTGGGATGTTGTTCTTTTTCCCAATCAAGACTTCCAGCTGTATAGTCAGCTTACTATGCTGAGTCTGAGTATTGACTAACAGAGGAAAAGGTTGCTGGTGAATGATGTTGATCTCTTCCTGAGAAGAGCCTGTGTTGAGTTTTTCCAACCACAGTTGCTTTCTTTTAAAGCAAGGTAGAAGAGACGGCTGAAGAAAGATAATGAAGTGTCTTGCTAGTTCTAATAAGATTGGTAACAATCTCTTTGAGCAGCTAATAGAACTATCTTCCAAGATTTCCTGCCTGATTTTTTTTTTAATTCCTTGAAATTCTAGGTATTACAGGAGTGGTACACAAGCCAGCACAGCTTCCAAGCTGATCTAGCATTCATAGTTGCCTAGAAGCAAGAATTGTCGCTTTGCAAGGTAGATACCAGAAGGAGTAAGACTTACTGCTTAAAATAAGTGCCATGGAGGGGAAATATATTTAGAATGATAAGCAGGATAGAATATGAGGATACCAGTGGGTGGATGTTATCAAGACCTACCCATTTGCTACAGAACACTATTTAGGTGGGGTAAAAAAAGCTGTGGAAAATACAGTTGAAGTGAAATTACATTAGCATTCATGTATTGGGATATTTTTTAAGTCTTCTGAGAAGAAAATTTATTCTAGAATTGTCTTCTAACTTTTGAATTGATTCAGCGAGCTACGAAATAACTCTTATATTGTATTTAATGTACCTTCAGATGTGATAAATTCCAGATTCAATAAATTTCAGAGAGAGAGTCAGTCACATGTGGACTAAGATTAAATGAGACACTTGAGAACATTAAACTGCCTTTAGGTAAGTGCAATATAATTGCGGCTCTATTGAGTCTAGCATTTCTAGATCAGTCTAGTATAGTGTAAATAAGTAACTGTTTACCTAATAGGTTCCTAACCTTTTACCTTATAAAGTGTGTATGGACAAAAACAAAACTGAAAACTGAAAAAAGTAATCACTATGTGTGTGTACACATATGTTTCATTTTAAAACACTCATAATTAATATTTTACTCCAAATCCATTAAATCATCCAAGCTTCTGAAATTACGTATATGAAAAAATCTCATTCATTTTGCGTTGCTATATACACTGAAGTATATAGCAATGCAAAAAAATCAATCAGTGTATTCCTGTTTTAGTGGTAGGAATCAACAAAAGGTATTCTGCATTTACAATGATGTAATGTTATAATTTGAGTGGTGAGGCTACCAGACAAGACTAGACAAAGTGAATTTTAAAAATGCCATTCTAATTAAACTAGTCCCTTGATGTAGATCACTGATGGTGTTTTGGCCTCACTCTTGACTTTTTAACACCAAGAGGTATTTCTAATGGCTGTGGTTAAGAGCTTTAAGTCCAGCTCTGCTAATGATCAGCTAACACCTGTTGTGGTGAAAAGCTATTTTAGTTCAACAGTCCCAGGATTAGTTTTATGGACCAAAATAAACCCTTGTCATACAATTGAGTAAATAGCTTTAGGTTTTGGGGAAAAATATGCTGAATGTGTGGTCTAAACCTACTGAAATAGATGGAATATTAAATCAGTACTGGAAAATGGCACTGTGCAAATGCTGATGTCTCAGCCAGTGCAGGAAAGTAAATCTTCTCCTCTGTGACTTTAATACTTTCAGGATTTCTACCTCTCTCATTTGCCTAACGGACAGAGAACTTTTTAAATCATGGTAACTTCAAGAGGCCTTAAAAAATCCACAGATGATCATGACTGACTCTGTAGCATGCTGTCATGGTGTAACAACTCACTGAAACACTGAGAGACCTAATAAACAAAAATACAGAACTTCTGCTAATGCACTTCATACAGGCTCAAGCATTGCTTTATTTTTTGTTTTGTTATTACAGTGCAAAGGTCTTGACATAATGCTCTAAAGGTGCCATGTAGAATTTATATTACATGCTATTAGGCAAGAAAGTATTTAAGACCTAACCAAGTAATAACACATTTTTCTCATGCAGCATTGAAAAAGAAACACTAACACAGGACTTGGAATAATGCCTGAAATATTACTAATTAGAAGTGTATAATGCAAGGTGTCATGTTTGCAAGGAAAAAAAAGTAAATTATCCTTGTCTTGCTAGTTTTGCCCTAAGACTCTTAAATCAATTAGTAATCTGTAACTCCAAAGACTTTGCATATTGTTAGTTTTTAAGTTCTAGTTGTTAAAGCCATATGGAAAAAGATGCTTTTGGTTGCTACCTAAAATTGCAGTCCGTTTCACAGAAAAAGGCAGAAATTTTGAAGACAGTTGCTCATGTGTTGATGTGACTTCTAATTTGCAGGATTAGTTGTTAATATTTTGATTTTTTCTGGTCCAAAACTATTAGAATGATTGAAAGTGTAGGACAGATTTTCATGTTTAGTGAAAGTGTGAAATGAAAGAGATGTATCAAGGCATATACAGCCCAGGGTGTTATAACTGTTAAACATACCAACAGGGCCTTTAATCTTTGTTTGATACCTGTGCAGTGCTTTACTTGAGGAGGAAAGATGTAGTAGACTACAGTGCACACTGGTGTGAGTATTCCTTCTGTTTAGATATTTTTTAAGAGGAAAAAAGCAACCAAAAACCAATCTGCAAAATCTGTTGGCTAGTCCATGCTAGGAACAGTTTTCTGCATAAATTAGACTATCTTTTCTTCTCTTTTTTCCTGCTAGCCACTCAACATATCCACTGTCATAGTATTTATGGAAGCCTTGCATTCTCAAGGTATAAAAATATTACTGTCCTTGTTTGTGTCCTGTATCTTGTTTGTGTTGTTCTCCAAGGACATAATTATGCCAAATAGGGTTAGAATTTGTCCATTTGAAACAAGAATCATGTGGAGTGAAATCCTAATGTAATTTTTTCTTGTGGGACCTTTGAAAATATGAAGGTGCTTGTAGCCCACAAAATATGACTGGAGAATATACAGCCTGATTGTTCATGTCTAAAGCAGTGCCAGTGATTATGGATGACAGAAGCTGGAAAGAGAGGATGGTTTGAAATAATTTGCTTCATCATCCTATTTGTTTGTTCCCAAGTTAATCACTGTTGTTTGTTTAGAACTGTCACATACTTAGGATGTTTTCTATAAATTGGGGATTGTACTGTGGATTCCATGAGTAGAAGTTCTCCTGTAGAAAGCAGTAAAGGCAATAGGCTTGAATTTGCTATGTTAACTTTTGTTGCTGCCTCTTCCAATTTACTGTCCAAGAGGAAATCTTTATTGGCTGTCAGGTTTTGTTTGAATTTTGAACCTCAAATGAAGTTGTCATGTGTTAAGGTGATACCCTCAAAGAAATGAAAAGTATTTCACGTATATATATATAAGTATAGAAAAATTGATTTGTTTCTGTCTGAACTTCAGATTATTCAATTTCAATAAAATGATGATTTATGAAGACACTAGAGGAGCTCCTCTGTTGGTACGAAAAAAAATAACCTCTCTGAAACGATAGCATTAAGTCTTTGTCTGGGATGAATAGATGGGCATTTACAGATACACATTTTAGTTTGTGGTTCCATTTCAATGCAGTTACATAAAAATACATTTAGAGATTTACATACAGTAATTGTGTATCATTACACATAGCAACAGAGAGGATTTGTGTATAACAACAATGGAAATAAAAAGGAAAAGTCTTGGGGTGGCATTGAACTAAGGATAATGGTGCATCAAAGGCAAAAAACTTTTCATTGTAATTGTTATTTAGTAGTCTGCAATTCTGAATGCATTTTTAGATTTATTAGAAATTTCATTTCTGTATATAAAGAGCATATGTACTATGATAATTGCAAAATAGAAACTTTTAATTTAAATATAGATACAAGGAGATAAAATATCTCCTTTAGTTGGTTGCTAAGCAATTTTTTACATTAAAGTATTTATATTTACCAGCACAACAGCATTCTGTGCTTAAAACCAATCCTTTGTCACACACCTTAAATAGGTTAAACATCAAATACTACTCCTTGTCCATTTAAATATGCCTATTTAGAAAACAGTAATGAATTTTAGTTGTTTATTGATTTGAGGGTTTGTGTATGTGTGCAGCTATTACAGTTTCTTCTTAATTTGTGGTCACTGAAGGATTGGTAAACTGTTGAGTGTTGTGATAAGAATAAAAACACTACTAGGAGGAATTTGAGCTCTGTGAAACCTCAGTGTCATACATTTGTTAGTGATGCCGTATAATCAAATCTTCTTTTGATTCCTCTTTATTTTAAAATCTTTGGGGTGGGTATGTACAGCAGAACAGGTATGTATACTTGATTTGAACATACTTGATCTGTTTGAGCCAACAGGAGATTTTTACATGTTCCTACACTAAGCAGAAAAGCTAAAAGTGGTCATAGTGGCTGGCTTGTTCTGTTGCCAAGCCATGGTTCTGCTGTTTAATTGTAACTAGAAATTTAGTATTTTTCTTGCCCTCTTGATACTTGTGCTTTTCACTAAAACATAAAAAGTGCACTGGTACTGGAAACCACTTAGTCACAAATGTGCTTTATTTTAACTTATGGGGTTCTAACAGGATTATTGTTTAAAGTTACAAATCCCATTTCAACCAGATGCTGCCAGTACTACTGCAGATCATTTGTGTTTAAGCTACGTTAGTAAAGCAGTTAATATTTTAAGGACTTTTCTTAAAATTTCTATTATTTTTGTATCCCTCTGGACGTTGGATTGCCTTAATCTTTCTTAGACAATTAAAAATAGTTCCATAAAGTTCTTTTAGCTACTTTTCAGGGCAGTTTTCTGTACATACTTTTTTTTCCAGAAATGCAAGGAGTACCTTTTGTGAAACACTATTCTGTTGAAAAAACATGGATTTAATGAAAGGAAGTCTTTCCACAATAATGTGGCATCTTTCAGGTTTTTCTCTAAGTTGATTATTCTTAATTTTATTTCATTTTCCTTTTTCAGTCACCAGTTTAGTGCTAGGAGAAATTTCAAAAAAATTTCAAATTAAATAAGTGTCATTTGATCATGACTTTCTAGAAGAAAAACTTGCACTAGTTATACAGAAACTTAAGTGTCAGATTATTTGGATGAGAATAATATGTGGAAAGCAAATCACATTCTCCCGAATATCACACTGATTTTTTCCTCTTGATCTTAGTCATGAATTCCATAGAAGTTTTTGCCAATTCTTTGCTGTGTACATAAAAACAAATTAAACACTTTTAAGTTAGCTTTTAGAAATAAAGTCATTCAGCATAGATTAACAGATATGTATACAAGCAAATGCACATTTTCCCTGTTGATGCCTCAGTCATACTAGTGGGTTTTTAATGTACTCACCTGATAATTGTGCAGGATATAAAATGTGGAAAAGAAACCATAGCAGTGTCTCATTTTAGAGCCAAGCACAGAATGGGTTAAAAGCTTGCCATTTTGCCTTGGGATGTGTTGAAGAAATAAAGGTTTCATGTTAATTATCTGAATGAATTACTAAAAATCATTAAATAAAGATATAATAGCTGTATGAAACAAGACTATTGATAAGACTATTGACTCTTGACTATTAACAAGACTATTGGACTATGGATGAAGTAATCCACATGAGTAATCTGAAAATTTTAATGTGTGGTTTTTTTTGAAAAGTAAACACCAAAGCTCCTGAAGTATGTTAACTGAAATGGATAATATAAGGAACTAAAAAGGAATATTTTTCAATTTTTTTTCCTCTAAATCCTCCCCAGTGTTTTGTGCTTATTTGTAACTTAAGTTAGCAAATAACCTGGGCTGAATCTGAATTAAAGGTCACGTCTTTGGAGGCATGATAGAGGAACAGAGCTATCCTTAGGGTGCCTCATGCCTGTGACTTCAGTTAAATGATTTCACCACATCCTGGCAATTTGGCCAATAAGCAGAATATTTTTGGTTCACTGATGGACTGATGTGCAAATTCTTAGGAATTCCACAACTGGTTGCAATTAAAATTGCTTAGTTTACAAGTCCATTTTCAGATGATATCTCCATCATAGCAATCACAGTACTTTGCTAGGCTGCTGGTATTTTATCAGTGAGCAAGCTTCAGGAGTAAAACAACAGCCTTTACAGCACAGATTTATCATAAGGAAAAATTAGAAACCATTAAAATTAATTAGCGCTGCACTTAACAACAATCATCTTTACCTGTTCCAGGTTTTCTAGCATGTCTTATATGCCAAGTAAGCTCTTCCTGACTTTGATGACAGGAAGAATTCCTATAGGAACTCCAGCTTTTTAAAACAGTAGATACAGGAAGGCAAAAGAGTTGCTTTGACCAATCTTTACCTTCTGTAAGTCGTGACCGACTGATGTAGTTCTTTCTCTGTTTCTCTGACAGAAGGTTCTAAGAGTGATCAGGGAGTGCTTCATACCTAGGTTAAATTCTGAATACTGAGGCCGAAATGGTTTGGTCGTGGTATCTGATTTTTGGGTTTGACAGAAATCTGTGGCTGGGTTTGATCTGGGTGTCATTACTAATGTCACCTATCTCACAATTCAGGTATTACTTGGAATCATGGAATGGTTTGGGTTGATAGGGACCTTCAAGGCCATCCTGTTCCAACTGCCCTGCCATGGGCAGGGACACCTTCCACTAGACCAGTTTGCTCAAAGTCTCTCCAACCTGGCCTTGAACACATCCAGGGATAGGGCATCCATAACTTCCTTGAGCAATCTGGAACAGGTTGCCAGGAGAAGTTTATGTTCCAAGAACAAAACTTGCCTTTTGTTCTTACCTACTTGTAAGTGTTGTACAATAATGGACTACTTTGCTATTAAGACTTGCAGCATCTTGTTTCATTTGAATGTCATATAAGGAAGTTATATTGAATTAAATATTCTGGTTTGTGTAATTCTTTGGTCATCTCCTTTTTTACATTCTGATATGATGGGAGAGAATGATATTGTTTGTAGAAAGAATGTGTGAAAGAATTGGAAAATTACTTTTCCCATGTGAAAATATCCTATTCTGTGCAGAAAATGTTGCATAACCTTATTTCCTTTCATTTCTTCTCAGTCTGTCTAATCTTCCTGTGTTTCTCTTTCTTTAGTTTATTGTTCTTTCCCTAAAGTAAGAACAGTGATAACTTGTGAAGATTCTCAATAGTGGTTTTGCTTCAGAATTATTTTGTTAATTTTCTTAGCTGCCTTTGGTGCAGTATAATGAACTTCCAAGTATGTTGACAAAACCTGCATGTTCCTAGGTTGTTCCACCCCCCGATGTTTTATTTTAACCTATAATCCTATTAGCAGAGCCTAGATTTAATTTCAGGCAAAAATATAAAGCTTTGGCTCTTATGAGAAAGTATTTATTATCTGGAATATTTGGACATTTTGGGTATAAGATTAAAGCTTGCTTAATGGTTACGGGTAGATGTTCTGAAATTATTCTTTACAGTATTTGAGTATAAACATTTGTGCCCTTTATGCATGTATTATTTTGATTTTTTGTGCTGCTTTAAACATTATGATTAGGCAATGAAAAGGTGAACATTTGAATTCTGGCACAGGACTGTGAGCTCTGTAGCAGTATAAAAGTACAGGTGCTTCTTAAACGTAAACTAGGTCTGCTTCTCGTTGTCTTGTGCAGTTGCAATTTTTTTTGTATCAATAAAACTGTTGGAAAAATTAAATTTTTCTTCTGTAATTTTACAGCAGATATACCTTTCATTTTATTTCATGAATACCTTTAAAAAACAGGTTTGTTATTCAAAATACGACTTGTCATTGCTCCTGCAGAGGAGTGAAATGTAATTATCCCTGCTTGTATTCCACCCTTTTTCTCTTCAGATTTCCTCCCTCCCTATTTGACTTTATGCACAGCTCATGCAGCATGCTTGCTTAAATCACTGCTTGGGTGGTGGTGTGGGAGGTGCACACAGAGACAGAGGAGAGACTCTCCTGGGCTGCCGGTTCTCCTACAGAGCCAGATGCTGTGGACAAGAAACTTTGTACTCTGGCCTCCGTGGGCCACTTGCTTGAAGCAGTGAGAGAACAAGGACTCAGCTGCTGGACAAGAGCAGTAATCAGACCTGAGAATATCTTTAGGAGTGTTATTAGCCAAGACTTGTAGTTGTCATTGTTCGTTTGCAAAGTTAATGCTAATGTCTGCCACCAGGTAGCACAGATAAATATCCCTTGAAGTAAAAAATTAAATAGTATGACAGAATACTAATAGTGGATAAAATGGGGAAAAGGGTGGCCTTTCCCACAAAATAAGCTTTTAAGGTAAAAGAAACATTGTTCCAGTGTTTGCTCAAGCAATTCCTTAAGGTATTTGATTTAGCAGCTATCTGGTATGGCTGCTAAAAAGTAAACTCAGACCAATGTCCTTGCTTGTGTTTGTCTTAAGATGAAACTAAAATAGGTGTTTGACTGAAGTTTGATGAAACAGAGGAGAGATAGCTCTCAGAACTAGGACATCTATCAGTTACCAGATTTAGGGATTATCGTTTGTAAAAGGGCACTTGACAATCTACAGAATAGAGAATGTTGTGATTGTGATCCCTTAATTAATTCCAGATCCTCAGAACACAGAGGACAGTAGAGAAGCGTTTGTGTGCCTCGTAATCTAAGACTGAGGAGAAGTCTTGAAAGAGTTGGTGCAGATTCTTGGTCACAAAGGGTAGGATTAGTTGAGTGAGTGGTTGTTGCACAACAAACAAGCCTTCACACTGCCTTCATTTTTGGTTTTGTTGTTGCCTCTCTTCCTATTGTAGTTTTGTTTGGAGGATAATTTTTTTAGATTGTTTCTTTCTGCTTCCTTTCTTTTGAAATCACTAGGGAAAACAAAACCAGATTACAGCATGACAGAAATTTGTCAGGCATTAAACACAAACCATGAGCAAATTATGCTGTTTAATGCTTTGGGAGGTCTCTGAGAGGAAAGGATAAAACCGCTGGGGCTTTTTCTCCAGTCTACAAATATCTATAGACAAATATGTTTTCTCAGAGAAGATGGATCATATTTGCAGTGTCAATAAAATTAGCAAGGGAGCTTTTCTGCTGTCTCACTTTTCAGAAATGGTATATTCTGTCTAAAACCATACTGGAAAGATTCCAGGCAGACTGTAAATTATTAAGAGATACCAGAATTGCATTGGCTGCATGTCTTCTATTGAACTTTCCTGAAAATCAGTGATTGGAGACTGGCACTAAGTTCCTGGCATCAGTGCAGCATGTTCTAAGTGATAACTTAAAATTATTTTAGGAAAACTGCTTGCATAGATTATTCCATAGTCTCTATACATCTACTAAAGTAAAAAATTCTTCCTGTGCTTCTCAAGTCATGGCAAGTTCTAGATTAATTAATGTTCTTCAGATTCTTAGCAAATTTAACATTTTTCATGTGGAAATGCTGTTAACATGGGCATCAGGGCACCTTGCATATGAGAAGAGGCTAAGATAGAGCTGGGTTTGTTCAGCCTTGAGAAGTAGGATCCCTGCAGCTGTCTACAGCTACCCAGTATGCAGGTGTGGAAAAGGCTGAGCCAGTCAGCCCAGGATCAATTCTTCATTTTCCTTTGATTCTGAGTAGCCATTTTAATTTGTACAGTTTGGCCTATGCACCATATGGGTACATGTAAAACAAAGCACTACATAGCTGAGAAGGAGGAAGTGGTTTTGAAGGCCACTTTTTATGTTGAAATCAGATTAAGGTAATTTGTACAGCCCTCAGTTAATGAAATAAGTCCTCCAGCCACATATTTGACTTTCAGAATAGGAAACGGCATTCATGCTTGAGACCACATTAAAAAATGTTACTGTCTTCAATGTCTTTAAGTAATGACAAAATGTTCTTATTGTCTGCAGTGCTTGCTGTCCCAGCCAAAGTTCTGGGCCATTCAGACATCAGCCTTACTCCTTCGGACCAAACTGGAGAAAGGAAGCACTCGCAGAATGGAACGGGCAATGAAGCAGACTCAGGTAAGACTTCTGAGCTGCCTTATTCTAATATATGTATGTGTATAAATATAGAGTGTATATATATATAATCAAATTCGAATAGGCAGGAATTAAGAGATTTTGCAGTTCCTCCCTGCAAACTGTACGAGATAATTTTTTAATTATGTCTCTAAATGAGATGCATAAACCACAACTCCTTCTGTGTCTACTAGTCTTGAGATAAGCTTATATGTACAAGTAATGAATCATCGCTTTTAACAACATGACAAGTTTTGGAATATTGAAATCTAATTTTGTACCTGTAGTTTCTGACTTAGGATCTGAGGAGTACATGTAGATGTTCCTGAACATCAAGCTGCTACTGCTATCAAATTTTTCAATATTTTTTTTCTACAGAGTAAATCAGCTCTGTAAAACACTGAAACTTTTAAATAGTCATTGGTTTTGTGAGAACAAGAAAATGCATTCATTAATAAAGCGGCAATTTCAATTTACCATTTTGATGTGATAGTTGGTAATTACTGTTTTTATTGCAAGTTTGAGGCAGTGGTTTTTTAAATAATCTTAGTCCAAAGAAAGAGAAGATTGTTTTTTCAAATACAAGAAAGAAATGTTAAAATCCTGAAATGTGTCATCTAGTAGGATTTATCTAAAATTTTTTTTCAGAAGAAAGGTCTACAGGCTTTATCAAAATTCTTTTAGATTCTTTTCTTCCTTCATATTAAAGTTTTGTTAGCCCTTTGTCATCTTTATATAGCTAAGTCTAGTTGTCACATATGAGCAGCAGGCATTTGTCTATGTCCATCAGGCAACACTCCTGCTGGCTAAAACAACCAGGAATGTAAAAAATTATCATTATGGCGCTATGTATTTAAATCCTGAAAAGCTGATGTTTCATTTAAAATCATTATGATGCATGAGTCTGAGGGAGGGCATTTTGGATGTGCTGCTGCATTTTTCTTTTGCTGATGAAGACATGGAGTTGCTGTAGAGGAATTTCCTGTGGTCATTCATTAGGAGACTGTCAGAGAAGCCAGGATTCCAAATCTGGGAGATGTAGAATCCGACAGCACTTGGGAAGTAATCTCAGGATCCTTGATGCCCTAAGCCATAAAACAGTTGGCGTGCCTCCAACATTTTTGTCTAGCTTGATTAAACTTGAGTACTGGAAATTGTTATGTTAGACATTTTGACAGTCTCATGACAGAAGTCTTCATGAAGGGGTTCTCTTAGCAAGTCCGTTTATCCGACTTCTTGTGCTGCAACTGCAGTAATGCAAAGGATTTGATTAGCATGGCCTGTGACATTTTGGGAGATGACCCCACAGTAGACAGAGAATCTGTGGTTTTAAATATTTCCTTTAATCTTAATGCATTTATGTTTTCTTCCATTAAGCATTCTTGTCATTTGGATATAATTGCGTATTGGTATGCATTTGCGCTTGATGGAAACAAGCTCAATTTCCAAAAATAGCTGAAAGTTGTTTAATCATTTATATGTGCTAAATTAATCAAATAACTTGAATAACTTTCCAGCTAAGGTTTTCATTCCTGAGTTCCATTGGATCAGAATTTTTTTAATATCAGTGTTTCTAACAGTGCTAAGAAGGAATCAGAGAAGATACCCTGAATGGTGTTATTTTCATTCATAGCACAAGTAATTTTTTATGTATCATCTTCATGAAGATGCTGGTGTATAAGTTTCATTAAGATGCCAAAGAACAAGAGAATTCTGTTTATCAGTAGAAAATGGGTTCTGTTTATCAGTAGAAAATGGATTTCAAACCCACTGAATTTTCATACAAATGGATTTAATGGGTTCTTGTTTTGCAATTTCATTATTTACTAGTTCAGAATGCTGTAGAAAAATGAGTTATGCTAGATTAAGGGAGGAGGTGTAAATGCGATTCTTTGCAATATCAGTCTTTCAAAGGGATTATAAAAATTCTCATAGAACAGCTTGAATAAGACATAGTAAACCTTCTACATTCCTTTAGGGTTGACTGAAAAGTGCATGAGCCGTTATAGGCTCTAGCTTAGTGATGGTGGGACTCTCCTGTCTTATTCTACTCTAATTTTTCTTCCTTTCCCCATTTCCACCCTGACCTGCTCCTGTGCTGGGTCTGCAGCTGATAGAAATATTTTTAAATTAATATTGCTGAGTAGACATATGCTGCTTTTCAGTCCTTAAACAAACCTGGCTACATTGTTGGTTTGTCAGAGAAAGCATTTTTCGACTACCTTTTTTTGTAGGACTGGCTATGTCTGTTTACATTATTTTAATTACTTGAAAATATTTACTTTTTTTTTTTTTTTATATGAGGGCATATTGGTTAAAATTTACTGCCAGACTCCAAATATTAAATATATCCCTACTTTATAACAAACAGTTTTCATAAATTTAAGGGGTTTTTTTTCCTAATTGGAAAACTTCAAAAGGAATTGGAATTATCATTTTCAAAACCTTTTTCTGATTATTTTAAAAGTCTGAACTATTTATAATGCAGTCCTTGGAATGATTTTGGAAATGATTATTCTGGGTACTCTGAAATGTACTGGAGCTAGTAGCTAACTGTGAGTGAGGAGGAGATACTTTTTCTGGATGCTGTGGATTGTCCAGTTTTTGCTTAAATGGGGTTTGGATCTGCAAAACTAAGGTTAAAGATTTCTAAAGCCAGTAATTCTTTCAACCATTTTTCTAAGAAAAGGAAACAGTTATTTTACATTCCACTGGAATATTTAGTCGTGACAGTATAGCATACAGAGAAATGCAGATCAAGGTACTGCCAACTAAAATGTGTCTCTGGATGCAGTTTGATATTTTTAAGGTTGTGTGATTGTTTTTCTTCCATTTGAGGTGAAGGTCCAGGAGGGTGAGAAGTACTAGGTTGGAAAGAAAAATGGGAGGGAGAAAACAGGAACAAATGGGGGTAGGTTTTTTGATAAAACCAGAAACCTGCTATTGCTCTATCAGTTTGGGGATCTTTACCTACCTTTTATTGTAAGAAAGTAAATCAGAAACTATTAATAGTGGAAGATGGGTTGAACTACGCTGTTAGGCCACAAATTATTGTTGAAAGTGCAGTCAGAGCTCAAGTAACAGGATGGGAGAGAAAAAAAATGAATTTTGAGTGGTCTAGAAGCTGTGAAAAAATGAGAAAAGTGAGGGATGATCTAAAAAAACACAAAAGAAAAAAAAACCACCCACAACCAAACCAGTTCAAAACACAGGGTATCATCCCACTGTAGCTTCTTGATATATGAAATAGGTTTACTCTTCCATTTCAGTGGATTTGAAAGTATTTTTAAGAATGAAGCAAAATGAATTAAAATGGTGGGCTAGAAACAAGACCATAGTTTATTTACTGCTGTATTATGCCAGCAGTGAAAGAGGTGAAGCTGCCATGTGCCTAGTACTCCAGCAGTCTGCTCAGGTTTATCCTACCTGGGATATCCCAGGTTGTATCCTGCCCTAACCTGAGTGCCTACACTGGCTACCTCTACATTTGCAGTTTTTGTCAGCTTGTTATGGCCCCTTTTCTGCCTGGGTTTTCTGCTGCTCCTTACACCTGGTGACAGCACGCCTGCAAGCTGACGGCTTGGCTTTCCTAGCACGTCGTACAGCATACGCGGGATTTCATACGCTTCCCTCCTGCTTGCTTTTCTTGGCAGTAAAGGAATTTGCCTGTTGGGGCAGAGAAATGTGTCTTGAAAAGGGTGTTTTAATAAGACTTCAGGAGAGCTGGGAGCAGACTAGCAATATTACAGGCTAATCATTATGCCTAAGATTGAAAGGTCACATGAGATCTTGTTTTATATCCTTAGTCATACACAGATGTATGTGGTTGGGAATTCTGTCAACTGCCCTTTAATTTGCACTTAAATAATACTTCAGAGTGTCATTTTCGCCAGCAACTAATGTTTTTCTGTGTGTATAAAAAAGGGATTTTTTTTTGTTTAAATTGTTCTTACTAAAGAAGCATGCTAGTTAGTGTTCAGTTCTTTCAAATCTGAAAAAAAATTATGTGCCTCTGTAAAATGGAAAAGCTGATAGAGATTGAACAGAAGGCTGATAGAGATTAACAGAACTGGTGTCTTGAGCTTTATGAGATTGAACACAACTTTGCTGTTTTGTTAATTTCACATTGATGGGCTTTAAATGGTTATGCAAGAAAGTTATGTCATTTATCATGGAAATATATCCTTTTTATTTTCAAAAGTAAATGGCCACTTGCTTGCCAAATTGCTTGCTCTGCCTTTTTTTTTATTTGGTGGTGGTTCTACATTGGACAAATTCAACATTTAAGGGAAGAGTACAAAAAGGAGAGGGGAACAGTCTTCCTCCCAAAAGGCTCATCTAGACAGGTTTGCGGCAAACATATTTTTCTCTATTCTTTTGCTTCTCAAGTCATATTTCTTCCTGATCAGACCTCTCAAACCACAGTTGGAGTAACAGAGACATGTAGCATAACCAGGGTAATGACAGCACCTGTATGTTCAGCAAAACTATTAGATCTCTGTACTAGGGGTTCCTGTTTCTGTTCTTTAACCCCCTTTTGAAATCTAGGGGTACATTAAATAAGATTTTGATAGTTGATTTTAGTTGTGGGTGGAATGGAGGAGGGGAGTAAGGAGGAGGAAAATTCATTTTAATAAATTTGTTTCGCATCAAGTTGAAAGTTTTAGTGGAAAGTTGCTGGGATCTGAGATGTACTGGAGAGCTGAAGAGATATAAATAATTTCCTTCAGGAGGGTAATAAGTGGATCACAGCCCTCTTCTATCCTGTGGAGATCCTGCACTGATATCCCAATAGTTCTTAACTATTATGAATTGTATTTATTATTAGAACACATGTTCCAGAAAGTGTTTTAGAAGATGAGAAAAGCCAGGTGTCTTA
The DNA here is from genome assembly GCF_901933205.1 of Camarhynchus parvulus. NCBI lineage: Eukaryota > Metazoa > Chordata > Aves > Passeriformes > Thraupidae > Camarhynchus > Camarhynchus parvulus. The sequence goes on from NC_044573.1 coordinate 35,525,332, forward strand.
TAAAACCAATCCTTACTGAATTCTATACAAGATCACAAGGTCTCCAGAACATTAGAAATAAACCTTATTACCTCAGAAAGCAATCTCACAAGGGAGTGACCTCTTGGTGATTGTTATTCTTTCAGTCTCAAGGCACACATTTCCAGAACATATTTCATTTTGTTTAAACAGATGACATACTTGACAGAAGATGTTACATGACACAACTGAGTCTGGGGATACACCAAACTCATTAGCATGCTTCAAAAGAATTAATGTGGTGGTGCTTGACTCCTGTTTTTCTTCTCCTATGTTATTATGGGGGTTGGAAGGGACTGGGAGGAGAGGGAATCAGAGATCCAGTCTGCCAAGAATTATTCAGGAATAACTGAAGTGGTTTTGTACCACTATCAAAAAAGAGAATATTGAGTAATTTCATTTTCTAGCTAATGATTTCTGCCTAGAAGTTTTCTACTGCACTCTTGGTTTTGCCAGTTTGGGTCAGTGCTATTAGCTGGTATGGGGGAAAGAATGAAACCATTCTTTCTGTGCTAAAGTTTCTTCATATTTTCTCAACTATTCTTGACAGTTATGTTCAACACCTGAGCTGTTCCACTTCCAGTGTCAATGCACTTTCTAAAATAAGTCAAAAATATGAAGCCTCCAGTTTTTTTCCAAATGTTTCCCATTGAGCTTTAGTTCTGAAGACTTTTCTCCCCTTAGATTCTCTTCTCTCGGTGTTGTGACATTTTGAAAGGTGGTGATAGGAGAATCTTTAAGCCATATTGAACAATAATAATACACTTCTTTTATAGATAAAATGATGACAGGAAGTTTCAAAGAGAAATATGAGTACCAGGACACAACATTCACATTGTTCTGCCTAAGCTTTGCTCTGGAAGGCCATAAACATTATAAGCTCCACTTCAACAAATTAAACAATTAAAATAATTTGTTCCACAGACCAGATGGCATGGAGGAGACACTATTCCTGTCTATTGCTAAATTGAATAGATGAAGACATACAGCTGTTGCTATGTTTGAATAGATGAATCTTTACAGTTTTATGTCATAAGTGTCATTACAGATCTGGAGATAGGTACCTCAAGGTGAGCTAACAAATCCTATTTTGAAATAGCCCTGTGCTGCTTGACAGTCACACTGTCCAGCACACATGCCAGGTACTACAAACCAGACTCTGCCTTATCTCAGAGTAGTTGTCTGCTTCTCCTGTATTGTAATTTAACTTGAATTTGATGGTGATTGTTGTTCTTTTCTTTCTTCATTCTTGTCCTTCCCCCTTTAGTGAAAAACAGAAGGCAGAGCTGATGCAAGAGGTCTTTGGATCTGTTTTTCAGCACTGATTGCTATTGTGTCTTCCCCCAGATCAAACTGATTTGGGAGCTTTTATAGCAGTGTAGCCACAACAGCTTGGAACTTACCACAGGTGTACTATTTTGAACCATATGCAGCTCCTCGGTGGGTTTTGCACCTTGTGCAAAGTGTTTCATACCTGCTGTTCACCAGTGGCAGTACAACAAGTGGTCTGGTTTTAAGTCCACCCTTCATCAAGTAAACTTTTAAATCAAGCTTCTTCTACAGACTTCAGAGGAAATTCTGTTTACATCTTTTGATAAATCATAAAAGTAACATAGTCAACAGGTGGAACAGCTTTTCCTTTAGAAACAAAAACAGTCAAGAAGGTACACTTGCTTGATAAGGATATTGCAATAACTATAAAATGGTATATTATATAAGTAACATAAATAAAATATAAATGTAAATGGCATAAAGAAGATAAAATACACCTAGTACTTTTCTGAAGATTTTGTGCTGGAAGTGGAGGCTTAAGTCATTAATAGGTTTTAACATTGAAACCCATAGCCTGAGCACTGGCACTCACTAACTTTGTGTTCAGTATCTGTACAGAAATAACAGTTAGCTCACCATTTTGAAAGTCAATAATGCTGGTGTGCTGTTGGAGACCTCGTGTTTTGCCAGGCTTCTTTAGGTGGTAGTGTTTGACTACAGCAAAACATTGCAAAGGGCAGTTGCATTGGGATGCTCTAAATTGCCTGGTACACTGCTTGGCTCTGTGTTTCAAACAGAAAGGAAATCTTACGTCAGATGGTCATGGATCCAGTTATCTCCTACTCATGACCTTGACCTCTTTTGTGCTAATTTTGATATCAAAATGCTTTGTATTTCATTTGGGATTGTTTGACTCATTTCCTCTTATGTGCTTTTCTTCCCCACCCACTGCAAGAACCCTATAATAAAGAAATTGAAGCTTTTTTTAGTAAAATGTCTGTGAACATCTGAAGTGAATATTGTTTCTTAGCTGGCTAGTATTGTTTTCAAAGTGAAATGCACATTTGCAGGACCTGATATAATGAACCAAAACATGCGCATTAATAATCTACTATGTGACTCGCTTTAAAAAAAATACTGATATGCACAGTTCCAGCATGCTAATTAACTCCTGCCCCAGCATGCTTCCTTAAAACTATCAATGTCATTTTGCATCTTAGAAGTTCACCTTGAGTTAGGTAAAAACTAAGTACTATTGGTTGTCCAGGGCCTGAAGTTCTTCTGTGTAGATGCCTTAAAAATTTTTGTCCTTCTCTTTTTCCTGCCTTTAAAGTGATTTTATAGGTGAAATGGATATATTATATTCAAGAGGTAGTCTCTTCCTCAATAATTTTTAAATTCAAAGTAATTGTGACATGAATAACTTCAGATGTTGAGGTTGCTTAAACATGTAGGGGATACTTAGGAACAAGTTAAAGTGAAGAATGAATTTGTTTGCCTGGAGACAAGGTAATAATGGGTGGGAAAGAATAGTTACCAAAATATCATAAAGAAAAACGATTGGGAAATGTTGTATAGGCAGTAGCTTTCCAGTCTTTCTCCATATAAAATAGAAAAATTAAACAGCTTTGACTGGTATATCAAAGAATTAGACTGAAAGACTTCTTAGATAAAGGGTCTACTAGAGACAGACAGTTAAACAAGTGTAATTTTTCTAAATGCTCACTTTTGGGAAGAAGATTAACAAGAAGTGATAAACAATTTTTTTCTTATAGACTAAGTGTAGAATTATTGTTTAAAATTGGTAATTTAGTGGAACTGTTAAATGTTGAATGCTTAAGTATATTAATATCTTTATACATTCAATATTTCTATTGATGATACAGGCATTACCTGTAGAACAACAAAGTTTAAAGTCCAAGTGATAACGTGGTTATAACGAGGATAAGAAACACTGATCTTTCAATTAATGTTTATATATTTCATCACTAAATGTTTAAATTACACTTATAATCAGTAATCTCAACCAATATACCAGCAGGACATGTTGTGATGCTGAGGTTAAAGGACAATAGTATGTATGATCTGGTAAAAATCACTAACCAAGTATCTGGAATTGAGAGTGTGTTGAAAGGGCAAACCAGCCTTCAGAGACTGCCAGGAGTTGCAAAGGTGTGTTTTCTTTTATAGCTTCAGACCTAATTTATTCAGAATTGAGGAATTCCTTGGAAGCTGATAGGACAAAAAGGTTGTTTCTCGTGTTTGTCCTATACAATTAGGACTGAAACCCTAATATATATTAATTTTAATGCACAATCAGAACCTGTGCATTTCTAAGATATTTATAAGAAAAGAGAAAATTTGAAGTGCAAAACTCATTTTGATAGTTGTCTTTTCATTACAAGGAATGTAATTTTGTTTAATTTGGATCATAATGTACATTTGCTTTATTTGCTAATCACACTTCCATTTCCATTTAAGAGTTCAAAAAGTCTTAAAACAGGGGCAGGTTAACTTCTTATTTTAGGACATTAAAAATGCTATTAATCATAATCCAACATCTAAATTTAAAAAACCAAGCAGGAATTTTCTACCAAAGATAGAGTTGTCTTAAACATGTTTAAGATCATTGAAGGAGAGTCTGATTCTCATTGTTGATAATAATTCACCTTTTAAAGGAAGAGAAGATGGAAATTAAAAAAAAAAAATCAGCAAAACCCAGATAAATGAAACAAACAAAACCCCAGCAAAATTATTTGCTGACTATAATAGTATTGATGTTTATTAATTCAAAATGCATAAATTTTGATAGTTCTCTCTGGCTCAGTCATTCTTCACCTTCAATGACACAAATCTGTATGCTTATTTTGTTTAATTAGAGTAGTAGTCTATTAAAAATATGGAAGCTATTACATGAAATGGCTTTTAAAAATCAAATTAAGACAGAATTAATTTTGCATTCTTTTCAGTTTTAATCATTTTCCAGAACAATAAAAATATAAGCAGCGAAGATAAAATACCCTCATTATGATAGTTTTGGAGTTACAATTCAGTAATGGTAATCAGCTTATTACAGGGAAGTTAAATCAGGTCAATAAATTAAAGCAGTTCTTTTCATCCTCTCTGTTCTCTGTGTGGAATCTTACTGTGCAAAGCCTGCCAAATGCATGAATGCAATGAATAAGCACTAAATGTGTTGGTTATTGTAGTTCCAGAAGTTCCAGGACCATGTTGAACAGCACTGAAAGACAGAGAATTAATTCAGCCTTTAATTCAGAGTCATGCATATAGTAGACAGTGCCTTCTTCTTTAATGAAATGAAGATGTACAAAAATAATTACTGGGAAATAACATGATAACAATGAGGTAAATGTTGTTGATATAAGTGCTTGTGTCTATGTGTCTTTTAATATTCTGAAAGTGATCCAGCATTGTTCTGAAAAATTCTTTCATTAGAAGGTATTTTAGTGCTGCTTTACCCTTTGCAAGAAATGAGACTGAAGACTGCTTTTAGTTCTAAAAGTATCAATAGTGAATGACTATGGAAATACTGATTCTATTATATTTGCAAAAGATGGACTAAGTAATAAGTCAAAGACAACTTAGTAAGTCCCAATAACTAGTAGTTCTTGGTCTTGCCCATATATACTCCTTTAGAAAAAAAAAGGCTGAATGGTCTGTCAGTAGGGCTTTTCTTTTCTCCTGATACAAAATAAATATTTTACTTCCTCGGGTCAGCATACCAGCTGTGATTTTAAGGGAGGCAAATGCATTTATTGCCAAAGGAGATTTTCAGTGGGAAATATGATAAAAACTGAAAAGAACTACTCTCAGGTGTTTAGGGGAAAGAAAGTGTAGAGCCAAATAGGTGTAGAGTTTCAGCACAGTACATTGGAAATATTTTACTTTTATTATGGAGGTCAACACCGAGGATAATCAAGGAGAATTCTTTGGAAAATTTGTTTCTTGTACACTATTAAGAGTAAGATTTCAGCAGATCAGTTTTCTGCAGCAAAACTTTGAAGTATAAGCTGTAGAGATTTGTAATCTTTGACCTAGAGAATATGAATTCACAGAAAGTGGGAAGAAGGTATTTGTAAAAAAGGCCATTACACTTGTGACAAATCCCTGTGAGATAATACAGAAATAGGGATGGAAAATAATGCTTGAGGAAAAGATAAAATAGAAAAGAAGGAACTATTGTGCAATTAATAAGGGGAAATGTTATTTTTCTTAGATTTTTAGATTAAATGATTGTACCATTTACAAAAATAAGAATTAGTTTCATGTGAAATGAAAATGCTGATGCATTTAAATTAGTTTGTAACTGTGATGGAGTAGTGGAGACTGAGCACTGCTTTTTCTAAAATATGTTTCCATTGAAAGAATTTCCATCATGCCGAGGGCTTCACTTTCCAGTAAATTACAAGGGCTGGGTTATTAAAAAACCCTACTTAATATGGTGACTGCTGTGGTTTCTAAATGTTTGGAGATGGACAATTTGGAGAATCTACTATGTAAAGAATCAATTGATTGGAGAGACAAACTTTGCAATAGTGTGTGCTAGATGTAGCTTCTAACCAAAGAACCGATTTTTCTAGCCTAATTCAACTCATTTAGTTCCTCTTACGGCTTTAGTTATGAATTGAGAAATATATTTGGATTCTGAACTTTTCAAACTGATTTAATGACAATTGATTCAAATAAACCCTGGGACTGGTATGTGGAGAGTTTTATAATCACAGAATCATGGAATATGCTGAGTTGGAAGGGACCCACAAGGATCATCAAGTCCCACTCCTGGATGCACAGGACCATCCCCAACAGTCACACCATGTGCCTGAGAGCATTGTCCAAATCCTTCTTGAGCTCTGCCAGGCTTGGTGCTGAGATCACTTCCCTGAGAGGCCCAGTGTGGTGTCCAGAGTATGATATGATAATGATTCTTTTCAATATTTTCCATTTACTTTTCAGTTAGACAGTTTTTTTATCGTATTGCTTTCTGACTGAATATTGTAAATGATGGCACTGTGGTTTTGTGCTAAGACTTAGGCATTTTGACAAATGTGGAGATGTTTTTGTAAGCAATATGACCTTCCATGCCAGAAGTAGATTTTTAAATGGCATAAATATTTTTGTTTGTAGCTGTTATGCACATTGCTGTGCTATACCTGCCCATTTTTCCAGATACAGATCTGGGGAAACATTGAAGTTGCCTAGAAATAGAAACATGTAGTAAATGATTCTACCACAGAACACTTCTGCTTTCTTTCTGTTTTCCCCTGTGTGAAATGCACACGAGCTGAGGTCATTAATAATGTTGCAGGTTCAGATACTTACAAGGACAAAAATGCCAAATTATAGTGCCAACTTTAACTATTTCAGGAGCTTCTAAGTTCCACTTTGCCTTTTCTCTGGTGTGAAATCTGCCTTCTTTCCTCTAGCTTTCCATTAAGGATGTAGACTGAGGGTTGAATGAATGACCAGAAGCCCAGCAGACTCCTGGGCTCATGTTCTTCTCTCCCCTGGAAAAAAATGGTAGCAGGAAGTAGGTGGTGGCAGCTGCTGATGAGAGAGTTAATTTGTCTTCAGTACTCTACCTCTGGCTCAGGGAGAGGATCTTAGTATACTTAGAGTATCTCAAGTAAAACAGGGTTGGCTGAAAGCAAAGTGTATCTGTTCCTTTGGCAGCAGCATGCTATCCCTTCCTGCAGATCTACAAGAAAATTGCACATTTTTCTCCAGTGCAAGAGTAGTACCATTAGGACTTGCAGCTGATGGTCCTCAAGCAATTGAAAACTGTTAACAGAGTTAAAGGATGTCCATGTTATCCTGGCTGTCCCCTAGTGTGTATAGTAGTACATGGTTTTGTTGGGCAAGGTTTTTAGTAAGGTGAGTCCAGTGAAGTAGCAGAAGATTCTCTGTTGTCTTGTCTCTGTCCATCAACCAGTTTGGTGTGAGTGACCAGCATAGACCATAAAACTTTGTCCAGCTGACTGAAATTTTTTCATTTGGTCTGGTTTTTTTGATTGGTTGTGTGCCAAACCGGCTATATGATTGTGGAAAGAACTGTGGTTTTGTGGATTCCTCCTTCTTTAATAAAGAGCTGAGTCTTCAGGGGAGCTTGATACACTTCTATTTGAATATGTCATACAATCAAGCATGGAACATTTAATGCATTTAGAATGTTTTTGTTTTCACTGGAAATTGAACTGATTTCAAACCTGTTGTTACTGAAGGTGTTTATTTTTCCCCTTTGGTGAGTAGATCAATGAGTAACAGATATTGATAGGGGGTTTGTTTGTTTTTCCCTGATGTATGGAGAGCTTTCCAGGAACATGTGAAGAACTGTATTGGATGTCTTTCAAGAAAATACATATATTGAAAACAGATTTCTTTACATGTGACTGCTTTCTTTTGGGATAGCTAAAGTTTAAACGCTTTGCCCATGTGTCATATTTCTAATGTACTTACCATCATACACCGTATGGTTTCTGGGTCAGGCTCAGCTACTGGAAGAATGTTTATTTCCTGCCAAGTAATTTTTCAACAGAAACTACTGGGTATCAGTCAAGGTTTCATTGTATAGGGCAGTTATTCTTAGGAAAAATTTCTTCTTGTAAGGAGTGAAAACAGTAGGTGTCCCAAGATGTTATCTGAGATATTCTGGCTGGATTCAGGAAAAAAGAGACTGAACTTGTTTGTCTTTTCCCTTCATACTCCTGTCCCCTTCACCAAATGAGTAAAGATATTCTTGAAGTTTTCAAATGAATGGAAATAGTTGAAAACAGGTTAACAGCAAAGGAGCACTTTGCGGTTGAAAAACCCCCATGAGAAATTGACTCTTTCAGTTACTCAAAAAAGAGCTTCTGGCAATTAAAGGAGCAGAATTTTTGTGATTTCAGGTTATGGGTATCTAGATAAGACTAGATATGCTTTTCTTTCCTTTTCCCAGGTATCTTAGTAACATGAGAGAATTATGCTTGATGTGACTGCACCAAAACCAAATGTGCTTGAACCAAAACAGTTACATGAATACATGGCATTTTGGTTTGTGCTGTGTTTTTTTCTTTGATATTTCTTTTGTATAACAGAATACCATCCAGTCTCTGCCCTAGGTAGGAAGCTGTAAATGTTTGCATGCTTGCAATTAGTGACAAGTCTTAAGTAGTTTTCCTCTGGAATTCTTTTTTTATTTAAAGTATTTGTTGTTTCAGAAATTACTATCTAATTCTGAAAGTTTTCTTTGCCATGCATAAAGGTTTCTTTTGAATATTTATTCCTATTATGTTTACTTATGCTTTATATTAAAGCTTGAGTGAGGCTTTTTTTGCTATTTACAGATACTTTGACTTTTTTTTTAATTGCTTGTGTTTATATACATTATGGCATAAGTTCCTATCAGCAAAATACAAATGTGTGCTCTATGGTAGGTAAACCCAAGTCTACCAGCAACAGAAAAAGTACAGGCTATTTCTGATAGATTAGTCTTTGTGAGGAGGGTGTTCCAGTTGGAATACAGGATAGATCAAGTGGGTCATAGTTATGAAAGTTGATGACTATACCCAAACTAACAATTATATAATACATAGAAAAATTATTAAAGGGTTTAGATTGACTATCCCCTTCCTTTCTTGGCTTTTCTGAGGAAGAGCTCGATCTCTCAAAGAATATGCCTGGTATATATTACAAAGCACAAATGTTTGATGTAACTTACTCTCTATAACAATTTATTGTAGTGCCTGGTGGTGCTGGGGAGGAAAGATTGCACCAGAACAGAGGTGTCTGGTGCAAGAACAGTCAGATCTTTATTAAAGGCTATAAGCAAGATCCTCCTTTGCCGGAAAATTGACGCAACCTTTGTTTAAAAAAAAAATTATTTGCTTATGCTTTTAAAGGGAATAACAACTTTAAATGCACCAAACTTGAACCATGTTAGGAAATTATCTAGTTGTAATCTGTCTTGGAGAGACTGCATTATTCTCAGGTTCAAGTGCTGACAGTGAAATCAAACCTGTGTGCAGATGCCACAGAGAAAGCTGTCCTGAAAAAGCCTCTATTAGCAGTCCTCTCAGCCTAGAAACTTTAGGTTTTTCAGTATTTGGTGAGGAATTGTTGGTGCCAAGAAGTTTCTTTAACTGTTTAGTGGGGAGAAGAAAAAAGGGATAGCAGAGAAGAATCCATGTTCCTTATGCGTACTCGGTACCATTGCTACTTCTAGCCTTAAGAACTAAAGCATCTTAAATGAAGAATTCATCAAAGTCAGCTACTAGAACATTGCTATGGGGTGGATAGTGCTGAATCCAGTTCCAACAGTTCCTGTTTTTAGAGATCAGAGAGATTTCTCCATTGACTCTATGGTGGGAGGGAAAAATAAGCAAAGTATTAGTTGGGGATTAGTCTTCTGTTTAACAAGGGATTACTGTAATTTGAGAGAATATGCATAGAAAAATTTTTGTTTTCATTTCAGTTTTAGGAAATCAGCGTTTTTTCCTTCTGCGTGGAAAGTTGCTAGAAACTGGATCCATTTTCCATTCGTGGATCCAGGAGTAACCTGGGTCAGTGAACATTGTGTTTTCTGTCAGTGTAGTGACTACATACTATCAAGAAGTTTTTACCCAAGCATTGAACAAAGTAGGTAAAACACTGCTTTCAATGCAAACAGACTGAGGTTTGAAAATGTGCATCCTAAAGTCTTCTACTTGAATGTTTGACTTAGTTTTGTTTCAAGTTGCATTATCTTGTTAGTAGTTTTTCCCTGTGAAGCATTCTGAAATCTTGTCAGTTTCTGTGTTCCAAACACCTTATAGACTTTTATTCGCAATGCAAAGTAGGCAGTCAGTGCTATACAACATGGTAAAGTTAGTTTTCATAAATTGTAAGCCAGTTTTTAGTTCCTGGGGAGCAGTGTGATACACAGTCCTAGTTGGTTTAAATAAACACACCAATTGAGGTCAATCCTAACAAGCAATAATTTGGTTGGAAAAGTGACTGAGAGGATGAATTTGCAAAATGAGCAAAAACACAAGCCTTCAAGGCGACAAGATTTTAATGAAACTAAGACTTGTATTTTAATGAGGTGTAAAAAAGAGGCAATATTTTTGTGCTTTTAAGCATTTAACTTCTGCAGAGTTCTCACAGAATGTTTTTATCCTCCTGAGAATATGAATAATGTAAAATCTCCAGTAAGTGGTGGTCTTCAGCTTGGCAGCTTTGCACAGTGTAAGAAATGGTCTGTTTAAGCTTCTATGAATTACAGATTACAATTTATAATAGTGATCATTGTAATAAATTTTCCTCAAGTATTTACTGTCATAATTCCACTTTGAAAATCAGATAAATGAGTGGAAGGATTCTTCTTGATGTTGCAATGCATCCTTGCTTAATGGTTTTTTCTGTGTGTTTTGACGCCTTAGTTCTTAACTATTCAGAGATGGTTTCGTTGTTTAACAGAAACATATAATTGTGAGCTCTGTGAGCTTTTAAAAGGATAGCTTGTTATTTTCTTAAAGTCATTTTCGTTTCCAAGTAATGAAGTTCTGTCTGAACTGTCAAAATGCTGTTTTGAATAATGGTTGAATGTAATGTGACCCAATGAACTGGTTTTGAATCTATTCCTCTAGTGATAAAATTGGCAATCAATCAAGTAATCACTATTTTGTCATAATATCTGTCATGAAGTTTGGACCAGGCCGGAAATCGCTATCACCCATTAAGCAAAACTTTACTGCATTGTTATATGAAAATGTTTAATAGTTTTATCATTTCTGGCATTTCTTCATTGGAAGTTTACTTTTGACCATTGGATTTTAGAAGTCTGCACATGTCTCAGTTTGTCCTGGTGGTCTTGGTTTCAGGTACTCTTGGGTTGACACAGAGCTGTTGAAGTAAGCGTGTTGTTTGAAATGTAAATGTGGGGTTTAATGCTTTTTTTAAAGTAAGATTATTAAAGGAGTGTAACTCAAGATCTAATTACATATCCACAAGGTACTAAAATAGTTATAGTACTAGAAAAGATTGGAATGCCTAATACATATTTCAGAGGAAAGAAATGTAGAAAAATCTGCATATTTAATTATCTCTATTTGTCACTTGTTTTCTAATAGGCATACAGTTTCTGAATTTTAGACACTGATTATGTATATGTTCTTCAGGAAGAATGAAGGTTTTGTTACTACTTTTCTGTGTTTATGTATTATTTTATACAGTTGTGGAACAAGGTTGCAACAGTTACTGTTGTAATACATCCCAAATTAACATGGACTGTAGTTCTTTCTTCTGCAGCATTTTTCAGACTTTATTGATAGAAAATGTAACTTGGCAGAAGACAACTTGAAAATTAATAAAGCAGATTAATGTTTTGAAACTTCAAGAATTATGTAGATTTTCCTATTAAACAAGTATTTTAATATCACTGCCTCAAAAAAAAACATTCTAAAGCATTTAGAATTAAGTCTTAAATAGTGGGAAAATTTGAATTAGTTTATCAATGAATCTTTGAAAGTTTTACAGAAGTCTGTACGTATTACTCAAGAACTTAATGTTCCATAAGCTTAAAAAATGCCCGCTTTTTGTTTTGTAAATACTAAGCAGTAGAAACTGTCTGTGACACTGACTTCTGTGGTAGAAAATCAAAGGAGCTTTTTGATGGTAAATTTTCCTATTCATTCATAATTTTTGAAGTAAGCTTATGAATAAAATAAGAACTATGTAATTCTAGAACCAGAGTTACACATGTAGTTGCTGTTATTTTTACAAAGCTTTCCTCTACTTTGTTTTTGCATAGATAACATAGGTGAACTCAGTTTAGTTTGAGCTGTACACCTGCTAAGTTCTTAGGAATCATAGTACGGGTGAGATAGTAGGTTTGTTTTCCTTACAAATGTATTTTTACCTCTTTCCCCCTTTGTCTCCAGACACCTTTCTTCCAAGCAGCTGAACGATTTCAACTATGTCTTTGTGCCCTCAGGTGTTTCTGTGCCTAACAGAAAGCCATGACCCACCAAGCAGTCCCACAGCTGGCATCTATACTTTGATACTTTAATAGGTGTATAAATTGTATAAGTGGCTATGGGAACAGCTAGAATACAGGAGCAGGAGTGTTGTGACACCAGCTTGCTGCTTATAAGTCATCCAGAGGTAATGTACAGAAATGGAAGAAGCACAAGGAAAATGGAAGTGGTTTTATAGGCAGAGCATGGAAAGGTCAAGGTGATTTGTGAGATTTTCAGGAGTCTTCAGGCTTGGGAGAAATTGAAGAAAAAAAACCCTAGAATTACAAGAATGTAATGAAAAGTGTGTTTGGAGTTACTGTGTTAGAAAAGACTGAAAGGCACTTTCCATTAATCTAATCAAGCTAAATCGGTGTCAAATATGGTAAAAACATTTGAGAAGCAGACAGTTTTGACGTGCTAGAGAAGGGTAAAAGCAGGAGAAGATAATGCCAGACACACCGTGTCAGCTGGGATTAGGTGATGGATTAACACAGTGGTTTATGGCTGGTGTGAGCATTCGTGTAGAGAGGACTTCATGGGTGGACCGTCATCACTGGAATCCCAAAGGTATTAACTAGGGATTGATTCTGGCAGCCTGACAAGATTTCTAGACTGAGAAGCAGAAGTCTAGAAAAAACTTACCTAATCTTTCTGTTTATAAAATCATAAATAAAGAGGAATATCAAGGGTACCAGGATAAATCAAGGGGTATGAGGAAATAAAAGAAGGGTGGAGATAGCAGTACTGGTAAATGGTCAGGTAATAACATGGTAAAGACTAGCGTTTTTAAATAGGGCGTGGTTGGTGGAAAACAGCTGGATGCCTGGTTAGCAGTATGACAAAGCAGGAAAACAGAATAAACAGGCTGTGATGATTAACACTGTGAAGCAAACTGTTGCATGGGGAAAGGAAATAGGGTGGAACAATTGTGACTGGAACACTAAAACTGGAAAATGCTCTTGTTGGAAAATATAGGGAAAGGAAAAATTGGTGCAGTCACACTGTGTGTTACTGATGTGAAAACTTGTGAAGAAGTGAGGTGAAATAGCATGGATGAAATGGAGGTTTTATTTGGGCCAGCAATGTTGAATTTGGATAGGAGTAGTTGTATCTTCAGTTTTTGAGATGGGAGATCCAGATGGAATTAGGTAGTTGCTGCACAAGCAAGGTGTTATGCTGTTTCCAGTAAGTTTTTGACAAGTATTAAATATCATGCTCTTTTCAAAAGATAGGAATCTGGGGCTTTTTTGTTTGGCTGTGGGGGGATTTTTCCCCTAAGTAAGCTTGCATCAGGACATCCTTCAGGTGAAATGGATGGGAAAAAATGTTTACATATAGTTAGTATTACATGTAAAGGGCATCTTTAAAAGCAAGTAAACTATTTAATCTGGAATAGAGAGATTAAGAATAGAAAGAAACATGTGAAATTGCCATTTTTTTACCTTAGATGCAAAAAGCAGTCTAAAGATTATATTTTAACTAAAGGAACATCCCTCTGGGGGAGGGATTTCAGACCAGTTTGATGAATAACAGATTTTAAAACTGTACTTTAATAGGCTGAGAAATCAAACAGCATAATGCTGTGGAAAAATGACAACTCAGACACTGTAAGGGTGTAACAGTATTTCCAGAGATTAAGCACAGAGATAAGGTCTGGCTAAAAAGAAAAAAAAAGTTCTAACTCAGCTGCTGAAGATAAGGATGGTAAAACGTGGAGTGGATGAAGAGATTGAAATTTGGTCAGGCTCAAAGATCAAAGCTGATATTTTATCTTGAAGACCTTAGTGGTGTTATGCATACTTTGAACATACAAGTAAAGCAAGAATATACAATGGGAATGAATGTGATTTTCCTATGTCCAAGGTGGGGAAGTCCTTTACAAGCTTCATATACGGTTGTGGATAATTACCAGCTGACATTGATTGGAAAAGTGATTAGACTGAGGCTGATAAGTAATAAGAGCCCTACTGTAATCATTTCAAATTAGCATGGTATGCTTATCCCAAACAGGCTGCCTGTTGTACTGCTTCATCTCAGAGCAGGCATTGGAGTGTGAGGTGGGGAAAACACATTGTAGTTTCTAGAGCTGTCTTTTCCTGCTTTCATGTGGCAATGGTGTAGTCTTTGCTCATGATATAAAATTTCATCAAAACTATCTGGTTTTGTTGAGTCCAGACTGGATTAATGCGTCTCTGTATTGTGTTTTTTGACTTTAGAACTCATTGCTGTGACAGTTTAAGCCTTAGGAAGAGGGTGTGTTACATGGTGGGAGAGTAACCTGCTAACGTTTTTAAATGCTGCCTCTGGAAGAACTCATATAGTTTAGAATTGTGAATTTTAATTGGTTTCTGCTCTATTTCTATGTAAAAATTTGCAAGGCAGGAATCTGAGTCTCAAGTTAAACTAAGTCACAAGATCTTATGTCTGACTGTGTTGCAAGTATTCTGTATTTACATACTTTTTTATTACAGTGTATTTATGTTGAAGGTTATTAAAGAAAATTCTGCTCACTTGATAATGCTCACTTGTTGAATTTATTGATTTATTTTTCTATGCTGTCATATCTGTTAGATATTAGCTGTGCAATTATAGTAGAATTCTCATTTTCTTGCCATTATACAGCCCAAATTTTATTTCTTCAACCATTATTCAGAAACACAGAATTCAAAATTTGAGTAACTTACTTTCTATACTTCAATAGTAGGCAGAACTGTCAAAGCTTATTTTTTCAATGTATTAAAGAGTGCATTAACCACAGATTTTTAGGACTTCTAAATTCATTGCTCTTTACTCTTCCTAAAGAATGTATAATATTCAGAGGTTCTACCTTCATTTTCAGTTTTGTTAGAACTCCAAATGGAGTACAGTACTGGTTTTGGGAAGGGAAAGAACTCTGCTTGTTAACAATTATATTCTCCTCTAACACATCACTTACATTTGGTTTTTCTGCTTGAGAAGTGTAGAAAGATATGGCCACACATTTTAAAATAAAATACATTTGTCTGAAAAAATATTTTTCTTTGAATTTCTTTTGTATTTGTTTTTCTGTTGGAACGATAGAAATTAGAAAAGGGGAAGACAAAAAATTAAAAAAACCCCAAAACTATTTTGATTTGCTTAGAATATTTCTTGCCTTTCATTTCCTGTACTCCTCAAAGTTATTTTGCAGGACATATTTAGGAGTTTCCTGCTTTTCTAAGGCCTAGAACAATTGTTAGTTTTAAATTTTTCAACAGTATTTTACTACATTGTTTGGTCTCATAAAATGGATACCCAAGGAATTGGACAATTTTTTGGTTTAATTTTTGTTGCAATGGAGTATAAAAAAATGTGCTTCTGCATTGCATTAGAACATTTCAGCAGAACTAAAACAGAGAAATGTAATGTATTATATAGACTGTATTCAAATAACTTCTAAAATTAAATAATATTACTTTAAAAGTTTAATTTTAATGTAACTCTTTTGGTTTGCCTGAAACTGTGTAAAAGAATGCAATTTTATTAGTGTGTCATTTTTCTTACGGCAAATACAGCTCAGCCATTTGCTTGGCATAGGTTTCTGGATAATCTGTAGGAACAGGCCTCTGGAGATAATTTTATGAAAAAGAATGTGAATAAGATGAAATATGTGAGATATTAGTATTTAAAATTAGGAGGTTAAGCATCAATTTAGAGCCTAAATTGTTGCTGCATGTTGTGATTTCTTTTCTTATTAAAATAATGAAGCCATTTAGTAAATCCCATTAACATCAATAACAGTTACAAGATGCTTAGCACTTTGAATCACAGAATTGATTTTATGCAGCTGTCAGTTGCATTATTGATATCAACAGTTGGATTTAGAAAGAGAGAGAAAGAAGTGATCCTATAATTTTTTTCCTTTTGCTTGGGAATCTTTGCATTAATTTTCAGAAAGCTGGCAAAATTCTGACCTGTGTAGCGCCATGTGTAAGTCTTTGAGTTATTAAAGAGACTTTGATAGGTGAATCATGTGAACACAAGTAACTTAATATTCCCTTATTTATACACTGTCCTTGAATTTGCTACTTGATGGTGACTGGCATTTGAAGAGAGTTTCTCCCTTACCTTAAAATTTCTAATCACCTTTCTGGCTATAGCCTCCTTTAAGATTGTGGGGTTTTTTACTATTGAATTTTGATTTAAATAACTTCATAGTGAATTTTCAGAGAAAAAAATAGTGATGCAGTTTTCCTCTGTGAAAATTGCCATTCTCTGTCCAAGGGCTTCAGAAGAAAATATTTCAACAATCCGAAGCTCCACCAAAAGAAAGAAAATAGCCCGAATTTAATTGTATGCCAAGTCACAATAATTTATTCTGTATTAGAACTGTTTCCAAAACCATGGTCCACTTTAATATGTTTGTCTTTCTTCTTTAAACAAGAAATGTCATGCCTAAAGCACATCAATTCTGTCTTAGGGGAAAACTAGCTTAAGGACTGAAATGCATTAGGCAGAGTCACTACAATAGTTGATGCAGTTTGACTCTGCTAGTGTTTACTTGGGATTGTAAATTTGATTCTTACTCCTGGTATTGATTATAGATTATTATTTCTCCAGTATATAAAAAATGCCTAGAATTCTGAATACTTTGAATTTATGAGCGGTTTAGGTTGATTAAGTCTGAGTAAATACTAAATCAGGATATACTTTGCATTTACAGGCACTTGCAGACCAGTTTGAAAATACAAATACATCGGTGTCTGAACGCATGAAGATTTTCTACTGTTGTCAGGTGCCTCCACATTGGGCCATACAGGTATGAAACAATCCCATTTCAATCTTTACTTAAGTCAGTAGTGGTTATTTTTGTTGTGGCATCACACCAAAGTCAAGTGAGTGTGATGCGACTTTGAGTTGAAACCCTGTAGAAATAAAGGCATAACTGAACATACACCAAGTGTTTCTGGAGAGAAGTCAAGTACTAAAGTGCTCTGCTTTCAGATGTCTTCCTCTGACATGCACAGGAGTAATTGATTTTTAGTGCAATTCTTGTTTACTTTCCTTTTTCCTCCAGTGCAAAGTAGACTAAAACTTGCAAACTTCAAACATATTTCCTATTAAAATAAACTTGCCGCTGTCTTACCTTTTATTACTGGTTTATTTATGCTGCTGTTACTGCATCTTTCTTGTCTTTTAAAGTTCACTTTGGGAAGTTATCATGGTGAAATCAGACAGGTTGGAAGTCAATAGTACACTGAAGAACTTGAGCTGAGAAAGCTTTTCTTTTGAGATAGTCCCCTCTTCTACTAGTACTGACAGAATTTTTTTATACGCATAACTACACTCTTCATTTTCATTTCCTAGAACAGAAATCTACACACTTAAGTCTTATCTGATGATGCTGCATTTAACAAACTCAAGAAAATTGTTAACATTGCATACCTCCAAAGGTATTCATGTTAGTTTACTTTTAATGGTGTTTTATTCCTTTTTGATTTCTAATCTCGCTGCTTGTGAGATTAGAAATGTTTTTTTAACCAGTCATATCTCCTCCGAGCATTCTCAAGATTTGCTACATAACCTTTCAACAGGCACTTGCAATATAACCATCAAATATGGTTTTCATTTCCAGTTGTCAGAGTGGCATTTTCAATCCAAGCCAGTTTTCTAAGCCAAAGATAGAAATGCTATAATAAGGATTTATAATGAAAGATGACTCGATCTTCTAGTCATAGTAATGAAGACACATTGCATATATAAATTTTACCAAATATAACTGAGCAAATTTAATTAAACATTAATGAGATTTAGTTTTAGACAATGACAAAACTTTTTTCCTAAGTGATTAATATCAAGCTAACAAAGAGGTTTTCAGAGTTTGTTACATATTTAGATCAAAGAATTGTAGCCAGGTGTTAATTTTTTTTTACTACTAGTCTGCTCCGCTCTAGTAACTCCTTGGATTTGCAACAGATACTGAACCCAAGCCAATAAAGATAGGTTCATAACATATGAATTTCATGGAGTCCATTCAGGATCACCAAGGCTACCGCAGAGGTTAACTATGTGGGGCATAAGTAGCTGTCCATACACAGAATGCTCCCATTTATTTTTCAAACCTATTTGTCTATCTGTCACACATAGTGCATGTTACCCTTACTTCAAAGGTTCATCTTCTCTTAAAAAATAAAGACCAAAGATGACTTTTCAAAGTCATGAAAACATGCCATGTTTGTTTTTGAATTGAAGACATTACTCATTTATTTTCATTACTACACTGAAATAATAGCTGAATTTGAAATAACAAAGAGGCTGACTGAACTGTGAGGAAAACTCAACTAGGGAGTTGAACCTAAACTCAAATTCAATGTTGGTTTGTGTAAAAACCAACACCCTTTGGCAGTGGCTGTTTGGGACAGTGATTTCTCACAGCTGCTGGACAGAATTGTATCAGAGCCTTTCTCTCCATCTTTGTTTCTCCTCAGGTGCAGATTACTGTGACAAAGCATTGCTAGAAGGGGCTTTAATTCCCTTCTTTGGCCTCTGTTTCCCAGTCAGCATTCCCAACATCCTGCTGCAGATGTTCTCCAGCCACGTGGCCCTCATTTAAAGGCTGGAAGTTCATCTCTGTCAATTCATTCTTGCCATGTCCATTTCTATTTTTGCATTATATTGTTAAATTGTTCAAAGCACAACAATTTTTATTCAGTTGATGGGGGGTTTTTGAGGTATATACACTGTTTGAGGCTCCGACCTGAAGTTTCAGGAGAATAATTCTGTATTATCTGTCTGCTTCTTGTTGATGTCAGAAATGCCTCTAACATCTTTTTAAATTGTAGGCATTATTTGCTACTTTCAGTTACCTGGAATTTCTTATCTTTCCAGCGCCAGCTTGCAAACTTACTCTTTGAGCTGGGATGCACCAGCTCTGCCTTACAAATATTCGAGGAGCTGGAAATGTGGGAAGATGCAGTAATCTGCTATGAAAGAGCAGGACAACATGGAAAGGTAAGAAAAATGTTTCATGTAGCTGAGATCCCATCTTGAAATGGCATTTGAAAGGTGAAGGACTGTCTGGCTTTGGCTGGCAAATCACTAATGACACTTGTTTCTACAGGAAATTCTGTTTAGGAAAAATCAGCACATAAGAGCTTGTCATAACCTGTGAATGCTAAAAGAATTGACTTGGAGTAATAGCCACATGAAATAGAAGTTGGTAAATAAGAAGCAACTTGAGATGCAAAGAAGATTGTGATAGTGATCCTTGAAAATATTCAAGGATAATTGAATTAACTACTATGGATAAACAACAGTATGGGCATTTCAGGAAAGCTGTAGCAGTCATTCATAATGGAGTCTTGAAACTTTGTCTGGAGGGGATATTAATTTTCTTTCCCACTTGATTTCAAACTATTAGCTGTAGTTTTTAAAAACACTTTAAATAGAGTGTTAATCAGTGTTTGATGTATGTAATTGCCTAATGTTAACATATTCAAATTACAGAATCAAACACTTGAGACAAGAAGTGATGTAAGATTAAAAGACTTCTTGTTAAGTCTGTGTTGATGTTTTCCTGAACTCTTCCATCATTTCTTTAGCATTGCTACCACTGTGTGTGATCAGTTCCAAAAACAATTAAAAGCCATCACCTAACTCTGCATATCAGTGACATAACTCTTTAAAATTGCTGGTGACAGGCTATATTAATAGCCTTCCTATTGTTGATTATTTTGCTTTTACTATTAGAGCAATGGTAGGAAGATTTTAGAAAGTCCTACCTGGAAGCAATGCCTACTTGTATGTAACTTTAACTGTGCTCTCTTTCTGGTGCCAACTCTCACACAGGCTGTGGCAGGAAGTTATACTATCAAGCAGTGTTTTCAGAATTTATATAGACATTCAGAAATACCCAATTTCAGACAAAAATAGGGGTTTTTCTTTTTTTTCCCTTCCTTTCCCTCTGTTTGGTGTATGGTAGCATTGAATGTGTGGATGTACATGTGCCTTTACGGTACCACAAGCACGAAGACTATGCTGTAACATAATTTAAGCTTACTAGAGATATATATTTCAATTAAAAGAAAAAAAGCAGAATGCCTTATACTTACATGTTTTTTTCTAATAGTCATGCACCAAAGCCTAGATTTTGTTCATTATAAACTGACAGATATGTCTTGCTGGCAAATTCTGTGCCACATTATGCATGCCTTGGGGGTAGCATGCTAATATCACAATCTTCTCAGTACAGTGTAGAAATAGAGGTCAGTATTTTCCATTTCCTGGAAATGCATTCTGTCCTAGTTACATTCACAAACTGCCCTTAGGGAGTTATGAAAATGGCACTCAGAGAATAGGACAGGATATCTGACACAGGAAACTGCTTAGAAATGCTTTCAGAATGAGGGATTGTGCTGTGCTTTGAAAAAGAGAAAATGCTGTGTAAGTATGAAATAACAGAATTGCTGGAAGAAAGCTAGTTTTGGACCAAAAAAGACAGAAAATTAGAAACATGTAGCTGTTCACCAAGGGGAATGAATATCTGTGCTCTTTATTGCAAAGTGTTTGGAGTGTGAACTGCTCATATTTACCAAAAGTGTTTTGATGTTTTTAAACCTGGTAGTTTTTTTTGTAGAAATGAACAAAAATCTACTGGAGTAGTATGTTGGCCACTAGATGTTCAAATCATTAATGAGCTTAGCATATATCTGTGCAAAAGAACAAAATCTTTTTAATAAACTTCTGAGTGTTTTTCATTCACAAATGCTTTTATATAGAAAACCTGAATTTAAATCCTGAAAAATCTAATAAAACTGCTAAATATCATCAATACCAATGTGATGAGTACTTACACATGAAAGTAAGTTTCCTCCTGTTTTGGAATTATCTGCTGATAAAGAAACAGAGCATGTAGATAAGGCCATGTGAAGCTCCACATTGTGCTGTTAGAAAATACATAATTCATTTGGTTATAACAGGGCCATGTAGCAGTACAAATTTTGCAGAGTAAGATGTCACCAATATTTAGCAAACTTTGTCGAGGATTTGTTACTGTTACTAGATATGGCTCTATATTAATTTGTTTTATAGCCTGAACGAAAGTAGTAGGAAATAATATTATTACATAAGTCAACAGGAAAGTAATAGAGTGCCAAGCAATGAGCTAAATGGCTCAGAACAAGGAGAAAAAGCTATTATAAAACCTGAATGCGCAGTATATTGATAGTTGCTGTGGCTTTCTCACTGAAGTATTTTACTCATTGTATCCCTTTAACAGACTTGTTGCAAAAGGAGACATCTCTGTGTGTAGTGAGAACTGGTGTTGACAAGTGCTCATCTCCCTTCTTTTAACTGTGAGAAGTACCCAGAGGTCTCAAGAGTATTATTAACATTGGACAGCTCTGTCTGAGGTGTAAGAGGTCTCTTCCACCTAACAATGGTACTATTTCACTGTTAAAAGAAAAAGAAAGGGTGAACCAGAGATTCGACTTTTCAGTTCTCTCGCTTGAATTAAGGCCTTCTCCCTTGCAAAAGCTCTGTAACATGGTAGCTGCTGACCTTTGATAAGGTTAGTGAGATCTGCCAGTTGACATCAGATGGATATTGCATCTTACAACAGCCTGTTTTCAGCCCTATCTCCATTCCATCATCTCATGAGAGTATACAGCATGATACAGAGTCTGGTTTTAGACCAACATATCCCAGCAAACCATGTTCTACAGGGTTATTTTTCGTGTCTCGCATGACACAGATACCTCAAAGCATTTGAGTGAGGAAACACAATTATGGCAAGATCTCAAAAGCCCAGCTTTAAAGTCAGGTCTGGCTTCCCAGATGTGAAGCAGTACTACACTGATTAGTGCATGAGCTCATTCAAGAACTTGATTAATTTCCACTATATATAGTAACAGTCTCAGGAGGCAGGTAAGCGTTCCTATATGTCGTTACAAAGCTAGGAAAGAGGAGGCAATGTGTCGCCCAGGGTCTCACATGAAATTACAGGGAACATGAAATGAAAACCAGAGAGCTTTCCTTTTCTCTCACTGCCTTTTTCCATGTTCCTCTCTTCTGCTTCTTCATGCTACTTCTCTGTTAGCCAAGCAAATTATGTGCAAGCAGAAAAATTACTTTTTAGGAAATACTTTGAACAAGCAAAGGAATTACTTGTAAAATAGTAGAACTGCTAGATCAGTGAAAAGTGAGGCTAATAGGGTCTTTCAGGAAATATGTAAAATTAAAATATGAGAACACATGAATGGGATGGCAAGTGGAAGTTTAGGGTTGGGAAGCCAGATGCAGGATGAATCGTGAACTTGGTGTGCAGGAGTCTGCATAGTGAGTAATGAAAAGGCACCGCCTCTTGTTTAAACTAGGCCCCTCTTTACTGATTGGACATTTTTGTGAAGTGTTGCCTAATTCCCATACCACTCATAGTAGTTTAAAAGACAAGATAAGAGCCTAAATCTTTCTTGTGTTTAAATCACTTGACTTTTGAGATTAGTATTGAATTCCATCCACTCTGGTGCAGACTGTGCTGTGAAAAACCACTGTTGTTATAAATGCACCTGATTCAGTCAGTAAGGACTATACAGCTTCTTTTTTTTAAAAAGTTATATTTTAATTGATAATTTTTATATCATATCTTTCTGAATTTAGTTATAACTTTTAGTTATAAACATGCTTATTAATAATTACTATCCCTTTAATGAGTAAGAATAAATCTCTAGTGGCTGTATTTCTTTTACTTATATTACATGCACTGTGATACATTTTTAAAAATATTTGTTATTAAGGAAAGATTTGTTTTTGCAGAAGCAGGGCTCTTAGCAAAGATTAAATGCGATTTTTTGAAAAGACTTTACCACAAAGTTAGGAGAAAGGATTTTTCTCTTTCTTTCTTTTTTCCACCCCCACAAAATCCTAGGCAAAATGAGAAATCCAGTTTTAGAGTTTTAATCTGGTTTTGTAGAAGGCAAATATTTTGATAACACAGGGGTTTTCTTTTAGTTTGATCTTTGTACTAGTCTTTAAAGATTTAAGTAATAAAAATGTTTGCAACATGCCACAGAGGTGATCAGATAGCTAATCAGAGGAAGAAAAAAGTCAGACTTCTGCTTATTTAATTCTCTGTTTTATCTATGTGCTGAAGTATTTATGTTGGCAATGAATTCTTGTAAGCTTAGACCAGAACATGATGTTTTTATGCTCTTAAATGTGAAACACCATTAGTGAGTCGTTGTTTTTCCAGTCTAGGCTTTGCCACATGATAGCAATCTGAGCTGGGGAGTGCCCTGCAGAGGAAGTGGTGGAGATGCATCTTGCAGTGCACTTTTCACCTCGTATCTCCTTATACAGCAACATTTCAGTCTTGTTTCTTAGTGTGAATGGGAAAAAAAACCCCACCTTATCTTTTGGTGTCTAATGTGGTTACTGCAAAAAGTCAGCCCTCTCTACTCTAAAAGAGAAAATTCTTATGTAATACCTGTTATTAATATGTTATAGCAACTAATGGAGGTAGTTAAGAGTAAGTAAACTGCACTTTAACCAAATCCCTGGAAGCCAGGCTGAATGGGGCTTTGACTAACCTGGTCTCATGGAAAGTGTCCCTGCTCGTGGCAATGGGGCTGGAATTAGATGATACTGAAATTCCCTTCCAAACTAAACCGCTCGAGGATTCTGTAAGTACAGTCTTCTAGTTAGGCAAGATTTTTCTACTGCTTTGGCTGGGCTAATTCTAAATGTTAAAAAATGGTTTCTTTGGCTTTTTTTAGAGAACTGCTTCACAGGCACTTAAAAACACTTGGCATGAAGTTATTTTCCTAATAATTTGCCACCAATTTTCTTCTTAATGGGATTCTATTTTTGCTAATTTTAATATTCTTCTAGAAATCTAAACTCTTCTTCACACTTGTGCTCCTCAAATATTTGTAGATTTTACTGTTGCTTTACAAAAATAATAGTAAGAATGAGATGCTAAAATTGCTATGCATTAAATATTTCAAAACAAGGTAAACCAAGCATTTTTAAAGATGATTTTCACATAGGTTTGATGAATTTTACTGATTGGAGTAAAAAACTTTGCTTCTCTAAAGATCATCTGAAGGTCAAAGAAAGCAATTCTTATGCAAGAAAAGCAGTAATAATTTAGATGCAGAGATGATATCAGGTTTTCTTTTAGGTAAAGGAGCTATGATAGAAAAATGACTGGAGTTACAATGTTGAACTTTAATTCTGTGGCAGGCAGTGTTGGATCTTTCTTGGTTTAGATGGTTCAAGTAGATCTTTTCTAAGAGGAAAAATTACAGTGATCTGAATTGTGTATGTTACGTTTTTGCAGTGGGAGACTGAGGTAACAGTTCTGTCTGAACAACTGATCATTTGTCCAGTGTATTTATCTTCTCAAAAAGCCACAGAAAGCAGACTATCTCTTGTTTAAAAGTGAAACAATAGTTTTATTGTTAAAGCAAAGGTTAGTGGCCCTGAGAAAAATAGCTTTTGAAATTTTCTTACAGCCCATAACAGACGTCTGGAAGACACAGCCTGTGTCTTCTTTTTCATAAAGCTGTATATATTTCAAATATATTTTATTTCAAACATTTAGATAAATTTACAATTTCTGCATCTTACATAAAAGCATGGCATTTCCGCAACTGACGGTATGAAAGTCAATGTGAGACACAATAGAATGGAAATAATTTTTTTTAGAAAAGAGCAATTAGAGAAAAGGGAAGGAGAGTCATTGCAGGAGTACTTACTAGGACATGTAAAAAAATGATAAACTTCTAGAATTGCAGATACTTCATTGCTGTGAATTAGGTGTAGGTTTGATGTCCAGGACTGATATTTGTTCTTGGGACAGAATGCATGCCTAAGATATAAAGAAAAGAGTAAGCTCTTTCTTGTTTATATGGTTTAATTTCCCTTGATGTGTTAAACCAAAAGCCACCATATTATGTTGAAATATTTTTTGAACGTCACTTTGGAACCAGATCTTTTTCTTTGGTGCTGTGTTGGATGAAGGTACCATTTCCTCACTAGCCCTACTTCTTAATCTCCAGCTGATGATTGCAAGGTGCTAAAGCAGTATTTGTTCAGGTAGGTAATTAACTGAAAATAAATGGTCTCATTATGTGTTGATTTCTCTTTAACAGGCAGAAGAAATACTCAGGCGGGAGTTGGAGAAGAAGGAAACACCGGGATTGTATTGTTTGCTTGGTGATGTTCTTAAAGACCACCAGTATTACGACAAGGCCTGGGAGCTTTCCAGGCACCGCAGCGCCCGCGCCCAGCGCTCCAAAGGCCTCCTGCACCTCCGCAACCGGGAATTCAGGGAGTGTGTGGAGTGCTTTGAACGTTCAGTGCAGATCAACCCTATGCAGGTTGGGAAATTATGCATATACGGCTTTGGTTTTAGTTTGTACGTTCAGTTTTGCATGATGATACTTCTTTAAAAGACAGTTCTGGGCAGTTAGCAAAATAAGAGTTTATCACTATTCTTAGCAAAATTTTCACCATGTGCTTGGAAGACTGGCTTAAAATGGTAGTATGAAATGAAGACATCCTTTTGCATGCAGGTAAATCTTTGCCTGTAGAGCTCTTTAAAAGAAATTTCAAAGAGATGAAGCCATTGGAAATTAATAATTACCATGAAATAAATTATGAACAAGTTACAAAGCAAAACAGTTACAAGAGGAATGCAGATTTTAATGAAAGTTTCCCTTCACCCTCTCTGAGTTTGCTCTGGCTTTGAGTTATGAATTCTCATCTCTGTATTTCACAGAAATGTTTTTTGAGTGTTCTGGTCTGACTTATTCTGGAGTCACTGAGAAACACTGTGTTATGCTTGTGATGACAATAGCTTTTAGTACAACAATGCATCAAAATTGAAACCACAGTGGAAAGAGTTCTCTTGATGAGGCTGGTTTCTCTTGCTGATCTTTGCAAGCTATTCTGCAGACAGCTTTTGTAATCTTGTTTCAGTTTCTCAGCCACTAGATCCCATCCCAATAAGGTTCACCCTGTGGAAGGTCTTCAGAAGTTAAAAAAAACTTTGTGGTTGTTTATGTATATAAATTGTGCTCCTCATAGCCATTTCTAGGTCCATGCAAAAGCAGGATATTCCTTCTTTTGTTCTTTGCCCCTCAAAGAGCACGGCTGAAGCTGCTGTTTTGAGTTCCATGTGACTAACTGGACGTTTGCTTTAGAAAAAATTTTAAATGCCTCCAGCCTTTCAAGTAACTTTCATTAAGCTTTTTTTCTATTTCGCTGACGTATTTTATTCCAATAAATCAGAGTCTTATTCAGATGAACTCCAGATAACTTATAAACATCTTTAGAATGGAAAGTAAAATGAACAAAAATGCCAGCAAAATATATATTACTCAGATAGGAATTTTATTTAGATCAAGAGGACTTCCAGATAATAAAGGGCTTCAGGAGATGGCCTACAGGGCTCAAAACTGAGAAATATTCTGCTGAAATGCTTTTTTATTTTGTGTCCTTTCCAAAGGAAGTTTAGAATGAAAGGAAATCCAAGAAAAATAGGCCAGTCCATATAGGAAAGTGAACATTTCCTCCTCTTGTTGCTTAGGAAGCTCTTTTTAAGATTCAGTTGAATTGTTTCAAACAAACAGATTGAGCAGCTAGATAGTGCAGATTGACATAGCTGTCTCCTAAATTCTGTCTGTATTCTGTGACTGCAGAGATGAATTGTTTGCTATTCTAGAGTTTCTTGTGGGTCAAAAGCAGAGTGGATTCTAAACTGATTCTAAATGCAAGGACTTTACCGCAAGGAAAATAATAATTAATTAAATTATTCACTTGTTCCCAGAATTGTGAATAATTTATCAGGTAAACAAAGACTCCCTGTTACAAAGAAATTCTAATTTTTTGTGGTTATTAGAAACCTTTCTGAAGGAAGAGATTTTTTTGACTGCATCAAGTGATTCCCCAAAATATGTAATGAATAAAATCATTCTCGCTCAACCCTCCTTTAATCTTGTGTATTTTTTAGCCAGCCACTCAAGTGTGGTTGAGGTCTTTGAGGTGTATAAGCTATATAAGCAGTCGCTCTATCAGTTTTTGGGCAATCCACAAAGACATGAAAGCCTTGCAGTTCAAATATACCTGAAACTTGTGTTCATTAGCACTGCTGCTCACAGAATTGTTTGTTCTAGTACACAGACACATTTCTGTTAATGACAGACACATTTCTCTTCTACTTTCACTGTGAGCATCTTGCAAGGCTTGACAAACAATTCCAGAGGTCAAAGAGCTCGCACAGTCAGTTCTCCAGTGGTGAAACCTGCACCGTTCAGAAGTGAGACTGTGCTACTGTTGCTCATTAGCTTTATAAGACATGCAATGACTGTTTTTCCTCTCAGGCTCTACAGAAACACTGTTTAACTTGTATCCTGAGCTATAAAGTTGGAACTAACCTTCAATTTCATGCTTGATCACTCCAGTCTCTGCCCCTGCTTTTCCTGTCCAGAAGTTACTGACCTAAAAAGAATATAAGGAGAGTTAATGAGGTAGCAGCCGTGTGGGGAGTGCTGGTGGACAAGAGAGCCTTAAAAATTAGATTGACTGTGTGGTTATTTACTATTAGGATTGCCCTCTGAAATTTGAGAAACATAGTTTTCTCTTCATGTGGAATTTCTTCCTTGATTGATGAGTTTATGAATCATGAAAGTGACAGGTTGACAATGCTGAGAAGAAGGTTTTCACGTTTGCCCAGCCCAGATGTCGTTGCTAATTCTATCTTCGCCTATTTATCCACATGTTCCAGGAATGGGCCATCCACTTACACCCCTCATAAGCAAAAGGATATCTTTATTGTCAGGTTTATTCCTTTCTTTTCTCAGTGTCATGAAGATTAGATTGCCCACGGGTGCCAGGTCTGACAAAGATCAATGTCATCTGTTTGTATTCTGGGATCTAAGCTTTGAAGCAGAATAACTATAAATTTTATAGCAGTTAAGTCAGATATAAGCAGATATAAGTTGAATTTTAGAGACAGGAAAATGAGTTTGAAGTGGAGAGAACTGTAAGAATGTTTGCTACAGTTTGCAGTTAGTCTGTAGAGGTAAAAGCTGCTTGTGTATGAACCAACAGCGTCATCCTCAACCCTGTAAAATCCCTGATTTAAAAAAATTTAGGTAATGTTTTTGTGGTTAAATATTTGTTACAATTTCCTAAGGAGAACCTGAATTATCAGAGTTAGTTGCTTCAGAACTAGTACCCAAAACACAAGAGAATATAAAAATTAAGCAGACACCTCAAGAAGTAATGTGTTGTTGTGTGATATGGAGTTAATGTAACCTGTTTTTCCATTTTCCTCTGCCCCACCTCTTTCCCTCTCAAAAAACTTCCCAAGAAAAACCTGGGGTTTTTTTTAACCTTGGCATATAGAATGGAGAAATGGCTGAATTTATTGCAATAGAGTAGTAGGACTGATTTTGCAACACCTTATAAAAGATCCTGTTTTGTTTTGACTGCATGCATTTAAAAAGCATAATGCTGTCAGAAAATGTTCTGTTAATGTACTTAGGGCTTAATCATTTTCTGAATTATGAAACTTTTATAAAAGGTAATACTGGTTTGCTTGCAGCTCTTTGAGAATTAACCATGTGGCAAATCAGGAACTTGCTGTATGAAAATGTTTTTTGCTGTAATTTATGCCATTATGTGATACTATTTAGAGTAGAACCGCAGTAGAATAGTAGACTATTTCAATTGGAAGGGACCTACAATGATCACCTGGTCCAACTGCTGACCAGTTCAGGGCTGACCAAGTTAAAGCACATTTTTAAGGGCATTGACCACAGGCCTATTAAACACTTAACAGCCTTAAGGCATCAACCACCTCTAGGAAGATTTGTTCCAGTGTCTAACTGCCCTCTAGGTAAGGAAATGCTTCTAAATGTCCAAACTAAACCTCCGCTGGTGCAGCTTAGTACCATTCCCATGCATCATACCACTGGACAGCAGTTCTGTGTGAGCCAGCAGTGAGCCCTGGCAGCCAAGAGGGCAGTGAATCCTGGGATGCATCAAACACAGCACAACCAGCAGGTCAAAAGGAGGTATTACCCTGCTGTCTGCAGTTCTCACCTTGAGCACTGTGTGCAGTTTGGGGCCCCACAATTTCAGAAATATGTGAAGGTCCTTAAAGCATCCAAAGGAAGTCTACAAAGCTGGAAAAAGGGCTGACTGGAAGGAACATCCTGAGTGGAGCAGGCTTGTCTAATTTGGAGAAAAAGAAGTTGAGACGTGACCTCATTGCTCTCCACAGCTCCCTGAGAAGGGGCAATGGAGAAGGGAGGTGCTGAGCTCTCCTCCCTGGTTGAATCCTTATTGATGAGAGGTATTTGGTTGTAACAAGTAAAGACTTTAAATGCAAGATTACTGAACTGGTAAAGTTCTGTTCTCTGTGCAAGGTGTTATTTAAGTACATTTCTATCTCTAAACATTGTGATAGAAACTTGAGAAGGTCAGTGTTCTGACAAGAGAAGGAGCCTGTTTGGTCATTTGAGATGTATTTTGTTAAATGTGATTATCTTGAAAAACATTTCCTAGTGTATCATTTGACCTAATTGTAGTAGTATAAAGTGAATGGGGATTTTTCACAAATGAAAGCAAAATATGCAGACCTCTAAGTAGCTATCACTTTGTTCTGTAAATGAAAATGGACTGTTAAAGAGCACTTCACAAATGGTTAAGTGATCTTCATGCAGTCAACACCTTTGTTTATCCATATTTATTAAAACTTCAAACCTAAAGTTTTTCTGTAATCAGCGTACAGGATACTATTTTTTCCAGTACAATACTAGCATAGCTGAAGATGGGTAAAAATCAAAATGAGTTGTGTGTTCTCCCAGGGCAAATTATTTATCTTGTGCTGAAGTATCCGTTTATGTAGGTAACCATTAATGTTTTCTCTCCAGCTAGGTGTATGGTTTTCCTTGGGCTGTGCATACATTGCTTTAGAAGGCTACGAAGGTGCTGCCAAAGCATTTCAGCGCTGTGTCACATTGGAACCAGATGTATGTACTTTTGAACAAACTATTCAGATGGCTTATCTAAAAGCAGCAAGGATGTTTTCATTATAAACAAGCAAAGCAATAATGAAAAACTTGTTTAAACCTTAGCCCTTTGAATAAATTAAGCTTCTTCATGAAGGATATATTTTTGTCATAAGGCATCATAAAAATACTTACCCAGTACGTAACTTTGTCCAAGTATGAGTGTGTGAATGTTAAAATATATTTGAAAAAATCCTTTATGCTTGCACACATTGCTAAAACAGACAAATGGGACTGACTAAATTGTGAGGAGAGATAAAAAGAGAGAAAACAAAAATTATATTAAAATATTTAGTCCTCTAACTAATCAAATTCTCCTGAAAAAAAAGGTCAAGTTTACATGTGACAATAAATTTGTAACTGTATGTTTCAGGAGCACAGGGAGAATGGAGCTCAGCCATTTTTTCAGGATGCAGGGCATGCATGTGTACAATACTGTAGTTTGAATGTGCATTGAGACAGTGAAGGTGACAGCTGAATTACCTGAGAAATACACTGACAATACTTTTGCCAGAAGGCCTGACTGTCAGCTTGTTGCTTGCTTAGAGTTAATGCCATCTACTCAATAGAAACTGTTGTTACTCATTCTTTTCTCTTGGAGAAAAGAATGAGAAAGCAATGAGAGGTGACAGAGTATTTTTTTTTCTTTATTATAAAACGCAATAACTTCCTTAGGGGAAAAAATGTACATATAGACATCAATGGAATTCTTACTTTATATATTGTTTTTTTTGTTGTTGTTCAGTGCAGTAAATTTACTTCCAAGTAGATATTAACACTGGGTTCACTTATCTCTCTAGGGTCTGTATTTAATTGTATTCATATGAGCCAGCTGACTTCTCAATGGGTTAAGCGGTGGATTTTTATGAGTAAAAGGTGCTGGGCTGGCTCTCGGTTGGAGGCAAAACCTGTCTTTATACATCTGCAGCTGTAGCAATGTAGTGACCATTTTCATGAATTAAATCTCAGAAAGGTTTCCCAGCATGAATAAAATGCTCCTTAAGCCTCGGGATAGCCTTCAGTATGGAGTACATTTCATTGCAGTGCTCAGACTCTAGTCTTCAAATCATTTCCAGTTGTCACTTTGCTGAATTCAGTGATGGGGTTTCACATTTACAGCAGTGTCAGGCAAAGGGCAGGAATCATCTCTGCTCGTCTCTGCTGGTTTTACCTGAGGTGTGTTAGGGGACATCAGGTCACTTCTGTCCAGTAACAGAGTGGTGCAGTTGAAGTAGCTTCCAGCTAGTGAGAAGTGATGAGCTGCTGGGGGAGCACTGACCTTTCCAGCCATTCCAGCTAGATTCCACAAGAGCATGCTTGTTTACAGCTGGGACTGAAGGCAAGAGCTGACTTAGTGTATTGCAACCCCAAGGCAGTTAATTGATATTTATATACCTGATTCTTGCTGATGTAGTCAAATATTTATGTATTTCAATTTTAATATAATAATTTATACTTCAATGCAGTATTTTAACTGCCATGTAGAAGGTTTCTGTCAATATGTGTGGTTAGCAAAATCAATGATGTTTGGCAGTAGTTTCACTTATGTATTTTTATAAAGTAAACACAATGTAAGTGAATAAATTTTTTGGTACTTCTCCTTTTATCATTACAGAATGCTGAGGCCTGGAACAATTTATCAACTGCTTATATCAGATTAAAACAGAAGTAAGTACTTCAAAAGAATTAGAAGACATTGTTTCCAAAACAAATAACTATAGTTCCCTTTTTTTGACATGGAGTTTTTTTATTATTATAAGATGCTTAACTCATATTTTGCAGTTCTTTGCCCTTCAGTTCTCTCTCTCAAGCTGGATCACTGGTAACTATTTTATTTTAGAGGAAATAATTTTGTAACTTTATACAAGTAGCAGCCTCTCTCTACACTTTTTTGTTGTTAGAGGTATCTATGATACAGTAAGTACAACCAGTGCAAAATATTCATAATAAAGATGAATAATAAAAACTACTTTGAGCGTGAAGTTAAGAAGATAGGCCCATTTCAAGCAAACAATATATTGAGACCTATCGTAATTTCATAGGATATTTTCCTTAGTAGATTTAAGGGAAAACCAGGCAGTTTGGTTTTGTTATACAAAAGGAGATGGTGTTCTGCACACATGCTAGCTGGCTTATTCTTCTCCCTCAAAACTAATGATTCATAAAAGAAGCTTTGACCTAAGTGGACTGCCACTCTTATTTTGTATTTTTTTATATCAATGCAATGTAATAAAAGTTTACGTGTAAGAATTTGATATTTAAGAATTTTCACATTATAACTTGTTACCAAAGAATGAAACAAAAGAATAAGATAAACTATTTTTAAAAACCTTACTTGAAATCTGACATCACTCTGGTTACATAGTCAGGAGGCAAAGTAACAAAAGAGAGAAAGAATAGTAAGCTTGCATTAAAGTGTAAATTTATAAACATACATAGGAAAAGTGAGAAGCAATATGGACTTAGGAGATAGATATGTCAATGGGAGCAGGAGGGAGGAGAAAATGAAGTGTTAGAATAACTATACAAGGCTAAAAAGTAATAGAAAGCAAGAGCTTGTTTTAACTTTTCAGTAGTTCCTTTTGTCTTTAGCAGTGCCTTGAGTATGTGCAATTCATGTGGTCGTTGCTCCTTCTTTTCCACACAATTCAAAATGTCAGATGCTCAGTGTACTAGCTTATGCTTGTTTCATAAAAGTATTTTTAATCAAAATAATTTTCTGTCTGTTAATCTGCTACAAGGCTGAGAAACTACTGAGTGATTCGTTTCAGCTTACTGGTTTAATTTTATTATTCTTAATCTATTCTTGTGATCTAATATGCTAAGCACATACAAAACTTGTAACCTATTTGATACGGTAGCAAAAGTTATAAATGGCGCCATGTTACTGAGCTTTTTTCCTACAGAATCATGTGAGATAGGACTCAATGTCCAGTAAATTTTAAGTGAGTATTACGTGTTGATAGCCAAGTGTGGCCTGTACTTGCTGTGGAATAGCAACTTCTTTGATTATTTGTGTAGTCACTTATAGGTCAAGACTATGTGTGAGCTAGTTTAACTCTCTCTCAAAACAGAGAGTATCTGTAGCAGTACACTTAAATAATTTGTGTGGGGATACATAAATTCTTATTTTTCAAGCCTGCCAGAAGAAAAAGTAAGTGGAGTGAGGATTTAAAAAGAAGGAAAACAAAAGAAAGATATTTAGGTTAACAGCTTTCTTTCACTCCCTCAAAAAACCGGCTTTACGCCAAACAGGCTTTTAATTCAGGCTCACTCATAGATTGTGAATTTGGCCAAGGCTTGGCAGAGTCTCACACAACAGGCAAATATAGCATAAGTACATTTTTTTGAAAAGTGTATGCAAGCAACTTGCTAACACCCAAAGGACAGGGGTCTTGTTGATTTTTGGGGTTGTTTGCTTTTTAAGACTCCACAAGTTTTGTGTATTCTGAATTTCCTCCAGAAAAATTAATTGTGATGAAAGCAGACTCCATGCTTTTGTTTACCAGAAAAACTACTCTGTGTGCCAGGAGGTCTTTGAAATCTAGGTCTCACATTTCTCAGAATAAACTGGGACTGGCCCTCTGTCCTTTGTATGAAAGATTCCTGGTTTCCAAGACCAGATAATGCATTTGTACTGCCTACTGTTTCCTATCTGGGTATGAATTCACTTAACTGGTTAAGGATAATCCATCATTTTGTGATTGGTTAAATACACAGGGGATTTGTTTTGAGAATCTAGAGGATTTTATTACATAGCAAGCATGATGATTTGTGGAATACTATTTCCATCCCATCCCTTCGGTATCTTAACTACATTTCCATCTTACTGGCATCTGCCCTCCTGATAGCTTATTAATTTTCAGGAAGGTAGGGGAGATGATACAGACTAACCCTGCAGATGGTGGAGAGCAGTTGCAGAAACAATACTGTCAGAGAGCTGTGGCAGATCCCAACTTCCATTGTAGCAAAATCCACAGAAGGAACAGGACTGTGTTATTTTCTAATTTAATCTAGTAAAATCAGGGTCTGAAATCCCTTAGTGAGATTGTTAACAGGAGAAAACTCAACTCTTTGCACATTTATTCATCAGCATCACATCTATCAATATATCAGAAGAGAGAGAAAAGGGGAGTGGATATGGAAAGATCTTGCATGTGGACTGTTCTGCTCTAACTATGCCAAATGACCTGTTCTTCTTAAATAATTTTGCTCTATCAGTCCACTCTCTTATGTATTTGATAACTCTTAATATCATGGCATTAGATTGGTAGTTATTTACATGTTTCCCTGACCAAGCTATTTCAAACTTCTAATGGCCTGATCAACTACTTAGATATTACATTGTCTTGGCTTGTGTTTATACTCTCTTGGACTCTCTTTTTAAAACTCAACCAACAGTTTCTTTGGGCTGTCTTTCTTTAGAGAAAACACTTTTAACAACTTAGTCAAGCAACATAGAGCAAGTGAACTGCATATTTTGATAACAGGCCATCTTTATATGGTATTTATTAAAAAGAGATATATCATTATGCCTTACCAAAGAAGCTTAGGAAAGCTCCATTTCAAGTCTTAATTTAAAGGAATCCATTCCTTTGTGGTTTTTTACGTATCATGACTGTCCAACTGAGAGTGTGACTGTCCAACTTCAGTCTCTTAGAAAGAAAGGTATCATTCCAGTTCTCTAGCAGGGTTATTTTAAAGTATCAAATTTATTGCAACTTTTTGTAGTATGTTTAAGGCTTTAAACAGTAAACTCGCAAACCTCACCAACACGTTTCAGATGGCATGTTGTTATCTGAGGATGGCATTACTGCTCCCCTAAGGAAATGGTCAAGAGTTGACTGCAGTGGATGCATATGAAAAACTAAAGATGCTTTGTAACTTGATGATGATTTTATAGGTATTGTGCTGTCTAGCTTTATTCCATAACACTGTCTCCTGTCAGTATGAGATGGGTCAGATTGGAGAAGGACCCTGGTAGTGTTTGGGGCCATTCTGACACATTTGTACTGAGCAGCACAGCATCAGGGATCAGAAAGGTGTAAGTAAACCTTTCAGCTGACCTAAGGATAAAAATGTTTGAAAATGATGGGCTTCTGTGCAATGGATATGCATGTTTGCCATGTGCAAATGTTTAAAATAAAGGTGATTAAAAAGTGTGTGTGATTAAATAAGTCAATACCATTCTGCATCTATCATTAATTCAGTGATTTTTAATTTTTTAATGTGTGTTACAACTGCAGTATGTGTAAGATTTTCTCATGGCTCCAGTTAAAAATTTGGAAAGGAAAATATTGACATAGATGGCAAAATTATGATACGCTTTTGTAAAAAAAAATAAATTACAAGAGCTAAGAGAAGTTACCTAGTTCGAATTACAGAGTGTACTGTTGTGTATGAACTAATACAAAATAGTTTGCAAGAGAGATTAAGGAGTGATCAGTATTGTAAATTACAAGCAATAGCTTTTGCATGGCACTGTGTCCTAAATACGATTTTTTAAAATAAGCAGTTTTTTTGTTGATGCTGTGCCAACTGATTTTAGTGTAGAAATCTTCTGTAATAATTTATATTATTATTTTATTATTGATTAGGATCAAAGCATTTCGAACCCTCCAAGAAGCTCTCAAGTGCAACTATGAGCACTGGCAAATATGGGAGAACTATCTTCTCACCAGTACAGACATTGGAGAGTTTTCAGAAGCAATTAAAGCTTATCACCGGCTCATGGACTTAAAAGAAAAGTACAAGGATACACAGGTGGGGAAATTTTCATATGTAGTCATCCTGTATGTTCACTAATTTTTGTTCAGAGACAGAGAGATTGCTGATAGCTGCTGATAGCTGTGGTGTCAGCAATAATAGTGCACATGCTAATGAAATTATGTAGGCAAATGTTTTAAGTTTTGGAGATTTGGACTCTAAGAATAAATTTTTAAAATGAAACTGGACAAAACTGAAAACCTTTGCGTCCAGATTGCATCAGACTTTGTGAAAGCACGTGTGTGAGCCTTGCAGTTTCAAGACCTATTTTTATATAAAATGCAATTCATAATCCCTTCTTTCCATATTGTTCCTGCATATCTTGGTGTCAGAAATAATATCAATTATTTAGTTGAAAGAAAGGGAAGCTTTTCCCATGTATTGGAAAATTCCACAAATGAGCCTTTGAAAGTGAACTGAATTCATCACGGTCATAATATTGATTCTTCATAACCAGAACAAAGAAAAATAAGAGGTATTTTGCTCATCTTTCACTTCAGTTAAATTTTGTGTTTGTAAATGTATGCTCTGGACAAAATCCAGAGAACCTACCTTAACAGCTTCAGCTGGGATGGTGCCTTGCCTGAAACCAGGTCCTGATCCTAGCAGGGCTTTGCACACACAGTGAAAATAGCAAGGTGAATCTGAAAGGCAAGACAAAGAATCTCTCAAGGAGAATAATAAAACACCTTCAAGAGCCTTTGCAAAATTAGCAGATCTGGTTGAAGAGCTTATGAGCTCTTAGTGAGATTGTGTGGTACCAGGGTAAGAGGAACCAGCTGCTGCTGCTCATGGATCCCAGAAGAATGTTTTGTTTCTTGTCCCATAAAAAGAGAAAAAGTAGCTTTCCTGAGAATTTGAGTCCAGTGATGAGGACAGAGAGCAGATAGAATTAGTTAAAATTGTGGAGACATCTCATTTGGTCATGGGGGACAGGGATGTTAAATACTTTTTTCACGTTACTTTTTAATGACAAATTTAATGACAAATACATGAGTGCAATGCTTATTACTAGTAAAGCCAGTCATGCACAGGATAACATTCTGTATTAATAAAATCTTTCAGGTTTGGTATAGCTAAACATTAAACATTAGCACAAAAGAGTGTCAATGGAAATCTGTTTTATATGTGGTAAAGATTAGTGTGTTTGGCAGCTGGAGTACTGTAGTAGTGGTGGGGCCTGTCATGGAGCATCTTGTAGATGGTTGGCTTTTTTCAACTAATTTTTTTTCTCAATTGCTACTTAAAATAGCATTTTTAGGGGTGGTCTACTGTATTATTTAAAACAGACTGACAGCTGACTAGGAGTAGAGGTTTCAACATATATTTGCCCATTTGAGATATTTTGAGATGATACAGACGCCTATTACTGTTATTTGTCAAATTTTATGCAATATATTTTATTAAAGGATTTGAGGATATTGCTTGTATTACATTTCTATTTTTGTTGCATAACTGTTTTCATCTTGGTCTCATAAAACTTCTGTAACTTTCAAAGAAGTATATATATGGTGTCTTTCCTAAATTATTTTTGCATCTTAATTTTAACTTTGGCTTCTGATATGTGAAGTGTTTTATGGGTTTCATTGTAACTTCTAATACAGTTGCCTAAATTAGGAGGATTTTACTAGTTGCCAAGAAAAACCTCAGGGCCTGATTAGAGAATTTCAGGCTTGAAATAATTATCTTGCAAGAGGAGGGTATTTCTGTAGCAAAACAAAAAAGCAGATAAAAATAAAAGCTTCTGCTGAAATTGTTTACAAAGTTCACCGTTAATTGGTGAGCCTCTCCTTTTTTCCAACTGGACTGTTTGGAATAGGGATGATCTATAACCATCTTGTGCAATTGTATTTTGACAATGTGAAATCATGAACATGAGTAAATGAAAACATACACCATTGTTTCCATTCAACATAGTATGATCTTCTCTCAAGTTATATTTACTATTTGTAGTCATCATAGATTTTAATTGATAGACTACTAAGCTACATGACATAATGCTGAGAAACACGGTAGGAATTTTTAAAAAAATAAATATGCACAGGACTGGAAGAAGTAAGTTGAGTCATGGATTCCAGTTCTTTGTGAAAACCAACTGCTTTTAGCATAATCATTGCTGCAGAATACGCCTTGTGAGACTGAATGTATCAATTACATATGTGCAATTGGATATACAATTTGAAATGCCCTTGATTTCTGTAGCTACATCAGACTTGTAAATTTTATTTCAGAATAGTATGAAGTCATATTTTTATATCACTGATTTCTTCTAATAATAGTAAAGCATTTAGATTCCTGTTGGTGATTTCTATTAGGCCATTTTTGTCCTTTGTGCCAGTCTTCTGAGTACAGCACACAGATTTGGGAAATTTTTCTTCTGTGCTGTTCTAGTTATTTAACATTGCCATCCATGTGGCAAAGGTTCTGAGATCATGATATTGTGAAGCTTGAAGATATGTACGCACAGATTCTACAGATAGAATTGGACAAGGAAGAGATAAAGGGCTCCTTATAAATGAGCAACGATGCAGTAAAAGATTACAGCAAAGGACAGTTTCAAAAGTCTCAGTTTGTTAGCATTGCATATAAATGTTAAAAGCACACTTTCTTACCTTCCCTCCTTACTGGTTCTTAAAATTCTTCACATTTCCATGTATCTTTTCATTTTCACAAAGCTGAAAAATGTACCTGGAAAACCTTCAATATATGTGTTATGTAATAAAACAGAAAGGCTAACTGAATAATCCATAGTTTCCACTAGTAAATCAGTCACTAAAAAGTACCCAAGGAGAAAGCCTTACCTATTATAATCATCAATTTGGTCTCTGAATTATTGATATGAGCTGGTAAATGTACCTGGAATGTTTCTGCAATTCCTGATTATATTAATTTCCATCACATTTGTGCTTATGGAGGCAGTCAGCCTTTTTTACTTGGAGTGTTGCAGTCTTGTGAATGACAAACTTATTTTGTGGTTGGAAAAACTGTTTCGATACAGTATTTCAGAAACCATATCTTCATTATGTGCTGTCAAAAATTATGAATAGAGAAGTATGGACAAAGGATTCCACTTTGCAATTCTGTGCTATTGAGATTCTAGCAAAGTTTTTCTGGTACCCTTTCCATCAAGTAACATCCTCATTTCAGCAGTTTGTGTTGCCAAACCATTTCTAACTAAAGGCCACAAGAGCATGTTCCAAGGAGATCTTGAAAAGCGAGGGTAGGAGTTAATAATTTCTGGAGCTCTACTTAATTTAAGTAGCTCACTAATGACAATTGTCATTATTATAAAATCCTTAGTTTGGAAGGGGAATAGGAAGAGCTCACAGACTGCAAATTTGTTATTTTGGATCTGTTATCTGAGGGTTCTCCTCTTTCTTGGGCACTGTCAAGTTTGATTAGTATTAGTGAAGCATCTGAAAATGGTTTAACCAAGAGAATTTTTATATGAAAGGAGTTGTTTGGAGAACAATTGTGAAATGAGAGTAACTGATGAAAATCGCTCCATTTATAAATGACTTGGTTTATTTCTAAGGTTTTGTCTCACAGTGTCTTTTGTTCAGTTTGTAGTAAACACATTATTCACAAAAGCAAAGGAGAAGGAGGAATGCTAATGGTGTGATGTCATACTAAACATGAACTCTCTGGTCATAGCCCAGTTCATTAAAAGAGTCATGAAGAAAACCAACCAACCAAAAGTATCCTCTACTGCATGTTTGGGATCTTGGGCCAAAAGAGCATTGCTGTAGTAGTTTAGTGTGTATGGCAGTTTAAAATCTCTCAAAGATACAAGTTTTTACTTTTTTGGCAACCTAAATTGGAAGACTCTGCTACAATGCTAGTACTTCTGGATGATTTGTACAATTCACTTGCAGTTTGAAATAACTTTATTTAACAAGTGTGGACAACCAAGCCTTAATGATTCATTACTGTTTAATGGACCCTGTAATCTGGGTCTTGACACTAGTTTCATTTTAACTGCTGTAGTGCCAAAGCTTACATGATGGATTACAAAAAAAGGAAATGGATTATTATGATAGAAGTGTAAGTAAAGTCAAGACTGTGGGAATAGGGCTAATTTTACTTGCTGCATCCTACTGATTAAGGAAGCTCTTTTTTTTTTAATGTATGAACAAAATAAAACGTTTTTAAAAAAGCTTTAAAACTTTTGATGATTTTATATGATATTCACATGAACTAACATTTGGACTTTGATTAACAGTTTTGTTAAACTGAGAAATTGATTGAGAAGTCTTATATCTGTGTGTGTATCCTCAGGACCAGTTCTGGTTCCTTGTCAAAAGAGAATACAGTAGTGTTTTTCTTGCACCTATGTTTGTTTATTACAGTGCTTTAGTAATGGAAATATTACGACTTGCTGGTGTTTTTCTAGCAACTCAATATAGAAGACCTGGTTAATGATGAGATTTGGTGCCTTATATTCCAAATTATGAATATAAATTGGACTATTAATAGTTGATCATATTTTCTGTTATCTTAAGTGAATTTTAAGAGATCTTGAAGGAACTGCCAGTTTGTCATATCATTTTATAAGTAATATGAGCGACTGCTGTGGTTTTGGGGGGACAAGAGGGGAGCTGTTTAACATTATCAACCATTTTGATTTATTTGGGTTGTTCTGCCAAGAATTTTCTGTATATGATAAACTCATTATTTTTTGGGATGCATTGTAATGGAGTCATTCTACAGAAGAAAAGTTATTTTAGGAAAGTGACATATCACAAGTGCTAAACTGGGTGTATTTTTATTCTCAGTGTGATATACTTTGATACTTTCATAATTTTTGTATTATTTTCTGCCAGTGAACTGCATCTTGATTTGTGAGGTTTTTGTAGGGTTTGCAGCTATTCACAAGTCATCTTTGAAGTTAGTTTTATTACTGTCTTGATATTAATACTGCTGTGTGTGAGATTTCATGGTGTTAATGTCACATGGACAAAAATGTTGAAGCATTAAAGTTGCCAAATGACAGGCTCACAAGTTAGGAAGTACCAGCATGAAGGTGTTTGTGCAGCTCTTACTTGCCTATCTTGAATGTGACCCTGATGAAATTTCCATTTTGTTTTCATCCTTATTTCTTCCCCAGTCTCTCTGTCTCCTGCACTGCACAGGATGGATATTACTCAGTTGATAAGCCACAGCTTTTCTGGGGTTTATTTTCTTCTAATTCATCATAGGATCTACTGCCTTGATTTACATTTGCTGTTTCCTATTTTGCTGAGAAATTGAGGCGAAGTGACACTGTTTTCTGGTTCTCTGTGTCCAGTTTGGGACAAAAAGTCTGGTATGATGTTGCATTTTTTACATGCAAAACCAAGCTCCCACCAGCAGCTGCACATGCTCAGCATTTCTGCAGGTCAGATCCCACATTCTCAAGCCAGTGATTCCAAAAGTATGGCCACTAATGAGAGGAGTTTGATGGAACTGATTTGTGTAGTAAATCACCAGGAGTGCATTAAAAACAGAGATTCCCAGGGTGATATTCCATCACCTTCCAGTTTCCATCTTATCCACTTATCTTTCACTTTCTGCTGGTTGTTAAATAGAGGTCCTGTAAAAAACAGTGTCTTCCATTACCTGAATTAATTTGGCTTAGCCTATTTACTGATCTTTTCATAACTGTATTAGAAGGTGAAAATATCTATATTTTCTGCCTCAGTTTCCTTTACCCAAATTTCTGTCTTATATTTTGGCCTCTTCACCCACACCAATATAGAATCTTATAGATGAGGTTTAAATCAGTTGAATTAGTCCATGTATTTCTTAGTAAATTCTGTACTTGCCATGTGGCACAATCATTAGTAGAGACCAAACATTACAGCTAACATTATATATACTGATGTTGATTTGAGTTAAAATTTGAGTTGAAATAACAGCTCTGTCCTGCTGCTTTTTTAAGGTGCTGGCTATTCTTGTCAGAGCTGTGGTGAATGGTCTGGCAGATCGTGCTGGAGAGGTATCAAGTGGATTGAAGGGGAAACTGCAAGAGCTCTTGGGCAGAGTCACTTCACGAGTGACTAATGA
Organism: Camarhynchus parvulus; assembly: GCF_901933205.1. Taxonomy (NCBI): domain Eukaryota; kingdom Metazoa; phylum Chordata; class Aves; order Passeriformes; family Thraupidae; genus Camarhynchus; species Camarhynchus parvulus. The sequence continues at coordinate 35,567,465 of NC_044573.1, forward strand.
TGGGGCAATCTGGAGACTTTATGCCCAGCTTTATGGAAATGGAGAGAATGATAGTAGTGAAGATATTGAAAAGGTAAGAACTATAGTGCTGTAGTAGAACATGCTCTTGTTCCAGACCTGTTTTGCTTTAGTGTTTTTATAAGCACATTGTATTTTCTCCGTGTTCCTACAGCACGCATTTTTGTTGCACACAACAGGAGCAAGATGTTTTATATCAGTTCTCTTGGACTTAAAAAAAAAACCTCTTTTTTTACCTGTGTTTCATTTCAAAACATCCTATCACACCCTACACAGCATATGTGTATGGTCCTGAATTTGTATTCTGAAACTTCTTGGCAACAGTCTAACATCTATAATCAAATGGTGGTGTGGGTTTTGGCTTTTTTTAAAATTGAAATATTTGATTCAGAATATAGAATATTGCAGCTTCTGAAAAGAAAAAAAAGGATCTTAAACGCATGATCTAGTAGCAGCATAAGCCATCTGTGTTCTTTATAATCACTAAGGGAAAATGCACTTAAAATAATCTACACCACAGTTAGAGTACCCAGAGTAGAATTTTTTTTGTCCTTAATTAGCTTAAAATGGAATTAAAGAACTATATATAATCCTTAGTCTGTTGAACCATTGGTTTCTCTTTACTCATCACTGGTTTTGCTGTGTTAACTTACATTTCTTTTCCTTATCACTTCCCAAGGAATTAAGGTGATTGCATTTCCAGAATAACCACTCTGCACTGCTAGAAGTGTTCACTTTGTTGTATACTGGAGCGTGCTTTGCATTTGGTATTGAATTTCAAGAAGTTCAAATAGTCTTGCACAGTTCAAAAATAATTAGGTCATCGGATCTTCACTGAAGTTGAAAACACACGATGTCAGCATTCAGTATATGTTCACCAATGGGGGTATGCCTTTGGCCTGGGCACAAAATGCCTCTCTGGAGGATTGCTTAATATCAAGCAGGGAAGATGGTTAGGCCTATGAATTGTATTCCTGTGGGCTTAAATTTATAATAATTTGTGCCTTGCTCATTGTCTCTTTGTGCTCTGCCCCGTGAAGAACCATGTTTAGTCATTGTTGGTGTCTATTATACCTCCAATTCCTCCCTTTTGTCTTCTCTATTTTTCTTTACAGCCGAAGAGTAAAAGGGATTTGGGCTATTTAGAATGCAGAAATACAGACACTGCAATATCCTGCAATATATCCTCACATTCTTACTCAGACATGCAAAGCAGCAGAGGCCCTGTCTATACTATGAATGTAATCATTTCTGTATCTGGTTACATCATGGTATTTTTAACTAACCCAGTTAAAAACATGGTTTCAATTGTAGAGTAGACAGTACTTTAACTGTGTTTCCTAATCAGGCTGGTTGTGGAACAAACAGTCTATCTTGCCTGTGAGATGGAATGATGTTTATAAATACTTAAGGTATGCTTACATGTGTATCCAAATATCCTGGTATGACAGTATCACAGATCTGGATCATAAAAGAACAAAACTGCCTAAAGCCACGGCATATATTAATTTACAGTGTAAAAATTAATTTGCAATGCACCAAATGATCACTGATTTCTGATATCATGTTATGGAGTAAAAATGAGAAAACCTGTATTTATTGGCTTCACAAGCACCATCATGGGTCAGTCAGATATTCAGTGAATATAACTGTATCTGTAGAAAAATTCTAGATATATAGTCAGTTTGCCACCCACATTCATTAGGCAAAAGCTCAGTGAATTCTAAAAGGGCATTATTTACTATACTGTGGCAAAGAGATGGGAACAAACCTTTGAATGTGTCATGCACCTCCTTACAAATGTAGGTTTTGACCTCTGTACCTTCCCATTCTGTGCCTTATTTAGTGCAGGTTTAATTATATTTCACCAATTTTGTTCCTAACATTGAATTCGAAAGAACAATCTTGTATGTGTGGCTATTTTAAAAGAGTGTCTTGATTGCTGGGGGTTTTTACTTTTCTGTTCTGCTGATACATCTGATGCCACATTAATCACTAGGGTCTACAGTTAAAATTCACAGCAGTGCTTTGTAAATTGAATCAAAATCAGTCAAGGTTTGCAAGTTAGGAGTGTAAAATTACTGAAGTGTTGGGTTTGTGGTTCTGTTTTGGAGTTTTTTTCTTTAGTTTAGCATATATTTACTCTCACACTTCAGTGTGTCTGAACTGCCACCTCATTCAGTACTTCTTTCTTCCCTACACTGGATGCAGTCCAGTCCACACCTTTCCCACTGAGGAATCTTTCCAGCCTTCAAGTTTCCTGCTGATCCATCCCAGGCTATGAATCCCTTCTGTTCCTTGAACTTTCCCCAGCTCATAACTGTTTCCTTTCAGGATAAATCCAGGTTCCAGAAGTGCAAATAAACAGCCCACAAGACTTAGAATTCTTTCCCCTCCTTGACATCTGTCAGCAACCCCCCTCAATTTGCTGCTCTGGCTCAGACACATGTAGACTGAAATCAGACTGCTGTAAAAACTGTTGTTCCTTCTCTTGGAAATTCTTGCCTCTGCTTGCCAGAACTACTACCAGTTATAACCTAGGTTATTATGAAAAAAAAAAGGTAATTCACTCTGGTTTGACTTAATATCCCTTTATTGCCATTTACAGCAGCATGGCAGTTCAGTCACCTGTGCCATTGTGAGAGAAGGTGGAAGCTTCTGGGGTGACAACCCTCACAATCAGAAGTCTTTACTGTGCTCATGTATATGTCCCACACTGAAACTTTTTTATTCTTTTATATTAAACTCTTGAAAAAGGTAACTGGAGAGTTGTTATTGAACTAAGCCATGTAACTTCTGGCATGTATTTGTTTCATGTTTTTGATGCTGTAGAAAGAAAACCAAATTCAAAAGCAAAAATCAATTTCTTTTGCTAAAATTATTTTATTCACCTTAATGGGATCCTCCTTCCATATTGTTTACATTCTTTTTTCCTGTTCACACTGGGAACCAGAGCAGTATGGCAACTTATAGCTACATCTATAAAATGCATATTTCCCAAGATTACATATACAGGAAGAAAGCTTTGATGTATTCACTTAAAATTTTTTAGATATGAATTTGCTGTTTGAAGTGTGAATGCAAGTATTTTTCTGTTTTTCATGTGCATTTAATTATGATGACTTGGCAAACATGGGTCACATCCATCAGTCTAGACAGATTTTTAAAAGATAAAAATTTGACAGATGTTACTTTATATGCTTCTCATACTTGATCTGCAGTAGTGGTGAAGCACATCTGTGTTACAGCTGGTGCTTACTCTGCTGCAGAGGAGGACACTACTCCAACTCACAGGAAATCAAGTATAGTAAAGATAGATTCATTTTCTGCATTCACCACTAATTTGGTAGATACTTAAAACTAATTCAGTTTCCTAGTTGATTTTCTGACATACTAATAATTTTTATTTTCCTCCTTGCAGTCACTGCAGTATCTCACTAAGGCACATAAATGTGAAATTCAATCAAGTGATTGGGAGAAAGATGTTTCTTCTTTTAAGGAAGTGGTGAAAGGAGCCATAGAGATTGCACATGGTATGTTCTCCCTTTTATTTTTCATGAAGAGTGTAACAAATATTTATTAAGCTTAGTGGCAAAATAATACTCTACCTATTATATTTATTCCTACTATTAGGAGTCCTGTAACAGAGAGTATCATCCTGATACTGCATACAAAAATATACTTGGAATGAGGCAGAAATTATGTAGGGTGAGTCAGTAAACATATGACTGGTAAATATGGAATCAATTAATTTCATGATCTAGCAACTTCATAAAACAAGTGAAAATGCATCTGCAGTTCATCTCAGTCCTCAGATCATCACATAAATTGTTTGATTTAGTGTGCTAGTCAGGAAATTAATGAAACTTATTAAGATTATTCCTTGTTCTGTAATACTTATGTTTAAGAAGGATACAGATACCTGTTGTCTTTAGAGTTATCTTCTCAAAATTACTTGGCTTTTTTTTACTTCTTGGTTTTGGTGGGGGATATGACATTTAAAATTGTCTGTGGAGGGTGTCAAGTTCTTTAATTAAATGTTTTTGTTTAAAGATTATTGCTAGAGTGGCAATGCTTTTTTGTTTTGGAATCTTTATGTGTTTGGATTCTAGTGGCTATAAAATGCAGCAAGAACAAATCTAATCATCAGGAAGCTTTGCAGATACTTTCTTCAGCTCGGCTCAACTTACGTGGCTTGTCATCCAAGGCAAAGGTAGGAATGTTTGAAAGGTAGGAATTTTTGTTTGAAAGCTAGAAATCTTTGTTCTGTTGCCAGAATTTCTCTGTTTTGAATCAATTATAGATCAAATAATACCTGCCTGTTGCAGTGCATCATCAGGTGATGTTCATCTCCATGCTGTTGAGGATTCCAGTTTTAAGTAAACTTCTATTTCCCTTCTTTCTGCTAGGCTTTATTGCAATACTAGTCTAAGAGACAGCATTGACATTTTAGAGTACAGTAGAACTTTACTTTAAATGTTGGGCAAACAGATTTGAATGTTTGAAAGCAATCAGTCATTTCAAATACCTGTTTTTAATGTAAGTAGTCATGGGATAAACTGGGCAGTCTCAGAAAAAAATGGATCTAAACCTGCAGAAAGGACCCAGATGTATCAAGATTCCTTTGCATCACTTGGAGTGTTTTAAAAAGAGTTATTTATTAAAAGACAAAACTAATTTTTAATCTGTTTTTTGTGGATACCCTACCAATTCAGATGTCAATTACTTGAAAAAGTCATCGTATTTGAATCATACTTTTTCTATTAAAATACACATCTTGTCTTAAAGAGGGATTCCTCCTGCCTGTGAAGTTAGCAACTATGAATCACAAAGCTGAAGTTTTATAATGTGTGCTTGTGCTACGAAGTGTTGATTTGTCATCAGTGTGCTAAACGTGGCTCATTTTCTCTTAAGTTCTTTAATTTTAAGGATAAAAGCCTAGGAATGTTGCATAAGCAAACACAAGCTGGATCTGTAACTCAGCTTTTAGATACAGGCATAGCTAAGACTTTCAAATGTGTTGAAAAAAGCGACAAAATATTTTTGCTGTTACTCACAAAATATGATTGTGTTTTCTTTAAAAAAGGTGCATAGACTGAGTATTACTGTAGAGAAAGCACTAAATGACATAAATTATATGAATGCAGGTCCAGGTGGTTTATATTATGAAAGATCATGAATTATCTGAAAGATTAATAATATATGAGTCTAGTAAACTCTATTTTAAAGGCACTAATTAAATGAACCCTCTATATTATTGGTAGCTAATGATTTTCTGTTACTTCTGAGAAAACTGTCATATTAGAAATGAAGCATTTTATGTGAACTCACTGGTTTTGCATCCCATCCAAGATGCCATCCTACTTTGAATTTGAAGTATTGAAGTATTTGAATTTGAAGTTGGTTTTGCATCCCATCCAAGATGCCATCCTACTTTGAATTTGAAATAATATTGAATGTTCGAAGTATGTTGTAATTTAAAAACCTCAGTCATCTTCTGTCAGATCCTATGCACAAACAGTTTAGCACTGTTTATGTCTGTCCAAACTTGACTGCATCTCATTTTGCTGCCCTGGGAGTCAATATTAGTGTGAGGATTTTTTTAAATTTTTAATTTCAGCTGAATAAACGCTTTAAAAATGGGCTAAGAACAGACTCACTAATTAATATTTCAGGAGGAATAAAAGAACAGTGAAAATAACTGATAAAAGATAAAATTCCAAATTTTTGTAGTCAGGACATGCAATTGGAACAAAGAAGTAGAACAGGTGAACCAATGTCACTGCTTCCAGGATCTCCATCTCTTGATGTTTGAGCTCCTGTTTGTGTCAGACTCATGAAGCACCCACAATCTGCCAAAGGCTGCAGATCAGAAAGATGCTGCTGCTGGGCTCTTTTCTGTACAGAGCCTGCTGGGCAGTCACATGCTGTGACAAATAGCACAGTGGGCACTCTTCTGGTCCTTGTCCCAATGCACCAGTTGGATCTGACATCACTTGTCAATGCATGAAAGGTGGGCGCTGTTTTGGGGAGACATGGGGCACAAAGCCCAAAGAATGATGGTGCTTGAAACTTCCCCAGGCTGTCTCTAGCTGAAAAGATTTCTCTAACTGTGTAGAGGAAAAAAAAATTTAAAAAGAGAAAATAATTATATCATCCTGATTTATTTACCTGTCTTACCAGAAATAACCAAATTTTTCTGTCACACTCCCAGTGTGAGGTTTTTCGGCTGAAAGAAGTTTCTGTACTTGTAGCATGAATATGTTCCTATTGTTGTATAAAGTGTTTCTTATTTCAGTGACAACATTGTTTTGAGGCACAGTGAATACCCTAGTTCAAGCCTTTTAAGTATATTTTTGTTTATATACATATCTGTATTATCCCATTATGTTTTGATGATATACTGATGTACAGATGTACTCCAGGGCAACTTTTGTTTTCTTGGTTTGTTTTTGTCTCTAAATGTAGGCTTTGTGATTATGTCAAATGAAGTGTGAATCACTCTCCCTTTACATAATGAAGGGAAGACATCTGTTTGGGTGTCCCCCCTTCCCCATATTTCTGTGTAGTGGTACCTCACATAGCCTCAGTATTAAATAGATGAAGATTATGATTGCTCATGAGTTAGCTGCCCTTTTTTTTTTTTGTTGTTGCTTCTATTAATGTCTTAAGGTCTTTAAGAACAGTTTTTATTACTCTGCAGTGTTTTGTTTTCTCTGGTATAACTAGCTGCACACAGGTGAATGCCTCCACACATGCCTTGACATCATATGTGAAAAAGTTATTTATTTGAGGTTTTGGTGAAAATGAACAGAATATGACACTGGGGAAAATGGTCATTAAAATTCACAACCAATTTATCAGCAGGTGGGCTTATAAACTGCAGTGACAGAAAGTGAGATGCTCTTCTAACTTAAGTTTCATGAAAAAGTCCTTTTACTTTCAATGGAATCAGGAGTCACCGTAGGCAGTCAGGTCAGAGCAGAAACCCCACATCCACAGGAAGATTTGACCCTTTTGGCACAATATCAGGTGTGTGGCACAGATTTCAGGTCTATATGCAGGATATGTGTCTATGTGTGTGTGCATAACTTCTGTTTATTAGCCACAAAATGGCCTTTTCTTTGAGAGAGATACCATTATAGTTTGCAAAATTATGAAAAGCAGTATAGAGATTATGAGCTTCCTGTATTTTGTCTCTCCCCTGAAGGAGAGAAACTGTATGTATCTTTAAAGGTATTTATTTATAAAGTACTTACAAGTCTTTATTTTTGTTGTGCAGCAACTTTTCATAGATGTAACAAGTAATGAAGTTCACAGTGAGATAGCTGATGAGGTGACAGCTATGGACAACATGATTTCTGAACTTCAGGAGCTGAGCAACCAGCTGAGAGACCAGTGCTGACATATGGACCAAATTTTGGGACAAGATGATGATAATGACATGTTTCTTTTGCCACCACTTTTGCTGAAGAAATGATAACAATTCTCAGGCAACAACACCTTCAATAAACACATTTCTGTACAGTGCTGTTCTCGTGGTCAGCTTTTTTCAAAGTTCCAGCTGCCTTTTAAGATTCTTTCTTACCTGGTCCCACTGTCTTACAAAGTTACATGTTTTGGTTCTTCAGCCCCAGATTTCCTGGAAGAGAGCTGCTGGTGTTTGTAAGGTGATTATGGAGGTTTTGTTCTGCCTGCTTCATCCACCTTGGTGCTGGGATGCTGGAGGATGCCCCACCCGGGGGGGGGGAGCAGGGGAGGTGCTGGTCTGGAGGAGATGAAGAAGCAAGCAGCAGAGGTGGGAGCTGAGCCCAGCCAATTTCCCATTTTAATTCAGTGTTAATTGCTTACAGGGTGGGAGGTGGGGTCCTGAGAGCAAGAATTTAGTCTATTTTGTTCTTCAGGTAATACAGTTAAAGTAGAAGGCTGTTTGTTGCGTTAGGACTTGCAAACAGTTATTACTTAAAGCAGTATTGGTTTGTTCAATATACATAACTTGTATCCTGTGGGCAGTATACTGGTACTTCATTTGGGCCTTTATAGGCAGGGGGATTTCCCCCACTGAGGCAGCAGTAAAACTGCAGTCTAATCTAAAATACTTCCATCTGACTAGACCCAAGTGTCTTATTTTCATCTGGACTATTTTGCATGGTTTCATTTTTCAGCATCTTTGCTACTGCTCTTCTTAAAATAAGATTTTTTCAGGGTTTTCCAGAAACCTCTGTGAAATAATTCCCTCACATATATGGTTTTGGCTTGCTCCTCCCTATGAGAATGGTGTTGTCTGTCTTCTTGCTTTGTAGAGTCTGTGCTAAGAATTTTCTCTCTGAAGAGAAAGCCAGCAGGTACAAGTAAACCAAACAATTATTTTGATTTGAAGCAGCAGTACATGCATGTTATTTTGGTGCATGAAGGGGTAAACCATCTTGACACAATTGTAAAGCTGCACATCTTTGTAAGGCTTCTTAGAATGGAGAATAAACTATTTGTTGACATTATTTAAACATGAGGTTCCCACAGATATTGCCATCTTAGTAATAGGTTTACCTGCTAGTGAAGGACAGCTGCCTCCAAAACATCTCTTTGTTGAAATTGCCCAGAAAGAGAGGAGACATTTTAAGCTTTTGCACAGTGAATTTGCTTTAGCTGCTTCCATTTTGCTCATACATGTAATGAGGAGTCCACCTGACTGAAAAAAAAAAAGGCTGAGAGTTTTCTGACAGACTGGCACCACTACCATCTTTTTGATACGTCATTATGTTTTGATGTGACTTACTTTCTTTTCCTTAGTGAATAAGGTTATCTTTAAAACTATTATTTTGTTCCCAGCACTAAGTTTTTTAGGGAGAAGGGGTTTAGTGGAATAGTTCAATGGCAGAAAAATCTTCCATTTTTGTAATAATCTTATGGCAAATTTTAAACTGGAATTATATCCCATTATTAGCTTGAAAACATGAGATTTGAATTCTGTTGTCTTGATTTAAAAGACAATAATTCTGTTGAGTCTACCTGAGACACTTTTATAGCTGCAGTTTAGTGGTGCAGAGCGTGAAGCTGGATTTTTTTTGTGTAATGGTTTCTGCCTACCATTTAAAAAAGATGGATGGGAAGTTAACACTTCATGTGGAATATTAGAAGAGTCTGCGGAAAAGCCTTCAAGTCCTTTTCCTTTTGATTGTGTTCTTTTGAAAATTCTTCCTGTTTCTTTGCCTAAGGTGGTCAAGTGAAAAAGTCATTCTGCTCTTTCAGTAGTTTCTGCTCTTATAGTACTTCACATGTTTTCTGAGCACAGATCTTTTCCCCATTTGTGCCTCCCTGTCTTAGTAGATGCATGAAGTGCAAGCAGCTTTGTCTTTCACCTAATACAGGGAAAGCCTGGTGACAGCAGACAGGGTGTTCCTGTAGAGGGGGATGACTAGTGTTGTGACAGTACATCAGTTTTCCTGTCACAATTAATGTAGTAAAGGGGAGATGTCTGCAGAGACTTACAAATACACAACTGAAATATGTACAGACAATATACATGGTGTGAAAGATGGCAAGGCAGGAGCTGACTCACCATTAAGGAGTCTGGCTTTTCAGGGCAGATGATGCCAGAAGACCTCTGCCACTTTATCCATGAGACTGAACACCTGATGTAAATAAATCTCTCTACCAGGTATGTACTTGCTACCTCTTCCTGTGAATTGGTGATGTTTTCATCTTCCTCAGGTACAAGGTGAGCCCATACTTTGAGTTTCTTTGGAGATCATCACAGGCCTTTTTAAACTTTCCAGACACAAAAAAACCATGTCAGTTTTGTGTGGCACTACTTTTCTGTGTTCATGCCAGCAGTATTTGGTTCAGAATAGCTTTAGGAGACCATTGTCATGAAGACAATGTCTCTATAAAAGCTCTGGCTGTCAAAAAAAATCTGGCTAGTATTGAAAGAGGAAGAATCATTTCCTAAACAGACTTCAGACTTTTCAGCTCTTCATCTTATGGGAAGCATTTGTCTTCTTACTTGGATCATTTTCATGACAGCTGCAGAATCCTTGAGAGTTTAGCAAAACTGTATAGTCCTTTCCTGATACAGTTGTCACATTTGCAAATACCTCTATAACCCCTCTGTTATTTTCAAAGTTCTATGTACAGCACATGCTGTACATACATATTATTATTTAGTGTGGCATGGACTTGATTAAGAAGTATGTTGCAGGAATGGCTTACAGTTCACTTTGGGTAGAACTTTGGGTACTTTTCCCTTCTTTTTTGTCTTTCTGACTTTAGAAGTATTGGGGTTTCCCCCTTTTGATGTCTGTCTGCCATTAATGTGGTGTGACATGGAGGTAAAACAGATGAGTCTAGATCTTTCAACTTCTACCAACGCAGACAGGGAAAGCAACCGTCTCCAAGTTTGGAAGATGAGTATAAGCCAGGAAGCATGATGTATGAAAAAGAATTAATTTCTGTGGTCTAAAAGGGTTTGTTATTATGTCTTTGACCTAATATGGTTCAACACATGATGTATTTTCAGCCCCTGGTGGTTAGAACCTAGGGAAGATCTGATTCACCCACTGGGCTGTGTCAGGCTGGGTGTGTTAGTAGAAGTTTTGTTGGGTTTGGGACATTACTCATGAGCTGAAGTGAATGTTCTTAGGGTTGGTGGGGCCACACTGACTCAGGCAGGTCATCCCAAGTACAGGCCGGTAAATGTTGTGTTCCGTGTCACATTGTCCTCAGTGTTCTTCCACCACGCTGACCGGTACATTGAGAAAGGCAGGCAGCTCTCACCCATCATTCATGCAGAGCTCTGTACTAAAACTATGGAAAGAAATAAAGCTTTAAATACTTTTTCAGTTCTAAAAATTATGCATGTTTTTTATCAAATATAGTGGACACATTTACAAGATCAGCTTTTGCATGTGTACACACATTGGTTAAAACTATGCTCCTTCAAAATAAATAAGACAGAAAAAAACCCCAGATATTAATTTTACCATATTTTGGAGAAGCTGTAAAGTCTCTTTGAAATTATTTTGACTTAGCTCTTCTGTTCAGTATTTCTGTCTCAATATCAGTGACTGACAGTACAGATGGACATAATGTATTTCAGGAGATAAAAGGAAGCTAAACAAACTCATTCTATTTCCAGAGGAGTACAAATTAAAATAATATACAAGTACCTAATTTTTTCTTCATCTGCATTCATGCACAGCTCTATACCAGGAGTGCATACAAAATAAAGGTAACAGCTGATAGGGTACAACTTGGGTTCTCTGAAATTAAAAATAAACTGGAATTTGATAGGAAATACATTACTGTAAAGAAGAAAAGATTGCCATCAACAGTATGGAGTTGTTTTTGGTGTGATTACTCAGACTAAATGCTTTGTGTTTCAAAAATTATTTCAAAAAATTATTTTAATTTTTTGTTTTTATTGTGTCTATATATTTGTAAGCTTATATGTGTACATGTATAAACAAGCACACACACACATGTATAGAATCTTGTGTCTGATACAGAAACAGTTATTAATTCTGAAGATGTAAGAGGTACATTTACAGAAAGGTACATCTCATGAAAGCTGTATGCATTACAGAGACTAGAAATCTGACCAGATGTAAGAAAGTCATTCCTGTACATTTTACATGATGTGTTTCAGGCATATGACTTGCAGATAAGGTGAATTTCACAAGTTACTGGCAATAAAATATTTACATTTATACAAAAATCAATGTAATATTGCAGTAAGGCAAGTTTTTGCAGCATTCGGGAGTACTTAAAAATAGATAGGTTTCAATCAACCAGTAGCTTATTCAGGCATGCGCTCAAATATAGTAGCTGCATTCATTAGACAAACATTTCTACTAACTCTTCAGCTACACTAATAAAAGAGTTATCCTTTATGGGTTGAGTGTAGTAGCACAGGGTTCTCTTTTTAGCTATTAGCATCCTTCAAAGACCAAGGTCTAATCATTATTAGTGATAGTATTTGGTTTTCAGCAAATGAGTTGAAAATGGGTAACTTAACAACATGTTCTTAGAATTCCTTACTGAAAATGGAGACAGCCTTGCTTTTGGGAGCAGCTTATATGCTGTAGCTGAAGTGAATTTGTTTCTGCTCTTTAAACAAAGAAAGCTGTCAGCAGCAGCTATCATGATGGATATGTTAGTTTGGTTTGTTTTACTATTGTTATAGCATTTGTCCTTTCACTCACACTTTTTCCTTGGCACTTTTGATTCCCTTGTTAAGGCAAGAAAAGGGAGTTTGTGGATTCAGGGTCTCTTCACTGAGCAAGACAAGGATGCCAAGTCAAGTAATTGCTGCTCTCCTCTGCTGAGTTAGATGAAAGACAGATTTAATCCACTAATACTGATATAAAGCTAAAATGATCCTCTGCAACAACAGAGTGGTTTAGGATTAAAAATCTATGTTAAATAACTGCTTTCTTTGTAGAACTATTTTCCAAGTTAACCTAAGTATGAATGTCCATTTTTCTGTTTCCAGTTGACTCTGACCTGAATGTTTTCTCAGAACACACCAAGAACCTTTTCATCACCAGTGATGTCGTATGTCCCTTCTCAATTTTTTTCCTATTTATTTTACACCTCAGTAACCTGTGAGTCAACTACAAGAGTTCTTGGCCAAAATTCAGTGTAACAAACCAGGCAAAGAAGTACCAGCCAAGAGCCATGCAATGGAAAACTGGGATTAACAGCATGAAGATCTTAAAAACTGCAAGTTAGCCTATTAATGACATCACTGCTGAAGTGAAGCAGCTACATATTTAAAGTTGCTTTTAGAAGTTAACCCCTACAATTCATCTCTCTTCCACTGTCATCTGTAGGTGAGCGTCATATTCTTTCTGTCTTAAGTGCAATCATTACATCCACTTCCAAGGATTTGTCCTGCTTAGGAACTGCTTTTCAGTTTCTGCTCACTGGAATGGTGATCCTTTGTGTTTCTTTTTCTACCTCTCTGGCACAGACTTGACTTGCCCATGTTTGTGATCTCTCAGCCCTCTGCCATTTTTGTGACCTTTGGTCCCTGGAAAAGCACTCCTAATTTTTATAGTTCTTTGTGTGCTTCTGCCTCACAGCAATTTCATTTTGTCCCTTTCCAGCAGTACTATCTCACCATCGCCCCCCTGTAAAAGCTCTTCCCTGCTTCTTTAACATTTGTCTATGAGGTCTTAATAGGAAAGATGCTAGCAAAGACCCTAAGATTGCAATTATTGTAGAGAGTAACTGGCAGCAGCATGAAAAATTTAATTCGTAGTGAGGTGAGTGTTACTTGAAGGAGTGGGAAAAGGGCATTTTCCCCCTCTGTCTTGGTTGAGCCCCTTGGGGATGAGACAGAGGGCAAGGACCTTTATGTTTTAGGGGAGTTAAGAGCACCATGAGTGTTTGCCAGAGGAAGAACAGCAGCCCAGAGATGGTGATGATGGTCCCTGTCTGATGAAGAATGCTGAAACAAGGAAAAAAAATATTAGCATTCTTCATCAGACAGGAAAGCACAAGTCTTTCCTTAGTGAAAGTTGAAGCAGTGAATAAGCAGACCATACACTGCCAGAGGGAGATGCAGACCAACCAGAAGTAACCAATGCAGCTGGAGAGAAAAGTCATTCACATTTTGGCAATAGCCCGAAGTTAAAAGAACCAACTTCAGGCACAAACACCACCATACTGCAGGACTTGGAACAGCCCATGTACTCTGAGATATTGTCTGTCAGGGAATGCTCCAGAGGTGCCTGCAACTTTTTTACTTGTTTTACTTGTAGCAGTCCATCTTCCTTGGTTTTGCTATTGTCAGTGCTATCACCTCCTGTTAGAGAGATTTTTAATTTGACCGTCAATTCTACGCAGTCCTAAAGCCAGGCATAGTGAACACAGTGTCAATCAGTCTGCATCTTCTGTTTGCAAGTGAAAAACAGGCAAGTAATTCATAAGCTTGGCAAACTACTAAATCAGATCATTTTTGTAGTCTTAATTTATTGTCTAGCTAGGCAGAGAATGGTTTTTTGTAGCTGAAGTATGTCTCGCATTTGGTCTGTACTTCACAAGGGCTTTTACTGCCCTTTTTTACCTCTAAGAAAGCTGATAAGTGGATAAAGCCAGTTGTAAAGAATTGATGTAGAATAACTTAGACAGTTCTAAACAGAACTTTAAATTGAGTCCTGTCTAATTTATAAATTAATTGAGGAAGGAGAAAAAGTAACTGGCCATGGAAACAGCATGAGAAGTGAAGTCCATAAAATGAAATGAAGTGGTGATAGTACCAAGGACAACATTCAGAGATGGCACAGGCAGTGAGATGCTTGCTGCTGCCTGCACATGCCGTTTCACTACAGAAAGAGTTGTCAGATACAGATTCTGATATGTTCCAAATCAGAACTGCAGCAAACTTCTGGCAAGCTATTAATCAGGAAGATTGGCACTGAGGATTTTTCCATGTTTCCTGAACATCTTGGATGAAGATTCAGCCTGAGGTTAAACCTTTGCTTGTCCTTTTTCCTCAGTATCTTGTGTCTATTATACTCTTAAATGTGTCATGCTCTTGGATAAAACCAAGAGTTTTCTGCTTTGATTGGGTTACACCAACTGCCTCCCTTACTGCAGATATTGCAGACCACTCTTAGAACACACAAGCACACACGTCTCTTGTTTGTTGTGATCCTCCCTCCACCTCAAGGCAAAGCAAAGCAATCTGGAATGTTCTGCTTCACAAGGTGACAAGTCTGAAACTGGGTTTTTTCCTAGTCTATCATCCCTGCACGTGAATGCTCCCACCTGCTACTGCAGTGTTTGAGTGCCTGCTGCATAATATCACTGGCTATAACCAAGTCTCTGGTGGATATTATGGGAGCTTTTGATTTATGCTCTTTCAAGCATTCTGCCTGAAGCTAAATTTTAGAGTTTCTGGTTAAGGTTTTATTATTTCCATGAGGTTTAAGTGAGTGGAAAATATATTTTGTGAATACCATGGTGGGATGGTTTGTTTGTTGGTTTGGTTTCTAAAAGGAAAGTTTTGCAATTATTTTTAATGTAGTTGAATCCTGTGTTGTTTTGCTGGCAATGCCTTTAGCTGAGTGATCAGTTAGTTTGATGCTACATGTGGAAGCTTGGGGAGCTGAGCCAAAAAACTTCAGAAGGTATGAAGGTATCTTTTCTGGATATTTTCTCATACATTCATACTAGAAGTTATTTTGCACATTGCAAATTATTTTTATTTTTTCATACAAGTGTACTTGTGAAAGAATTGAGAAAGCAATGAAGGTAGCTTACTGTGACAACAGTGAACACAACTGGGTGTGTTGTCACATCCTGCCTGCATGTGTTTTGGATGTAGTGCAGATACACTTACCTTCCAAGGTATAAATCCAAAGGCAAACCTGATATCCTCCCTTATGCTGCTTCTTGCTGTAATGACATTTCTATAACAAGGTTCTGCATCAGTGAAAACAAATGGGGTTTGTATTATGGGATGGCAAGGTAGTATCTATGCAGACAAGCAATTGCATTTGAATTGTTTCAAGCATTCATGCCTTGATTTATTGTCACTGAAATTTAATCTAGGGTGTTTTGGTTTTTTTTCTTTGGACTTTCTCTCTGAGAGTTCTAGTGAAAATATTGCATCACCACTTCAGGAATGGAGCAGCAGTGTTATTTTGATCTGTCAAATGCAGGGGCCATGAACTTCCCCTGAGAAACTCAGTGAAACAGCCTTTCTGTTCACTTGAGGATTTGTAGTGTAAAGAATGCTTCCTAAAACTGAGGCCTCACAGTTTAAAACAGTAGCTCTCATAACTTGTTCTGCATGTGAGCCTGATTTGTTTGCATATTCTCATCAGAAAAGTTACTTCTGTGTGTGTGTAGATTTATCAGGCCAAAATCCAGCACTATAGTAAGAACAGTATCCTTGAAAAAGTAGTGATCCTTCAAACTTACCTAAACATAGTCTTGTCAGACCTTAAATGTGCCTTTCTGCAAGCTTAAATGTGTTTGGGCTTTGTGAGTATTTCAAAACCTGTTTGGAAAAATAATTTTTTTTAAAAAAAGTAGAGATTTAAGAGGAAAATATCTGAAATCATTTTAAACATATAAAATCCCCACAGCAGTCATGCATCTATTTGACAGAAGCTTAAAAATAACATTGGTTGTAATGCTTGGCAAAACTGTGTGTGTGCAAGGGCATGTAAGTGTGTGGGTTTGTGCCTTTTAAAGGCGAACAATGCTAACATGTCTTTACAAATTACTGTCCCATTTGCTCTTGATACCATCAGTGATCTCAGAACAGCTCTGGAGATGGTGTTTAATTGTGGCAGAATGAGGGCATGGATATAAAATTGTTTCATAAGTCTCACTTGTAAATAGTGACTGGAGTGCCGCCGTGGGGTGGGAGGGTTTAGGAGATGGGAGTTGGAAAATCTCAGGGCTCAGCTCTGTGCCTGCGGTTGGAAAGGATGATGTAGAAATGCTCTCACTAGGAATCCCAGTTAAGAGAGATTTGAATTAATCTTCAGACTTTTCTCATTTATGAACAAAATCTAGATAAGAATATGCACATACTCTCCCTGTCTCTGTTTGCTTTTTTTGCCTCTAAGGCACAGTAGCAGGAAAGCCTCCATGAGCTATTGTCAGAACATTGCAAGGAACAAGATGCCCACTTTTCCAGGCATCAGTCTTTTCCTTTGCCTTCCAGCACTCTGATGCCCAAGAAAGGCATTGAGATAAAAGTTTTTGTTGTTGACAGCAGAGGACATGCACAGCCATTCTTGCTTTTCTTTTCTCCTTTCTTACTTGTGGCTTTTGCCGCCAGATTCTTTCTAAGGACCCATAAGAGACAGATAATGACCTCCCAGTTTCCTATTTATCTTTCCTTCTCTTCCCTGGGCTCTGAGAGGGGCCTTATAGGAAGGAATAACAGCTTTTATCTGCAGTGACGTGAAGGGGATCTTTGACATCCTGCTCCCTCCAGCATCATGGGAACACCCTCTGAATAGTGCAGTTTTTGCAGCTGCTGGTTGTGTTGCATCTTCCTCGCCTTCAATCACCACCTCACACATTAGCCTTCTCTGCTGCAACTCATTAACAGCTGTCTTGTTTTCAGGATGCTCTTTGAGAGGCTGTGTACCTCCCCAGAACCCTCCTTTCCCCTGCAGCACAGCTTTTCTGGAATCAGGGAAATTGGGAAATCCCTCCAGGTCCCACTGCTCCAGCATAGTCCCTAAAGAGGAACCCACAGGTTTCACAGGCAGAGCCTGGACAGAAAGTCCCTGTTAACCCTTGAGTCAGCAGAGGTAATGCAGATGGCTCAAGGAGGAGAATGGGAGTGCAGAGACTTCTGATCCTTTTTCTTAGCTTCTCTCAAATGAAAGGGAGATTGGAATTGGGGTTTCTCATTGAAGTGTTAAGTGGAGTGCCTCTGTGCCTTAAGAAAGGGATACTCAAGTAATGTGGCGGGGGAGGGAAGGCAAATATTTTCTTATGCACTCATAAAATCTTAGGAATGGAAAAATAAAACTGTTGTTTAGTCACTGAGGTTCAGACAGCAAGCTGAGTTCTCAGTCACGGCTGAGATCCCCCAGGCATGGGCACTGCACTCATCCCAAGCAGTCCCTGTTGCAGGAGCTGGGAGTTACAGGAATGTCTAGTAGGATGTCAGCCTACTCTGGGATGGCAGAGCTCTAGGATGGTATGGCAGAGCTCACATCCACACAGAGGAACAAACACTTCTCTCCCCCAAACATGGGACTCAGCTGGGAATGGTCCGTGGCCCATCTTGACCAAGCTTGAACTGTGCCCACATAATGCTTGGAAGAGAGTTAGCTGGCCTTGTCCAAAACCATGCCAGAGGCCATTCTCCACACTGAGCTGGGTGGGTGACTGGGGTGGGTCTGTGCTCAGACACTCTTACTTTGACCAGTCTAGACATAGCTGAAGAATACAGTTCCTACTCCAGGAAAACCACAGTGCAAGTGCAAGGATTGCCAAATAGGCAGAGGAAACGTCAGTTTCTGGTACATTCATTTTATGTACAAATTACTGTGAACTCCCGTGAGCAGCTGGAGGAGATATGACGTAAGGCCTTGTAAAAAGCAAAGAGCTCTGCAGGTGACCTTAGACCCATTGGTTTTACATGGAGTTATACATATGGAAGATGTCCCAGAAGTGTCCTTGGGGAGCTGACAAAGAGAAGCTTGTTGCCCTGACAGAAAAATAAGCCACAGATGGAAGAACTAGTAGATAACAGCAGTCCTGACAAGAAAACATAAAAGAGGACAAGACTGAATTAAACCAGGCTTGAAGGTTTTAGTCTTCAAATGACTGATAAGGGAGAATAATTAAACAGGAAAGGGTAAAGAGATTGGAGCCATAAAGTAATCAAACTTGCTAGTGAATAGTAACCACTAAAATTAACTACTTTCTTCTGCCCCTGAAGAAGAATTTTAATCTTCTTTTAATCTTCTGCATTCATTTAGTCAGCTTCTATCTCCACCTTAAAGGTTTTTTTATATACTACACTTTTCTGAGAATACAGGAGATGTAACTTCTATATACAGTCAAAGAACATGCATTTATATGCAGCTGCACAGAACATATATTAATGGCTCAAATATCTTTAGAGAAATATAACCGTAAAGGGGTTTAATTTGTAGGAAGAAATAGAAATCCAAAATTCATGCATGCCCGCAGTCCCCCATGTGCTATATTCCAGCTACAGCTGACAGCACTGGTGGGACAGCCAGGCCATAGCTGTCTGCTTTATAAAGAACCTGTAAATTTGACAAGCAGATGAACTCATCCTATGGCTGACTGGCAAAGGAAGGCATAGCTGTTGTCTTCTGTAACCCCATTTTATGTGTCCCTGGTCATGGAGCACAACCTTGTGATGGACACGCTGCCACCATTCCTGTCAGTCTGTCCACATCTGTACACAGAAAGGAGGAGAGATGCAAAATCTGACCCTCTGGATTATTTCCCTGTCTCCCCCTTGACACTGGCATAGTACTGACTGAGCTATGTGGAAGGTGTTGGGAAATAAATCCAAGTCCTTACTCTTAGCTGCATCTAGTGGGGCACTTTAAACACCGTTTGGAAGATTTCAATTTAATTGACCTTCAGGCATGACTTATTTTTGTGCTCTGAGTATTTTTAAGATGAACCCAGAGGAACTAACTCCTAAATAACTTGCTGATGAGAGTGGAGGAGGACACATGGTGTTGCCATTTCCAATAGCTTTGAAGGGTCTGGAAAGTCCCTGAGTGGTGTTTTCAGCATGGGAGAGAATTTTCTAAATGTAGAAAGCATGAGCCATGAAGTAGTCTTTGTTGCCAGAACTTTGAGTGAGAGAAAGAGATTGGTTTTTGGCATGTCAAACCTTCCCTGTCCAGCCTTGTGCAGCTGATTGCACCCTGCAAGGATTGCTGTAACTCAGCTGTGGTGCACTCTGGCTTCCAGGGCCTCAGGGAGTTTGTGTGTCTTGTTTGTGGCCCTGCCCTGGGGGAGAGCACCGGTATGGGAAAATAGAAAACAGTCATCTTCCCACTTTAAGTATGGGATACTTGCAAATAAACTGGAGTGGAGAGAAACACGCTGTAGGCTGAGGACGCTGCAGCAGGTTTTTTTGGTGGCACCAGGGTCCTTCCATCTTTGGTGAGAAGTGTCAGCTCCAGGCTGGAAGTGTGACCGAGCAGGTACTTCTCTGCCATGGCTGTGTGTGCCACTGGGCACCTGCCCTGGATCTCTGCTCATCCAGAGCAGCCTGAGGAAGGTTGTTCTTCACCTCTTCCCAGATGGTGTCTCTGGTGCTCCTGTGTGGTTGGCCAGCCATGCCACACGTAGAAAGGATGCAGAAGCTCACAAGTGCTGAATGTCTTCCGGCAGCCTGCTCCCAGTGGGATTGTGCATGGAGCAATTGTGTTAAGGGAAGGCTACAAGACTGGATAGTTTGGATAGTCTCCAAATAGTCTCAAGCTAGTAAGCAAAATAAATATATTCCAGAAGGCACCCTCTTGGTTTTTTTCTTTCTGGGGAGTAGGGAAAAGATCTGAATCAGGGCTCTGTGCTGCATGGGCAGGGTATTTAAATGATATTTCTCCTCTCAGTTAGGACTGCAGGGGGTTTGCTTTCTTAGAGAAAAAGCAGCAGAAGAATAAAGACACAGACTGCTGGGTAAATTGATAACTGGTAGTGGCTACAACCTAATTACTGTGTCTACATGTCTGATTAACTTTTTTTCATCTTTTTTTCTGAGATTTTTTGAGTAATCACTGCTGTTACTTGTAAACAAAAATTTTATAAGGTGTGAAATTCCTATACTGCTGTGTTTATCATGATTCCTGACCTTATTCCCCAGGGGAAGGGTGTAGTTCAGCTTGGCATAAGCAATCCTGTGCCAGATGTGGGGTTGTTCATAATAAGAAATGTTATTTACAGAGATGGGAGGAGAGGGAGGAATCAGAGGATCAAGGTCCCAGATAGACTGGAATGTGCAGGATCAGATGTCTGATCCTGGAGGAGCACTTACTGCCTTCATTTGTGTTTCACAGGATGCCGGACTCTTGTGGATCAGTTCTCTTTTCAATCAGCATATGCCTACATATAGCTTATTGCCATTCCAGTCCTAGCCCTTGTTTATGTCACTAACAGCCCTCATCACATTTGACTGTGTTATTTTTACATAACAACTAAATCAGTAGAGGACCATGGAATATGCAGTGTAAAAATTCTGAAATCAGCTTGAATGTATGCATCAATATGATTTTAAAGATGGTGAAGTCACTTAATGTAGTGATGCTTAAGTGCCACAGAGTTTAGGTGGTGAGGGTTCTGGTGTTAGTTAACCATTTACAAGCACAGAAGCATTTAGGCTCAATAAGACCCTTAAGATGATCAAATCCAACCATTAACCCAGCACTGCCAAGTCCACCACTAAATCATGGCCCTAATAAATGCCCTGTCTACACATCTATTAAATATCTCCAGGGCTGGTGACTCAACCACTGAGTTACAGACAAAGATTGATTAGGGAATATATCAATGCAATTCACTGAAGGTACTGAAAAAAAGGAAACAATGTAAAAAAAATAATTGCAAAATGGCTTGATGGATAATCTGTAAACACTGAAGAGAGGCATGTATATATCATCTAAGAATCTGTAATTGTCTGGGATTCAAGAGACCCATGGTAAAATCCCTTATGTAAACATCTCCATTCAATGGAAAATTGCATTTAATTGAAGCAATACCAGTCAGCTCTGCACAGGACATGGAAACTTGCTTATGGAGCAAAGCATTTTGTGAGACAGAGAGTAGTTATGGCATGCCAAGCTAGAAAAAGTCAGCAGGTATTTCTTTCATTAGAGAATTCTCAGTGTTTTCCCACTATCAGTGTTTCTTGTAGCTCATCTGGTCCTCTGTTACCTCCTGCATTCTGTTCTTCCTGCAGTCACCTGGATGGAGAGAGCTAAAAATTGGACATGGAGAAGTTGTGAGAAGACATATAAAGCAGTTCTCATGGTAAGGGAATAAACTGGAAATGGTGGAGGTAGCAAACTGAATCAACTTTTAAGGTGCAAAGAGAAAGATCTTGGGGATTTTACTTTAAAAGGGCTAGGAGAAACAAAGAGGATTTAAAAGAGTAAAGATAAAGACTTGGTTTAAGTGAGGCTTAAGAAGAGTAAGGAAAACATTAATCTACAGCAGTATTAATCTGGCTACAGCCATGCAGTGTTTTCCTGTCAACCTACTAATTGGGAACAATATAGACTAGGGACTAAACTGAGGAACTTTTGATTTGTGTGACTGAAGACCTTCACAGACTATACTTTGTGAAGAAAGAGGAAAAAATATAAGAAAAGGATGAAAAAAATAAGAGGTGTGGGACAATTAGTAAATCTTTCAAGCAGTTGCTCTCCAGACCCAGTGAATGGATCTCTGTCCATACCAATGTAGATATTTCATATGTGGGACTGTGGTCACATTCACCCTCTCTGTTTTCTGAGGTTGTTGAGCTAGAATCTGGTGGTTTATGGTGGTTGTCCACTAGGTTTGAGGTGAATTTGGGTTGTTTTTCTTTGAAGTCTGTAGCCTGCTTCCTGAAAGGGACCTGAAAAATGTAAACCAGTATATATCCATACTAACAGACCACCAGGGAAGAAGGCTGCTGAGCCTTACTTTTTCAGATTGGTCATACTGGAGAGCAGAAAAGATCCAATTCTGTGACCCTGGCCCAAGTCTCCAGGCTGTTTTTGTGACTGTTGGTGCAATCACAATAGCAGAAGCTTTCCAGGATGTTGAGGGTATTTTGGGTGTGTATGTGTGAAATCCAGAATTTGAAGGAGAGATTATTACAGTTTTGTAACTTGCTTTAGTGTTTGAAGAATGCCAATCATCAAGAGCACAGAGGGACCTTTTGTGACTAAATTTCCTTCTCTCCCAAACAAAGTAGGAATTCCAAGAAGTGAAAAAGTATACTCACAATACTTGATTAGAAATAAAGATTTTGTATGCTGCATTTCTGAGTTGACCAGCTATGAGACATCAAAATAGGCTTAGGCGTTTTTATTTATGTTTTCAAAGTTTGCTCTCTGATAATTAATCTTGTTTCAGATGTTTTGGCATGCAAAACCACTGCTGAAAATTTAGGACACTGTATTCTGCTGAAAAGAAAATTCTGAACAGCTTGCTTTCAGGCTTTTTTTGTTGTTTTTTACCCCTCCCTGTTCTGCTAAAGATTTACTTGTTAAAAATTAGGCATCATGTGTTGGAAAAGTAGGCAAGTAGTTTAAATTGTTCATTCTTTGTTCTTCTCAGCAGATTTGTGTCATGGTTTGTTTGTGCAAACCTTTGCTCAACTCTCATGTGTTTCATAGGTCACCAGTTTGTCTTGCTATGGATGGCAGTGAGACTGTACGTTTTGGTGAGTTAGGCACACAACTTGCAGCTCATTAAGCAGAAGTACTTAGTGAAAAAGGAATAAAAATCCAGACTTGCACATGCCTACAGTACAGTGCTCTTCTTCAGAAATCCTGGAACAGCCATTTTGTTTAACAAGTAAATTTTGTGGCAGCAGAACTAATGAAGTCTGGTTTCCTATAGTTTTTTGTCTCATGGGTGATTGACTTTCACTATCTAAGAGGATGTGAGCCCCAGGCAAAGCTTTTCCCATCAGTGGGGTGTTTATATATGGGATTTCTCCCATGAGGCTTCTCTCATATCTTGAACTCACAACTGCAAGTTTTCTCAGAGCCAGGACTCTGATAGCATCTCTATGCATCTGTCTATTTTCAGGAAGAAAAAGGAGGAATTTGGCTATCTTTCACAAGTCTACCAGTGTTAGAAACTGGTTAGAAATATCATTAAGAAATGGATGGAATGAATACATAGGTGAACACAAAATGAATGATCACATAGGCTCCAATTTTGTAGGAAATTCTAGTGAAAATAACAGGACATAACAGGATGCAGTACTGCAGTGACTATCAGAGATATTTTTTGTGCTTGAAAACCCTGGTTCAAAGTTTTTCCCATAAGAGAAAGCAGATCTGATGATTTATTTCCAGGTTTTCAGTGTTGTGTGCAAAACAACAGATGTGTACTGCGCCCCCAAAATAGTACTTTTGTTTTTTTCTTTTGGTGAGACCATAGAACTACCACCATCAGCAGTTGATTAACTATGCCCTTTAATCCAGATTTCATCGTTTTTCACCTCAGAACAGAAGATTTTCATTTCAGCCCTACTACAAAAGCCTGTGCTGGCAAATGTTAAGTCTAATCTTTTAGTTTTCACAATTGCACACTCATTCATAATTGCATAGGTAATTATCCAGTCAAATGCAAAGTATGCACTGTTATTTTTTTAAGAATTATGTTCTTCAGTGCAGTCCACTGAAACAACTTCTAGCACTTCATGTATATATTTGGATGGTAAAGGCAAAGTCATAAAGAGATAGTCCTAGTGCAGCCAGGATATAGCAATGCCTATATTAAAGCCAGTGAAGTTCTAATGTGTATCCTTTAATGCTCTGCCCCAGTGATGCAATACAAATGTACATTTTAATGGTGCTTTTGGCTGCATTGAAATGCAATTTTTCAATCTTGATGTTCTTGGAACTTGTTGAGAGTGTAATATGCATGGTTTTTATAGATCCCAGAGAGACCTCCCTCAAAGTTTTCTTTTACCTACTCACAGAAAATCCTCCCTTGTTTGGGTGCTAGTGAATCCTTGTGAATTAGTCACAGGAAGTGAGGTAAGAAGTGGAGTTTGAGCTAACTGTCTATAATTTAATTAAATGAGAAACTCCGGATTCTCACTAGACAGATTCTTCGGTTTGGACTTTACTCCTTCTTCTTAGAGTCTGAACTGCTGGAAGTTTCCTGAATTCTTTTAAATTACTTGTATTTTTGTGAGAGTGTCCCCTGCAATTTTTAAGAACTGCTGGGGAAATAAACTGCTTACAGTATCTAGAACTTTTCAGTTATCCATTTCCAGAGATTTTGGAGAGGTATTAGTAGCATCAGTTCACATATGGGGAACTTGAGCCACAGAAGATTGAAGTGAATTGCCCCAGACCATCCAGCAAGTAAGAAACAGAACAAGAGTTAGGGGCTCATCATTCTACCTTGTGCCACATCCATTCAGACACATGCTGCAGCCATCAGGAGAGGAGAAGACGTGTCACATGCTAGCAGTGAATTCCAGAGATTTTGACCTTCAGAAATGGGGATCACTTCACCTCTGTGGTTCATAAAACAGAGTGTCTGAAGAATAGAAAGAGCTGGAGATTGGCTCCTTTTGAAATTCAGACAGCTTGCACCAGTGTGCTGGCCAGGAGAAGCTCATGTGTCTGCTTCTATTAGGAGGAAGCATGCATCCATGCCTGAGTCCATCTTCATGTGATTTTTTTTCTCTCGCTCAATGAAAAAATGCTTTTGAGGGTACAGAATGTGTTTGTACCGTTTTCTTCTGTGTTCAGCTGTGATGGAAGCTCTCATGGGAGAATGAATTACCCTTCCTTTCCTTCTGTGCAGACACCTCATATTCCTTTAGATACTGTCTGATCTCATATTTTACTAGATGAGCCATCTCATCGTCTTAATCATAACCTAAACAAGCTAGTTTTGTCCATGTGTACCACAGTAGGAGCCTGGGCATAACAGACCAAATTGTGAACTTCTGCCCTGGATTGTGCTGGCTTACCTGTATAACCAGAGGTGGAGAAGTATTTGTGCTGTTCTTCCTACATCCAGTGCCTCAAATCACAGCTTTTCAGCATTTCAGCAGCCAGAGGATGAACATAGCTCATAGTTGTTTTTTTTTTTTTTGCTTCTCTCACAGGCTTCCTCAGACAGAAAGGTAAGGCAAAATAACAGCTTTAATATTGTTCTGCAAAAGGGGAGGAACAGCAACAAACTATAGTGGGACTTGATGAGACACTCCAGACAGAGAAACTCAGTTCTGATATATTTTTAAGTGATTCTTTTTTGCTTATGGCATTCAGAATGCCAGTGGCACCCATTATATAACACGGTCACAGCATAGGAACTGAAATGTGAACTCCAAACAAACAGTAGGGAAGGAGGGGATCTGTTTACATCCATTTTAAAGGAGAGCACTGTAAACATAACCATGAAATTTTCCAGTGGAATTTTCTTAACAGCAGTGAAGAGTAAGTCTGTATAAGGAACATTGCCCAACAACAGCTCCTACTTTAACATGTCCTCATGTCCTAAAGCTGTGTACTGTTGTTTTGTGCTGGTAGACTCTCTTGTGTGTGTACTCAATTCCTTTTTTCCACTAACAACCCAAACTGTGGGCCAGGGGAGATCAAGATGAGGTTTTTATTTCATTCAGAGCTCTGGAATCCAGCCCACTGGAACTTGTATCTTTTGAAGCTCTAATAATTAACATTCCTACATTCCTTAAACTGCAGCACTCACCAAAATGTGCTTCCTGCAGAGCTGAATGAGGGCAAGGACATTGTCCCACCAGCAGGCAGAAAAGCATGGCAGCCCTTCCTGGAAGGATTCCTGCTGGTGTGGGGTTGATTGAAGAAGAGGATTCACCTGAGCTGGGAGTGGCCAGAAGGCTCCTAGCCCCTTTACAAATACAGGAGGTATGTGTGATATGACACTCTTTAGTCCTCTTTTTTTAACTTATCTAAGAAAAAGTCTATTTCTCATCCCAGGCCTCTGCTTACTGTAGACATGCCCAGTGTCCCTGTTAATCTAAATTTGGAGGCAGATTTAAGAGACTTGTCTCAACCCTCCAAAAAAGCAGTGATTTCTAACAACTATTGTGAGGATATGACTTTTTTATCCCAGAAAACTTCCTCCCTCCTGGGAAAGGAGGCCAAGTGAGGCCCTTACAGTGACCTAACAAAGACTGTCCTCTGAATCAGCTCTCAGATAAGCAGAAATCACTTGGAAATTGCAAAGGGAAGGGAGTGTCAATAGGTGATGTAGGAAATGTTTCACACACATTAGAAGAATGTGGCCTAAAGAAGTACCCACAATCCTCTGCTGAAGTGCCAAGGAATCCATTTGGCCTTTTGGTCCAGCACAGTCCTTGCTGACTTTCATTCACACGTGATGTTTCGGGGTCTCTAGTGTGACCATGACACACAGTTTACCTCATTTAGAGTTTTCTCAAGCTATGATCTCAGAAAAGTTGTGAAGTCCACTCCCTGTCCCAAGGAAGGATCCGTTAAACCAACATCACTTTGTCATACGGATCTGTCTGCTCTGTTCCTAAATACCGCCCATAATGAGCTCTCCAGACGAACTCGCCAGTGTTTAGTTTTCTTTTTTGTTAGAGGACTCCTTTTCCCAGATTTCTCGTACTGCAAATGAAGCATATTGCTTCTTATCCTGTCTACGCTGGACCTGGAAAATAGTTTGTTCCTCTCCTTTTCTTTTTGCAACCTTATACACCAAAGATTGTTCTCAAGTCTCTTCTCAGCCTTTTTCTGTAAACAACTTGTTTATTCTGTCTTTGCCTATATGTCAGGGTTTCTGAATGTCGGATTAGTTTCCATCACTCCCCTCAGAGCTATCTCCATTTGGCTCCATCTGTGAAGTGTGGAGTCCAAATGGGGCAGAGTACTTCAGCTGAGTTCTTTCCCATGCTGAGAAAGGAAAGCATCTAACCTTTCTATGTGTTTCACAGTCCTACCAGCATTTGCCATTTCAGCACTTAGGCCAACAAATATTCCCCAATTTGAGGGTGAAGCAGAAATCTCTAACCCATAAGCAAAGCAAAGCAGGTACTCAAACATCACATTTCAGATGCTGCTGGCTCCAGGTGGACTAGTGGCTGAACCCACAGAGAGATCTCACTTGGCTCCCTTTCTTTCTTTTCTGTCTGCTCAGAAAGGGTGACAAGGTGTGGCTTGCCAAGGCAGGCTGCCAACAGCTGAAATTTCCTGTACAGCTGTAGAAATAAATAACTATTGAGCATGCCTGGTTCCCATCACTCCCATTCCCTGGCTCTGCTTTGCCCTTTCTAGCTGAAGTATCCTGCTTTGCCAGCTGCTTGGGGAGGGAGGCACCTCAGATGGCAGAGTGCAGGCCCAATGTCTTCCATCTCTCTTCTCATGCCCACCTTTGTTTTTGGAAGGAACAGATGAGATTTGTGGGATGTTTGGTGCTGCATGACTAGTGCCCACCTCTTGATATCCTGGGCTTTTTCTAGTATGACCTGCTTAGAATCACAGAAGCTGCAGCTTGGCAACATATATAGGGCTTCACAATGCCAGGGATGGCTTTTGCTATGCCATCTTAACTAATTAAGAACAAAAGGGAAGTGATGGAATGATTAATGCTTTGACTGTCTGTGCTCTAGATGCTATTTGAGACTTTAATTCCATAGCAATTGATTGCAAATATCCAGTGACTAATGATGCAAATATGCCATGGTTTGCTCTCACCATGGGCTTCATTTAGGTACCTAATGTCAGTCTGGGGTACCATACACAGTCTTTGAAATGCAGCTTTTATAACTTTCTTTGCTGTAATGAAAACCAGAATTCTTTCAAGAGCTGAACAATAAAATTGTTAGGCATTTGTTTTTCTAACTAAACTTCCAGTGACAAAATATTTAAGGCATATAGTGCAATTGGTTTTCATCTGAGAGATGGGATGGATGATATCAGGGTATACAATGTACGTTATTCTTTGTACGTATGATTTTGTATTATGTAAGTAAACTTATTTTTAAAAATATAGTGGGAAATCTTTCAGTCAAAACAAATATTATGTTCTATGTGTTTACAGAATCTAAGGATCTGCTCTTTCTGCCTTTTTATTTAAAATCTCTGTGGCTTGAACTTGATTTTCTAAGTTTCCATAAGACTGTCCAAATTGGTTTGCTCTTAGAGCCATATTTTAAAGTTTATTTTCAATTTCTCTTGCAGTCTATCTAGTATTTATCAGTTCCAGGAAAAATCTTGACAGAGAGACTCTGTCATTTTTCAATTCAGTGTGTTTTTAGTGGCTTTATAGTTCTTATAGATAGAGCATAATTTTATGTTGTTTAGCTGGCAGATGAGAACTTCACTTACAAGAAAAGAAGGTAGAGACACAGAATTCCAACAGCCAACCAAAGCTATAACAATGTCATGAAATAATGCAAATATAATTGTGATGAAATTACTGCATGAGATTTTATGGCTCATGTGATTAACTGTCCAGCTGTTTTTAGGAGGCAGGGCTGGAGACCAGTTGTGGGACCTGCTCAGAGAATGTGACAAAGGGATAATGGCTTCTGGGTTGAAGTGCCTCACAGTAGTAGAACTCCAGGTCCTCTCCTTAATAAGCAGGGGAGGGAATTCTGCAGTGATTCTCAGGAGGCAGAGGCAATATTTTCTATGAAAATAGCAGGCAGCCTGGATGGCAGATGCAGCCAGCTATTTGATGTGCAGCAGATTGGGACTACTCAGACATTTTTGCCTTAAAAAAAAAGTAAAAATATATCAGTCACTCTACAGAAAACAGTTTTGTGGACAGCAACATTACAGATGTCCAATCTATAACTTTCTGTCTTGTGGGTAGATCTCATCTGATCTGCACTGTAAATGCCAACAAAACCTGTCCCAGACCTAGGATTCCCACAATATTTCACATTTACTGATGTCTAAAACTGTTGCCATTTTCCAGTGGAGCTTCTCCTCATTTCAGTTTAGCAGCCTTGTGAAACTGAATACATTTGACATCTCTGTTCTTCTTAAAAGGCGATTGAAGTGTTGAAGTTGGCCATGTCCATAGAAGTTATGAGGGGAAGACGCATACAATGATTACACTTTTTCAATATCTTAGGAAACTAGGCCAAGAATAACAATGGTATAGGTTTGCTAGATAAAAATCACATCAGGATGTTTTTAGATACAAACTCTCCAGGTTTGGCAGGATCTTGCTTGGAAAATGAATTATGCATTTTAGGGGTTTGCTGTAAAGTCAATTGTCTGCAGATTCCTTCATAGGACAGATCTTTACCTTCTGCTCTTCCCCATATGAAGGACAGGTGATGAAAAAGATATGAATTTACTTCTTTAGATTATAGGAAGTCAAAGGGGAAATTAATTCAGGTGGTTTTTCTACTTTGAACATTATATACAGAATGTTATATGTCCCATGTCAGAGGGAGCTGATTCACTATTTGTAGAATTAAGAATAAAAAAAGTAAAAAGTAGAATTGGAGTCTACTTTTTCAAATATTGAGTAAATCCTTAACACTGTAAGCAATGCCTACAGAGGTGTTTAGCACATGCTCCCCTTGAAGTATCTTTTAACTGCGGAAATAAGTCACCTAAATATCTTTGAAACAAGATACTTAATTGCCTTTCAGAACAAAATCAAAGTTAAGCAATAGTAAGAAATTCTTTGTACTATCTTGTAATGAATGCGTAAAACCCAGGGTTGCATCCAAAGTAGACAAAGTAATGTAGTATTTTAAGCAGATCTTTTGGGGAAAATTGGGTTTTTTAAATTTCATTTCATGTCCTTCCCTCTTCCTTCCCTGCCCCTCCCCAACCCCCACATCCCCCCCCAAAAAAAAGAAGAAAAGGAAAAGTGGAGCAAACACTAAAAAACAGGGCATGTTTTCAAAATTACAAAATTTTAATAGTCTGAAAACAATAGATTGGAGAACTCTTCCAAAAAACTTGCTGGCAGTCTGATCACAGGTCAAAGAACTGGTAGATTATAAAGCCAGGAGAGGTTATAAATATTCATCTATTTCAGCTTTCCTTATAGGACAAACCTATAGAATTTCACCCCGCAGTTCTTGGTTTTTTACACATTTGAGCCAGGTGTAAAAAAGTTCAGTATTGACACAAACTTGAAGTAAATGCTTCATTTCCTCACAGTAGAAACATGCATGCTTGACAATTTGAACTTATCTAAATTTCTTTCATAGCCATGGGATCTTGTTATGTCATTATGTCCAGCACTAAAGTGTCACAGACATCTTTTGATTAAAAATCCTTTCTTGGGATTTTTTCCCTTCTGAGAAGCTAAGAGGCCTCAGAAACAAAATGTAAACAATGGTAATCTGCTGCTGTGGAATGCAACAGGTGCACCTGTGATTGGTCGCGTCTGCTTGTTTGTAATTAATGGCCAATCGCAGCAGAGCTGACTCGGACAGAGAGTCTGAGGCAGCTGCCTTTGTTACCATTCTTTTCTATTCTATTCTTAGCTTAGCTAGCCTTCTGAGATTAAACCTTTACTTCTATTCTTTAGTATAGTTTTAATGTAATATATATCATAAAATAATAAATCAAGCCTTCTGAACATGGAGTCAACATTCTTGTCTCTTCCCTCACCTGAAAACCCCTGTGAACACCGTCACACTAAAGCACCTGTCTTTATAATGTGAACACCAGCGCCTGCACTGAGGTGAGGATATGAGCTCAGCAAAATGAGATTAACACCAAAATGTGTGTCACAAACTTGGAGTGCATTGAACATTGTCCAAAAGCTGAAGTATCTCATGAAGCCCGGAAATCAGGGATCTGTTGAGTTACCAGCAACAGAGGTGAAAGATCAAGTTTTAGTACCAATTACTGGTTTCCCATGTGCCTCTCCTTAATGATAATATCCTATGAGAGACTGTGATTAAACTGACACATGAGAACTACATCTAAGGCGAAAGAAAACAGTGGTTCAACTATTTGTCTCTTTCCAGAGCTGAGAGACCTGACAGAAACCAGGTATGTCTGGTCACTTCTATCACAAGAAACATGATCTGCCATTTTTGTTGGGGTTATAAAGGTAACTAATGTGATTCTTTGTCTTACATGGTTGAAAATATGTTTTGAAAAATATGCTTGATATTTCTCCTCTCTAGCATACAGAGTCAGCATAAATATGAAGTCTTGGGTAAGCTACAAATTTTTGGTGAAAATTCTCCATCTTGAAAGAGGGAAAAGGCAGGAAAGTATTCAAGAAATAGTTATAGTGACATTTTGATTTTGAAATTCAGGATATCAGAGGACATCAATGGTCTTCAAATACTGCAATTAAAAACTTTGGGCACACAGAATTCATTAATATTTTCTCTGTGAAGCCTCCAATTGGTTGTCTTTAGTACTTTGCCATTTTAATTTACATGGTGTGCTTCCTGTCTGGTAACACATGCAAGATTTACTGTGAGTTTTGAGCTTCAGGTTCAGCCCCATGAAGAGCATAGGTGTTCAAACTGGAAATACCAAAATACTAAGCCACAAAGGAGGAGCACTTTGCTCATCCCTGTCCTATAGTCATCAAGTCCATCTCTTTTTGAGGTGTCTGGATTTCTATTCTGCACACCTCTGAGCCTCAGAAGCATTTACTTTTCTGACAGTGCTTGGCATGGTCCTGCAGCCCTCAGAAGGGCCCAGTGCAATCACCTTTAACATGAATCCAGTTGGATCAGGCTGGTGCAAACGTGGATTTGATTCCCTTAAATGGTGCTCATTGGGACCATGTGCCACTTCTCACATTAAGCTGAGGGTATCCACCCTCAGCAGATATTAGACCAAAGCTCAGGCAGTTATGTGGATATCTGTGTGGATATGTATATATGCATATATCTGTTGTTTATTAAAAAGAAGCTACAAATGATCTCTGGCACAGATACCAAGACCAGAAGTCTCCTCCCAAATGACTGCCCTGTCTACTTAGACACAGGTAAGCTCTGTCCTGCTCTTCCTGAGGAAAAGCCTGAGCTTGTGTCTGGCCTCCTTGGCCAGTGCTCCTAGTGGAAACCTGGCAGGAGGTGTGTATCAGTGCCGCACTCCATGGGCATCTGATGTCCTGTTCCCCCAGGTTCATGGGTAAAAGCCTCTGGGAGCCAGGATAGCTGCAGGATGCTATAGGACACGTGCCTCTGAAGAGACCAGGTCAAGTCATGCTGGGCTTGACAGCTGTCCTAGCAGGCTGGTCCATAGGGCAGCTCTGGTCACTGCCTGGACCTCGGCAGTGACTCCCAGGATGTGTTAGCTGGGGTAGCTTGCTGTCCAGGGTCTAAATGTGGTCAGGCATTCCACTCCAAAAAGGAAAGATCAAATTGTGCAGTTTTGTCATCTGAAAGTAGGGAAGAAAGGAAATGTAATGAAAATTGGGGAAATTAAGAGTCTTGTTGCATGTGTGGGTCAGTCTGCTTGTTTGTTTTCAACCACTTAATTAGAAAAGGACCCATTAAAATTGTTTAATGATTCCAAGACAATGTGTTCTTCTGTGTTCAGGGGAAGTTTGGAAAAGTTCAGGTGACAAGTAAAATTCACATTGTACCCGTGTGGCTGTGACTGAAATGGGACGGTTCTGCCTCCTACAAGGTAAGTTAACATACACAGCACAATGTCATCATTTCTCTAGTGCAGATGGGGCCATACACCTGGGGAACTCAGCTCTGTGTCTGTGTTTGCCCTGTCACATAGCCAATGTTTGTCGCTACAATTGCTTTTCACTAGTTTTGGTTTCTCAGTAGTTTTGGCTTAACCCATCTACTGACAGCTATGGTATCCTCCATCCTGGAGCAGAAAAACAGGGAATGCTTTTCAGTTTGCTGAATCTGTCTCCTCCTGTATACATTACTGCTTGCTTTGTTGATCCTTTGGTGCAGCAGCAGTCATGTCAGTAAAAAAGAGGAAAGCACCAAAATTTCCTACTGCAGGCAGAGACTCACACACAATGACTAAACTGGATTTGTCCAAACTTCTGCCTTTTCATTCTTTCTCAGATGTTTTGTGGGGAAGTTGTTTGTGTTCTGACAAGCAAACTATTGTGTTTGTTTGTTTGTTTGTTTGCTTTTTAAGCATTAGGTATTTTAAAAAGTTCATTTTTTATGCTCCAATGACTACCCAAATTGCTACAATCCATTAGTATTTGCCTGGAGGATTAGGACTAACATTTAGAATAAAGTGCCTGGAGTGTCTCTTTGATTATTACAGAACTACCACATGAAGTATTATTTGGTGGCAATTTTATGATGTGCCTAAGTGGAATAAAATGTCAATTTTATTTAAAAAGGAATGCACCCAAGGATACTGCAATGGGACCCTGATACAAATGTTTTGCAATAGGACACATTCTCATGAAGTGATTTAGTGTCTCAGCTGGGACTTAACTCCCAAGGAGAATTCCAGAATTGTCACTTACTGACACTAGTTTATTTTCAGTGGAGAATGCTGACATCTCAGAAAAGGAGGAGGGGCAAGAACCATCTCATTTGTTTTATCCTTGTGTTTGGTGGGTCAGGGCAAAGTTATTTGGGGGCAATTGTGCTGCATTCCTTGTCAGATACTCATTCCTCAAGTGCTGAGCAGGGAATTTTAGTGCTTTCACTTGGGCTAGTTAAAAATAAATTGTGTCAGAGGCTAGGAGATGCATTTTACATGTCTCTTGTAAACCTTACAGTCAAAAATCTCCATGAGCTGTGCAAACGTGCTGCAATCCTGTTAACATCTGGCAAGCAACAAACGGGGAAAAAAAACAGTTAAAAAAAAATCTTTACCATAATATTGCAAGGCAAGTTTTTAATTAGCTGGGGTTGTTTTTTCCCTCTTATTTTGTATAGGCCTGAAGTGATCAGCAATTTCCTAGTCGGAAAATATGCTGCTTCCACTGACAGTTCTGGTTACAGTGCAAGTCCAACTGCTGGACTGTCTTGTTTGAAATGAATTGTTATTGCTGCATTTTGGAAAATGCAGCTCTTCTTGAGACTGATGGGAGTGGTGCAAGCTTGCAGGACTGTGACTGCAGTCAGTAGGTGATGCAAAGATGAATGACTCCTGGAATTTCAAGTGACAGAGAATGTTAATCAGGTAAGTTGCAGGCAGAAACACTCGTTTCTGGAGAGCTATCTCAAAACTGGAAACCATTTGAGTTCTAATTAATGAAATGAAAAAAATGCACTTTTGGCATTATTTTCCCAGAGAAAGATGCTTTTTAAGTGATAAAACATGTGTTATGGCTGCTGGTCTTGTATGTAGGTGTGTGCATGTATACACAGAGGAAACTGATCAATTTCTTCTGGTTTTAACTCATGCCTAAGAAAAAGATGAATTCTAATTTATAAACCAGACATGTTTCTTTATGAGAAATACAACTGAGAGTTAAACCATGCTTTGAAACTTTTTCAGTATTTGTATCTTTTTGAGAGAAGATGTCCATGCTTCATGCTTAGAAAATTCAGATATCATTTAAGTGCATTTTCTCATATGATAGAAAAGACTTTCCAGGTGGATGATCCATTGCATCTCAGGAGCTCTGAAGATTGTCAGTACCTATTTTACTTAACATATGTGTGTCTCCTTGGTACTCAGAACTGCCCATTTTCTTCTTTTCAGTGAATGAATGTTTAACTTTAAGCCCAGCATGAGTCTAGCAGGGCTCAGGCTGGACACTTCCTGAGTGCTATGCACAGCCTTGTGTGAGGTAACAGACTGACTCCAGCAGAAGTCACTGCCTGGGATGTGCAGGTGGATATTTCTGGCAATTCTGACTCTCTGTATCAGTGTGTAAAGTTCATCACAATTTCTCTTTATATAGCAGTACTTTCTCATTATTTAAAAAAAAATTACTGACAACAGGGAGCTCAGTTACTAGCAGTTAAAAGTAATAAGCTTGCTAAAAGTGATGGGCAAGATGTTTCTTGCTTTGTTAACTGAAGGGGGTCCACAGAAGAGGATGATTTTGTTTTCCCCATGTGCATTGTCTTCCCTTTCCTGCCCTGCAGACAGACTGTCTTGCTGCAACAGGGATGGCAGAACTGGTGGTCGCGGGGGGAAGTGCAGAAAAATTTGGGCAGAAGGGCAAAGCCAGAAGGGGTAGAGATTGAAAGATAGCATTATTTCCACTGCCTACAGTCTTCCATGAGACAGCAAGAGTTTTGAGAGGATCCCAGCTCCTTGAAGATCTTTGACTTCTTTAAAGGCTGCTGAGAAAGAAAGGGAGAAATAGAGAGGACGTGCACGTCCTTACCTAATGGAATGTCTGACCCTGATGTTCGGGGAATGTCTCAGTTTTGAGTCTCCTTAAGCAGCTTCAAAATATTGAAAACTCCAGTTGAGGGCATTAGGGTTTATGGCTTTTGGGTTTTGGAGCAGGCAAACTCCAAACTAAACTCCAGCTGAGTAAGCCACTTGGGTATGTAAATGAGATCCTTCTTTCTTGAAGGTGAACGTGTAAGTAGACACTGATGAATCAGGAGCTGAATTATCATAAAATTAGTCAGTGATGCTCTTGTTTCACTGGAATGGAATGTTGTGTGACCAGTTTGATGTATATTGTGATACACTGAGTGACTGAGGGACTGGAACTGCTTAAAGTCCAAAGAGTCAACTGCAGAGCTTAAAGTAGCAAAATGCAACAAAACTATTTGGGAGCTGCAGTTCTTGAAAGAAAGCACTCTCCAGTGTGTCTGTGCTTAGGCAATTTCTTCTTTCTTTTCCCTCACTATCTTCAAGGTTCTGCTGGGCTAACGGTGAGGCACCGCTGTCCTCCATTGTCCGCGGCCTCTGCAGAGCCTTGTGAGCATCGAGATCAGGCAGGTGTATCTGTGTCAAGTCACAAAATATGGGGGAGTTAAATCAGGACATTCTAAAGGTCTTAGCGGATGCCAAGCAGCCATATTCAGAATTACCAACACCTTTATTTTTATCTTACTCAGTTTGTTTTCAAGCTTGAACATGTGTGTACACTAAGATTAGAACTATTTGCATGCCAGGTTCTAGAGTTCAGTTATTTTTGAGTTAACTCTATAAAAATAAATATATTTTTTTTAAAAGTGTGTGGAATTTGATCAGGAGAAGAAAGAGAGATGATTTTATTTAAAGCAGAAATAAAAGACACTTTCTTTCAAATTGGTTAATTAAACAGAGAAAAAGCAAAGCTATGCATGGGCATCAAGCACAAAAAAGAAAGTGGTATTCTCTGTTGCCTTCCTCCCTTCTCCAAAGATAAAAATTAATCTCATTTCTGGATCCAAGAGAGCTGGTCCTCATAGCCATTATGTGGAAGGAATCTGCAGGACTTCAAGGGAAGTGGTGGCCCAATGCACTAGTGCCCCAGGCTTCTATACCAACATTTATCTATTTTACTTTTTCCTAGTTTTCCAGTTCCCAGATAGATTGAAATGCACTTGAATCAAATATCTAACCAAACTTTTCTGATATGTAAGGTATTTTAGGGATAGATTCCATATGTCTTGCAGTTAACATCTACTTGCAGATGTAGCTCATGTGTTTGTGCATGTAAAAACAGGGCTTTGTGCTCAACTAATAGATCTCTTAATAAGACTACTGATGGCATAATCTATCTTTATAAAGTCCAATGGCTATGAATTCTTCTTAGTGCTAATCCTGAATTTATAGCATTTTTGTATATGAAGGTCAGAAACGGGAAGAAATATTCTGTAGATTCAGGGAAGTAGTACAGCCACTCACTGTGGCTGCTACTGTGTTGGGCTGGCTGCAGTTACAGCCAAGCCCCTGCAGAAGGGGGTCTCTATTTCTATTGGATTATTAAAAACAGTGGTCCAGATGCAACATATGGCTCAGGAAATCCCTAAACTCCTGATTGTTGGAAACACAGAGGATATTAAGAGAGGGGGGTGTGTGGAGAGGGAATCACTCTGAATGCACCCTGTTCTTATATTCCTCTCCTAAGCATCTGCCTTTGTCTGCAGTCTAAGGCAGGATATTGGGCTGGATGGACCTTTCATCTACCCTGGGGTGGCAGTGTTCTGTGTCTGGGGGTGGAGTGGGCTGTGCCTGTGAAACCCCATCATCCTGGATCTGGTTATCCCAAATGGGACTTTCCTCTCCTGCCTGAACCTTTGTGGCTGTAGTGCTTCGTCTGCTTTCCCCAAATGCTGCTCCCAGCAGAAGTGCAGCATTGGGGGAGGGAAAGAGTTGGCCCCCTACTCAAGGGCTGTGTATTTTTATGTATTTATTTTGGCTTGGATGGAGATTTTTTTTCTTTTCCCCTCTGAATAGGAAATTCAGAAAAGTGACATCATTTTAAATCCCTGACAGTTTATGGGCTTTGAAAAAGATTCTGGATAATACTGAGCAATTAAGATGCCATTTTAATAGTTCTTTCAAGTGAAATCAAGTGAGTAATTAAATAAAATTGAATGAGGACCATGTCAGGCCACCCACAAGGTCTCATATCCGCTACAAATAGATGAATAAGTTAGAGTGTGGGACAAATGCTGTGTCTAAGTGGTCCTATTTATGTGTTATTGGATGACTCTAGGAATGAGGCTTTCAGCTGGAAGATTTGTTTCCTTTGAACAATGTTTCTAAGCAAGAACATGCAAGATTGTCAATTCCTACTCAAACAGCAGTAACTTTCCCATCTTTTAAAATGTTTTGTGGTAGTGTTAATGCCATTGTTTTGTATAGATGGTCTGCTGTAAAAGTCACAGAACATAAACAGGATTATTGGCATTAATTGCTGGATTAGAATTACTGCTGCCTAGTTATTAGTATGATGATATATAAATGCATTTTGAAAGTTGCTTTAGACTGCAAGCATGGGGTATGGCATTACACATGGTTTGTATTCATTCTACACAGACAAAAAAAGCAAAATGGAGACAAAGGGAAAACAAATACTTTTGAGATATGCAGTACTATAACGAAGTAGGTACTGGAAAATGGTATCTCTCAGTTGTAGATCAGCTCATTTTCTGAGGGTGAAAAAACCTTCTTTTAGGCTTTTCCAATCTTACATGTTAAATTTTGTGCTAGGATTTCTCACTATAATTAGAAGTATTTACAGGAAACTGTGTTTCTGAAGTCTGTTCTTTTTACTTTGACTGGGATACCTAACGCTGTTTTATATTTATGCAATATATTGATAAAATATTGATGTTTCAAAAATGTCCCATTTGAAGTTAAGACAGATATTAATACCATGACATGTGATAAGAGCCTTGAATGCTTGACTTGCATCTACAGCATTGTTTGTACTGAAATGCACATGGAGGAAGCAGCAGTTAAAAGCAACAGCCAAAATCATCTCATTGTATTTCACATACAGGTTCACAGAAAAACTTCTGTTATTTCCCAAGAATTTCCTCTGTAGGATACCTTCTGAGCACAGCTGATGGAGTGGGATACCAGATAGCACTCCCTGCTCACCCCACACAAACCTGTTTTCCCTTCATCTCAGGGAATGAATGGATCATTACTTCATGCCTGTTGGTGCTACCCTGGTACAAACACATACTTGCTGTAGTCTTGCTCTCCTAAAACGCGCCTTTCTGGTTTTACTTTAAATTTGGGAAAATACAGGCCCCCTCTGGTGGTCAAAATATCTTCTGTACATTTCTACAGTATCTGACTCTAAAGATTTTTTGCTGAGGGACAAAATGTCTGCTTTACATTTTAAAGTAATACGACCATAGTTTGTTCATTTTTCTAAGAAAACCACTGGAATGAACCAAAACTGGAGAAGAAGAATGCGTAGGAGAGGTGTTCCAGTGTGTGTCAGGTCCCAGGAATGTGGTCAGTGGCACTGACGGGTGCACACAGAGAGTAGCTGCAAAATTCATTGCACCAACTCTCCCTGCCCAGCTGGCGCTGGAGAGTAGGGATGGTGCTGGAATGCCAGGGCTGGGTCCCCTGCTGGAGGCAGGATGGTGCCTTAGGGGAAATGGGAAACAAAAGGTTACTGCTGAGGAAAATATACCTGTTTAATTTCACAGGCTGCTCCTTCTCTGGTCACTGGAAACCGCAGGCATACTGGATGTGGCATGGTGAGGTACAGAAAGCAAGCATAGGCTGATTTGCTGGGTTCAATCCCTCCTCTTAATTTGGTAGAGTGGTGCTAAAAATACCCAAACATTTGGACTTACAAGAGAGTTATGATATGCAACATTTTAATTTAGAGGAAGATTCTTCTAATCACTTTTCCTCTAATAGGTTTGCATGTGAAAAAGTGGCATTTCCCTTTGCTGTTGTGTTGGTGTTGTCCTCTGTGGCAAGGTATTTCAGCAGCATCTGATTTCCAGGAGGCTGAGACAGTTTCTGAAACTGCTGGGGAAATCAAACTTTTGAAATCACTA
Organism: Camarhynchus parvulus; assembly: GCF_901933205.1. Lineage (NCBI taxonomy): Eukaryota > Metazoa > Chordata > Aves > Passeriformes > Thraupidae > Camarhynchus > Camarhynchus parvulus. The sequence goes on from NC_044573.1 coordinate 35,607,021, forward strand.
TGGCATCTTTAAAAGCAAGTGTGTCATGAGGAAGATAATCCCAATGGCTATCCCAAATCAATCTCCACAGACATTAGACAGGGCTTCTCCTTCCCTTCTGAATCTGGCTGATTCTTGCATATTGCACAAGCTTCCACTGGCATTTCTTAGCCTGTTCCCTAAGCCCTGGCCTTGACTTTCTGTCTGCTGCCTCCCAGCAGCCACACATACCATCTGCCACTCAAAGGATAAAAGAGTCCTGTCAGCACAACAGCTGACCAAGAAAAAGAGTCATTCACCAATGTGTTTATTTGCTGAAGAGCACTCGATCAATTCTATCAAGGGTGACAAAGAGGATTTAATAGGAACAAAGAATAATTCTGTTGTTGTTGTTTTAAAACCCCACTAGCCACAATAATGGTTGCTGAAGCACTTATCATTGTCATGTGATTCCTATTAGCCTCTTCTCAAGGAAGCCAAGGAAGAGGGATTATGCTGTTTCATAAAAATACATTTAATGTTATTTAAAAGTTTGTAATGCAAGTGTTGGCTTCCCAGAATCCCCTGGTTTTCTTCATCTCCTAGTAGCTCTTCTGCATACCTCTGGACTGCAAAAAAACCACTCTGTGCCTTAATCCACTGTGACATTTTAAAACTGCTAGCAGGGGTCATCCTGGCCAAAGGCTTCTGAATGGTTGGGGTTTTTTTTCTGTAGTAAGTCTGAAGGCTCTGCACTATTTGCTGGTAGGTTTGTACTGTCAGTAACTGTGTGCTGCCATCAGAAAAGAGACAAGCTGCCAGAAGTAGCTGGACTGCTTAGAGTTTAGGGTATGGGGGTTTTATTCCAGTTTAATTAATTTCTATTAAGAATGGGCATAAAATTTTTATTTGTTCTTTCCAACGTAGGATTAAGAAATTAATATTTTAAATGAAATTTCTTTTAGTTATACAGCTACAGCCATTTACCATGTGAATAAGCAGTACTTGCTCACAGAGTTGTGAAGAGGATAATGGCTTTGAGAAAGAAAATGAAAATGAGATTATGGCTGCTTTTATGGAACTTTCTTTTTCAAAATTTCAAATGCTGTATTACGTTCAAAAATAGTTTTTTCACCTTAGGAAATGAAGACACTATTCATATTCAACCTTCAGAGTCCTTCTCCTTTACTGAATTGAAACAGTTGTTATCAAAGTCTTTTTTATATATCAGACTCTGAACTCAGTCCTTAAGCTCCTTTTGATGACCTAAATAATTGTAATGAATGGGCTTTCTCATAGATGATGTTTATGTTCCAGGTAACTGATCAGCAGTGCTCCAGCTACATGAAATGCGAGTGTTAAGGCGCAGCTCATGCCAGGACTGTGGCATGGTTATGGAAGAGGTGAGTGCCCAACCCATCTTCTATCATGGCCTTGTTTCATCTTCCATGCAGTGAGCAGTGGGATTCCTAGGGCACCAATTTTGTCTTCTTCTGATTATTCCTGGAATTCCCCTTTGCTGGCTTTTGTTCAAACAATGATTTTGGTATGGAGCTTATAGGATGAGGAAGATTAGTCATGTCCATGTTAAAAACTCTTGTGGCTTTTCTCTGAAGTTGCTATAATTTATCAGCATCCCTTTTGAACTGCAGGCACTAGGCCAGGACGGTATTCCAACAGTATTTGCTCAGGACTGTGTGCAGACATCTGATAGCCATCCTGCTGGATACAAGCCCCGGGTATCTGCTCCTGTATCCCAGAGCAGCATTGTCTCTCTTAGCAGCGTGTCACACTGGGAGCTCCTGTTCAGCTGACAGAGCAGCATGACTCCAATATGTCTCCAGCAACCTAAGGCTCATGAAAGAGATCCCTTTTTATCCCAACTTCAGTTAATCATGAAGGGAAACAAGAAAACAAGATTACATTGAGGTCTTTTTAACCTTTTTCTTTTTTTTTTTTTTTTTTCCTGGGGACTAGCTTCATTCCTGTGCCCCAGAAACAAAGACCTTAGGTATGAATGGCTATATGGCTGAAAAGATCCATTCTCTTTCTTTGTACAGGCAATATATAACAGATGCCAGCAAAGGTATTGAAAGAACTTTTGGTATGGGCATATGCATTCCTTTGACTGGGTGCTTGCATGCAAGAAAGTTTGTGTAATTTTGATAGTATGAGCTGATATTTGAATACTATCCTTGCTGCAAACTACTAATTAAAGTTGAACAGAACTATCCTATTTATCCTACTGCTGGTACTGAGAGCTGCTCCAAAATACTGTTCAAAAGATCAGTGAAAAAAAAAGCTAAGAAAAATACAGTAAGTAGTGAGCAGAGTGTAAAGGGCATGTATATCCAAGCTGCTGTGAGGTTCCTAATTACTGTAAGATAGTGTATTCATGTGACAGAATCTGGCTGAGATTCTCCATCCTTCTTCCTCATTACTGCTGTTGGCAACTCCCCAGGCTCCTGCCAGGGAAATCCAGCCCCAAGGTGCTGTGTGCTGCATGCCCAGCAACCTGAACATCAGAGGCTGATAAAGATGTCAGGTCACGATCAAGGGACAGAAAGAATTAAGTAAGGAATTTCACAGCCACACACGAGGGTGGTGCTGAGGAAGAGGGAATAGAGACAAAAAGGATTTTTCAGCAGAAGTGCCCCATTACCAGCCCAGTCAGCTGAGGAGAGAAAAGGAAGTTGAGTTGAGCTGGTAGATCTAAACAAAACAAGCCAGGAGCTGGGCTGTAACATAAGGATAATCCTCCATAGCAGCAAGCAAAGGAAGGCAGAAGCATGCACAGGCTTCATTGCTTCTTTACAAACTCCCTTGTAGTGCTCTGTACTTGGCAGGCTCCCGACTCACCCTCTGTGCCAGAGGATTTTCCTGGCTAAAGCAGTCTGCTGGCAGATGCTCCCCCACCTCAGACCCAGAGATACCACTTCCCAAACAGCCTTGTGACTAAGAGGAGGATGACTATGTTATCATTAGGGTATCCTGAAAAATGTACATAGGAACGCTGGTTACAGGAAGAGCTTTGAACATTGCCATGCTCTCAGGAACAGAGAGCTTTACTGTGTGAGGTTACAGTGAGATATTCCCTTAAAGACAGGGCTTACTTCAGACCATCAGTCTGTCATACCAAGGTAGGAAAAAGTAAAACAAAACTCCCTATTAAAGCTACATTTGGAAAACATTGTCTTCAAGGCCTTCATGGGCTCATGATGCTGCAGGCTGCAGTACCCCAGCTGTGGTGTGCAGTGTGGGCACTCAGAGACATTGTGGCTTTCCAGCCAGGCAGAACCCCTGCCTTGGTAGAGACAACTTTTCCCAGCCAGGATGGCAGGACTGCTCTCTTTCTGCCTGCCTGTCCCGTTTTTCAGGGCGCTGGAATGTCACATGGTACTAAGGGGATTATGTCATGTCTTCCCCCTTCCTCCTGCCTGCTTCCCACCCTTAAGTTCACTTGATTAATATTTCTATTGTGTACTTTAATTAGCACAATCCTGGCTGCAGGCTACCTTTCCCTGTTCCTGGCCTCTTTTAATCACAGCAGTTTATATAATATACATTATTTTTAAAATGTTAATTGTGCGAGGACCTTTTAGGATTTTTAATGTTTAGCTTGCTGTGACCTTTGCACAGGATCTGCCTGTGACATAAATTCAGCATCCACCAGTTTGTGGTGGCAGGCTGCCAAAACGACCCTGCCTCTTATCACCTCTTCCCCTTACAGTTTGGTAGATTTCTGGGAAACACTGCCACAGGTGTTAATGCAGTGAAACCCTGTCTGTGTCTATTCCTAAGCACCTGTCCTGTGCTGGGCCAAATTAAAAGGTTGCCTTTGATTGGCATCTGAGAGGGTCTGCATTTATGGCAGAGGCTGAGAATACAGACTAGCCCAGTGAGCTGGAGTAGAGGTCTCCATCTCTCAGGAAAGGTGCAGAGAGGGGCTCCTGTACCCACAGGGATTTTCCAGCCCCTCGAGGTGAGAGGTGCCTCCAATGACTATGTGCTCCTGTAAACTCTGAACTGCTGCAGCAGCCTGGGTCACACCAGTGGGTGCAGGTGTTAGCAAGCCCTCTGGCCAAGTCAGTTCACTCTGTTCTTCTCTGTCTGTAACGTGAGTGCCTACTGAGAGCTACCAATGATAAAGCAATCATGGCAGTGACAATTAAGTCATTTCACAGTGCCAGCCTAAGCATGCAGCGACAGAGGCAGATCTCAAAAGAGGGTGACCTCTGGCAGTGAAAAAAACAAGAAGCAACAGTGAGCAGCTGGGAGGGTGCCCAGGAGCTTCAGTCTCTGACCCAGTTCAGCTGCAGATACAGCAACACACCCAGGCAAAGCCTCATTACCATCTTTATACATTTCTGCAAGAGCTGGATGTTGTCTGAAGGTTTGCCTTGAGCACACCCACGCAGCTGAGCCTCAGCTGAGCTGGGCTGTAGAATGTACAGGGAAAAGTAACAATGCTTCTTTTTAAGAAACAGATCAGCATCTGAAATAAGTCACTGTGCTTGACTTAGCCAAACCAAATTCCTGGTGTCTGGAGTTTTGTCTATCTGGTGATAGCAGGATTAGATACAGTACGCATGAATATACTGCGTGACCATGCAAAACCAAATAGGGCCACAAAGTTAATTGTGGTTTAATTAATACAGTCTGCTGCTCCACCAAGTTTTTGATCATTTGTCCATCTTTAGATTTTCAACAAAGCATTCCTGCACTGTTGGATGCCTTCAGAAAAAGAAGAAAAAATGTATCTTCCTTTCCATTTTGGAAGTATGGCTCGATTTCAAGCCATTTTATTCAATAAAATAATTTTTTTGGTTTATTAACAACACATTTGGTATGTCCATTTTCCAGGACTTTTTTAAGATTCTAAATTTTTGTGAATTTCAAAGTGAAGAACATGAAATATTTTTTACACATCGCATAAAAACACTAAAGCAGTTTGAAAACATGTTTTAGTTAAAGACACAAACATGTTCCTGAAATATTAAATTTATTTGTAAACTTTGTTGAACAATTTCAATTTCATGTTTCAAACTCCAGCTTTTAAAAACATATCTGTCTTAACTATGAGATGGTACTTTTGCCCACTCACAACATTTGACACGGGGTATTTTTTTCCTCATGGCTATTTGGTATAAAAGGCTAAAAATAAAAGCATATTGTTCTGAGCATTGTGGACAGCTTTTCCAGACGGGGAAAACTGAGGGTTTTATGACTTCGGAAAGCGGAGTTCCCAGAGGGCTGGTCTGCTTTTTTTCCATTCTTCCCTTTAAGATTTTCTGAAAACATTTCACTTACTGTTGACTCTGCAGTACATTCACAGTCTCATATTTTTAGGGTTTTGTGCATCCCATGCACAGAGAGGTATCACAGCACTTCTGTACCATCACTCACTAAGACATGGCCAAGGATTCAAACTGCTTAGCTTGAACCAGCAGGGGACTGGTTTTGGTTTTCTCCTTTCCAACCAGTAGGAAGAAATCTGCTCTCGTTTAGAATGGGTTAAGGTGAGTGTTCAGGGGGCAGCAGCCCTGGCAAGGAGGGGAGCCCTTGGAGGTGTCTGCTCCAGCCTGGGGTGTCCCCTCATCCAGCTCCCAGGGCTGTGTCCCAGCCAAATGCCTGTGCCCTCCCATCTTTTCCCAGAGCAAAAGCTAAGCAGAAGCAGTGCAGCAAGGTTTGAAAGGGTGAAATGTGCTTTTGTCTGCTCCTTTGTTATCCTGAACAGCTGGGTTAGAGCCGCACGCAGCCCACGGCCATGAATGGCAATATTAACTTTAAAAAGAAAATCCTAGTTTTGATTGGCTGAGCCAGCTGTCTTCTGATGGCACAGCTTTCCAGCAACTTAGAATTTCTTTGTAATTAGGGAATTGTTGCAAAATAGGGAACAATAGCGTTATATGGAGACTGATACTTAAACTGGTATAGCCAAATTTACCTTCTAGTTGTATCTAAATTAATAATCTAATTTTGAAAGGAAATCAGAACCTAACAGCTGCTGTGACTTTTCTTGAACTGTTTTAGAAAGAGTCAGATTATGATTTTTTTTGAGAATTTGGACACCTGATATATTCTTAGAGTATGCAGAAGTATAGCTCATTGTTATTCTTTTATTTTTACCTAGCAGTTTAACTGGTAAATGTACGAATCCCTTAAAACTTAAACCACATAAAAAATATTTTGTTTTCAATAGAGGGGTCCAGTGTGAATCTCATGTTCAATACATGAGCCAGGATGTGATTAATTGTCAAGTAAGTGTATTCCAGTATTTCATGAGTTTTTAAACTGATAAGCTTCACCGTCAGACTAAACATTCTAATATTTAGTGTTTTCTAAAATGTTATTGAAGTGTGTTTTCTCTAATATATCTAATTATAAAAGTCCTAATGTTAAGGCTATGTTATTTAAATGTTTTTTTAAGGCAAAAGCTTAGTTAACTGATAAATCTATTAGTCTAGTTAATAATTCTTAAACATCACACCTTCTTTAGTGATTTAAGGCAAGACCATTGTCTACACCTCTGTAAAAGAAATTTATATTAACAATTACAAGGTACTAGGAAGTACGCTGGATATAAAGTCCTGTATAAACAGAGAAGTTGTTATTAATCTGTAAGTGAAGTGCTAATAGACTTGCAGATAACTTGACTTACATGTTATCCACTCAGGAGAAGCCTGAACTTTGCTAAGGTGGAAGGAAAATTCTCACACAGAAAGCAGGGAGTCGGTATAAAGTGGTGGTGCATAAACGGAGGCTGGAAATTAAAAGACAGTGTGTCAGCCTCACAAAGTGGTGGGGCAGTGAAAATGAGGCTATGAAAATGACATTGGTATGCCTGTGCCCCAGGGCTGATTGGGTTGCTCCTGACAATAAGGACTGCACTGCTGGCAGTCACACCCTGGGATCTTGCTTTATGGTCCTTCTTGTGTAATTAAAGGGGCTGGCTTCCTGTCCTGTTATGCTTCCATTTCCCTGGGCATGGTACTCAGGAGAACTGGACTATAATTCTGTGAATGTTTCCAGCACAGGGCAAGAAAACAGACAAACATATGAGTGGAAAAGTGTTAAGGCTGCAAAGCTCAGGCATCTTTGTATTCCAGCTCCTCGAATTTAAAAGGACACCTAAGCAATACTTATGTTCTTTGCTGGATCAAAACTTTCATGGACGAGGTGCAGCATGTCCCACTTCTTCTTCCCTGAATGCATTTTCTCACGCTGTCCTGGAAGTTTCTGCTCTTTCCCCTTCTCTTTTCACAGTCTCCCCTTCATGTTCCCTCTGATCCCATGCCACCAACATTTCTGAGGCTGTGTGCCTTTCCCCTCTGTGTTTGTGTCTGTCCTTGTAAGGTGGGAGCAGGCAGTGGTTGGGTGCAGCAGATGTGCCGTGGGCTGTGCCAGTAGGGGATTTTCGCACTTCAGGCTGAGCCCCTGCCCCCAAAACACAACCAGCTGTGCCTGTGAGACACAGGAACCCTGTTGAGCCTTCAGCCCCATAAATGGCTGCACACTTGAAGGCCACTGTGCCTAATTAAATCCTTTTCCAGCACACCAGGGAAAAAAACAAGTAATATCCCACATCCTTTTGCCACCCAAACTGCTGTGTGTGTTAGAAAGTCCATTGTTGGCCTTGCTTTCCTTGACTTGTCCGCTGTGTAAAATGGGGGTACAGCTGTGCCAGTGTGTTGAAGTCTATAAATGAAAAGTATTGCATAGGTGTGAGTATTATTAGCTGCTTAATAGAACTAGACAGTGTTACAAATGAACCTGATACAATGAGCCATAGCAGTGTCAGCTTAAACACAGATAAGTTGACATTTTTGCTCAGAACTGCTAAAGTAAAAGAAAAAAAAATTGCTGCAGCATTCCTGTAACTCCATCAAAAATTCTGTCTACCTGAGTCAAATGCAGCAGAGACCAAGGCTGAAAATATCACTTTTTGGCTCACGTTTTTTTACTCTCTCTTTAAAAAAAATTAAATTTGAACAGCTAAGGATCTTTTCTTTCTCTTACAGAGATTCCCTGACAGATTAGTACATCCTGTCATACCTTCTGGCTCAGTGCCTTAGTCCCATACAGGTGCTTTCAGAGTCAGGATGACAAAATCAGTTTTGGATACCAACAAAGCAGAAGTGTGATTTGCTATCAAGAAATAAGCTTGGAATGAACCAAAACACACCAAAACCTTTCTGTTTCACAGCTGCTCACCAAGAGTGGCCATGTGCAGAAGTGACCAGACTGTGATCCATGTAGAGTTATGGAGGGCAAAACTGTGAGGCTGAGCTGGGAAAATGTGGGGTTTTCCAAGTCAGCTTCTCTGGGCTGAGGAGCGCCAGGCTGTGTTTATACAGTGCATATCACAGTATATCACAACTGCAACCAGCACAGGGAACTGGCTTCTAACAGGGACAAATGTGGGGGTTTTTCTCCATTACCTTGCACTGCTGCTTTTTGGTACAGTCCCCTAACCCCTTTTCCTCTGACTCTGTAACACCTCATAAAACAAAGTGCTTGGTTGACTTGCTGGCTTGTAGCAATGAAACTGGTATATGTAACTTAGAGATTTTTCTTAGCCTTTTCTATTTGTTTGTGTTCCACCTGCTACTTCTGAATCCACAGGCTACTAAAGCATTTCCACTGAATTTCAAAGATTTTTCCCCAAGTGCCAGTTAGTTGTACCTAAGCTTTAATTTCAAGATTTTTTTAGAGTATAATAAGTAACAGCTAATTGAAAAATAATACACTGAATACTTTTCTATAGTATCTAGAGAGGTTCTATGGTACCAAAAAAATTTGTAGTGATTTTTCCTAAAGAACTTGGAAACAAAACAGTGTAGCCATTGTATTTCAAACATTAGAGCAATTGTTCAGTAAGTGTGGTGCAACCCTAAATTTCTGTGTCAGAACACGGTGCCAGCTCTGTTTCTGTAAACTGTGGTGCTGTGGGCATGCACATGTTTAAACAAGTGCTTTCCTATCTCCAGGTTATCCAGTCATATTTATGTATATGGTTTGGAAAAGCCAGACAGCACTCTAAAGCAATAAAAGGGAACCTAAACCATGTCCTTGGCTTTCACACCATTGTAATTTTAAAACAAAGCAAAAGCTGTTATAGGACTTTGATTTTTCCTCTAAGTACATTAGCATGTCTTATATAAAAATCCTAATGAATTTATTCTTGTATACCATAAAACATATAAATAGAAAAAAGACCTAGTAAAACAAAGAGATAAACAGAGAATAATTAATTGCCTGCAGTTGAAAGTGTTTTGTGCCATAGTTTCTGCTACTTCAGCATGCTCGTAATCCCGTGACTTCAAACATCTTTAAATTACAGGTTTATGCAGCCAGAATATTGGTGTAACTCCTTTTGGACTCAACAGGCTACCTAGTGGCTTAACCTACTACTGAAGGTCAGGGGAATATCATCCATCTTCCACAATGCCTGTACATCACCAGCTACAGTTCTGGAGATGTCCTGGAAAACAAAACTGTGACAACATCCCAAGAAGTTCTGTGGGATTATTATCTTTGACAAGATTCTCTTGACAACACACAAATCTTAGTGCACCTATCACCATAATACCCAATAAAAATCAAAACTCCCCATTGGGACTGCTCTGCTTGCTGTGCCCAGTATTTCAGATGGGCTGGCAATATGAGGATTCAGCACTACAATGGAAACTAACTCAGCCACATTTTCAGTTTAAGCATTCTCTGTTACTTTGAATGTTATTTTCTTACTTTTGAAGAAAGGTTTCCCGTGTAGCCTCCTAAAATAACACCTAGGTCTGGAAGGTGCTAATCACTGTACTGTACATCCCTCTTTGGATAAAACAGGTTATTCTCCAAGTCAGTGTTTCTGGTTTAGTAAGTCACAAAAGTAAAAACATTTTCTTGTTTATAGTTCTTGCTGGAATTGAGCTGTGGAAACAATGGTTGTGTATAATTGTTAAGACAATTGTTAAATCTGTGCAAGACTAGTTGATTACAGGATCAGACAGTACACTCAGAGCATTAGGTTTTCCCCAACAGAAGAACCTTTATTCCAATTAGAAGTGGGCTTTAAGAGGCAGTGCTAGCCCTTGAAACCAGGCTCTGTGTCCTCCAGCACACTGCTGTGGTTTGAGTCTAAGCCTTGTACACTGGAGTGCTGTGAGGAATGACCATATGCCAACGACATAATTTCCTGATGGAGACACGATCAGAAGATATAAGAAAAGAAGAGCATCTCCCTGACTGAAAAACATTAAGAAGATTAGTGGCTGCTTTAGAAATAATCAATGTGAGCAGGTAAGCATGTTGTTTTGATTAGGGAGTCTGACCTAGGAAAAACAGCAAGAAGAATAAGAGAGTGAAGAAAACTGCAGAAGGAAAGGAGAAGAAATTTTGGGTTGTTACTGCAGAGGGCTTTTATTCTCATTAGTTTTAGGGTTTAGTATTGTTTTCAGCTATGAAGGGTAATTTAGATTATGCTGATCTTATATCACTGAGACAAGGAGCTGGACAGATTCTGCAGAAGAGAAGTGTGTGACTCATGGAAAGAGTAGCTGGTGAAGAACTTGCTCAACTTGAACTCTTGCTTATAGGGATTTTATTTACCCCTGGGGGAGGGTGAAGTTTTCCAGCTTGGCATAGAGCTAAACTACTTTACCAGTGAGAGAGAACTTGAGGCCTCATTTGCTGAGAAGATAAGCGTTCATGATACAGGCTAACATGGACTGAAGATTATTGCACAGCCAGAGAGGAAAAAGCTGCTTTAAAGCATGGGGATTTTTAGCTGTGAAAGTTAACTAATGAAGTATTCAACACATATACCTAACTAGATGGTCACATTAACTCTTTTTCATTCAATACACAAGACAAACCATCAAACATTTATTTACAGCAGGTACACTTAATGAAAAAGAAGGAGAAATTCTCTCCCTGCTTTGAGGATCCCCAAGAGCTCTTTCAACAATACGATGCCCATATTCTCCTTCACAAAACACTCCATAGAGAATTCTTCAAAACTATTTTATGATTTTTATTTGTAATGTGAATAATAAGCTACCTGTCTGGTGACATCATTATGGGTACTTGAAGAAAATTAGCTGTGGAAGCATTTGGAAAGGGTTACATGCAAAAAAATTACTTGCTAAAGAGGTTTGTTTAGTTTAAAGGCAAATTCAGCCTCAGCTCCTCTGTACAAAAAGTTTTAAAAGAAAGGAGAAAACCCCCCCACTTCCCTGATATGCTGATCAGAACTCTTAATAGCAACCTAAATCATGCATAAGTTAATAAAACTCCCTACTTTCTCCAGAATGAGGTAGAACTTAATCCTCAGGCACAGCCTGCCTGAAAAGTTGGAGATCACAGAGACAAGATGAGATTTGGATGCAGAGTCAAAACAAGCACTTTTTATAGGTGAGTTATAAATATGGATCCTCTTTTTTTCTCTGCAAAATCTACATCAAATTGTGAAGAAATACTGAAGTTGCTTTTGTTAATATTTTGTTCAGTGTCACTATTTATAAAAAGACTTTGTTCAAGCGAATTGTATTGTCAAGTAACTGAGATCCTCTCTGCAATAAAAACGAATCCTAAATTCTTTCAGAGGGAAAAGGCCCACCTCATTATAAGACTAAGAAAGCCTAAGAAAAGGGAGCAGGTGTGAAAGTTCAGTTTATTAGCCCGATCTTTGAGAAGAGCTAAATCAATTAGTATAAATCTATTCTGGTCTTTGAAAGATACATGATAGTAGATGACAAGAGAAGACTGAAGAGCTGTACAATTTTGGCTTGGAAAAGCTGCTTTAAATGCTGAAACACTGAACATGAAAATGTCATAGTACTTGATGAGCTGAACTGTAAAGAATCACAAGAGATTCCTGCAGACCCTAAAAATGTTATGTATTGTGTCTTTCACAAAACTGGCAAACACTCAGAAAAACCACTGGTGGTTTTGCCAGTCAGCACTAAGAACTTACATATGGCCTTCATTCAGGTTTTCTTGACTGGAGAGGCTTTCTCTCAGTTTAAATTGTTGGCAGTCATAATTTCTGATTTTTATAATTGCAGTTGCCTTTAAATCAACTCTGGAAATCATCAAACTTACAGTCCTGGAGCAGAATCCTGATCCTTGTCAGCCATGGCTACAACCCTACAGAAAATGAGGGACAACACAGGTTAGTTCAGTTTGAAGGAGTAAAGCTACTACTTGATTTTAGGTTAGAGATGGACATGAATGTGCTTTTAACAGGAACAGATGAGAAGCTTCTGTGTGGAGGTAGATCATTCCTTTTGTCCACAGATTACTTCTTTTCAGTCCAAGATTGTATGTACACTGATAGGTCAAAACTGTGGTCTTTGAAAATGCTACACTTGTTTTGAAAGAAAAGGATAGGAATCTGCTTCCTTTTCTTTTTTTCATAACATTTTAAGCTGTAATATGAACAAAACACTAGGCCCCTGAATCTAGAGAATTTGAATTTTTTGTGTGCTGCTGGCTAAAAGTCAACTCAACCAAAATGAGAAAAAGAGGCTGCAAGAGCTGAAACTTCACACTACAAATGCCTGCTTTCCTGGATGACCCTGTTCTGGACAGATAATTGTTCTTGTCTTTACAGCCTTCCTACATGTGACTCAAATTAAGAATCTCACTCCCAGACAGGCTCTTTAGCACTGAGGCACATCCTTCAGACTTTTTTTTTCCTGCTAGGAACGCTGATGTGCAGAGCTGAAAGCCTCTCTGCTGCTGCCCGTGTGATGCGCTGTTGCCCCGCAGATGTGCGCTCTGACAAAGCAGATGTGCAGCTGTGGGGCCCGGTGCTTGTGTGTATCGCCGAGGGCTCTGCCGGGGCACGGAGCCCCGGCGGGAGGAGCGAGGGATGGAGGCTCGGGCTGCCCCTCGGGTGGCTCCCGTGCCCGCAGAGGAGCTGCGGTTCGTGACTCACGGACACGGCGGTGTCTGTCTGCCAGCGGCACGGCGGCGTGGCCGTGCTGGGCACGGAGCACAAGCCCTCTGCTGTTTGGATGCATCTGCTGCTGCTGCTGCTTTAGGGGAGCATGGTGAATTACCATGGCAGGTTTGAAATAATCTGACGGTCACCGAGATTTGTTTTAAATACAGCTGTTAAGGGAAGAAGAAAATTTATGGTTTTTATAATTATACCTTTTCTTTTTGTCTTAGGCTCAGGTGAACACTGCAAAACTGACTATAACCTGAGAAGGATTCTGGTGGAGTAGTCGCTCACATCCCTTTGATCTGGCTAATTAGAGACCATGTTTGGATTATCTGGTGCACTCAGCCCCTACCTCCTCGGCTAAGCCTCTTTGCTATAGGGCCAGGCTGGATTTGTATTTTCTCAATGCAGGTGCTGGGCTGGTGTGTCTCTCTACAGTACTGCTATGTTACAACCTGCCCGGTGGCAAGATCAGTTCACACTGTGCCTGGCATCATCTGTAAGCCCAGGTATTGAGCCTTTTCCTGAGGTCTGCTCATCCCATCCTAGCTCTTCCAGTCCTCAATCTCCTTCTCACCTGTAGCCTACACCAGGAAGTTTTCTACATTATTACCCTGCAGGCTTGCTTCTTGAAACTGGTTTCTGACCAAAATGGGCGGCAGCTGTGCCTGTTTCCACCTGAGGCTGCTTGTTAGCCATGATGCCACACCTCATCACAGATGCTAATGGTAACTAAGGGTGGAGGGGACCCTCAAAGGTGCTCCTGCTCAGACCAGGGTCAGTGTTCAAGCATGCTGATGCAAAACACAGACATGTTACAGACTGACATGAAACATCTCTGCAGACACATTTTGCTATTGGAGGAAAAGTGATGGAAATGAAAGCATTTATTTTACATTTAAAGCAGCATTTTATTACCTACCTACTTTAAAAATGGAGGGGGGAAAAGAAGCTTGTAATTTTCGTTTCGTCATCTTGCACCGCAAACCTTGAAGGAGCAGCAGACAGAGAACCTATACACAGTCTCCCAACCTCTAACACTGGTGTTCTGGGAGCTGCTCCAAGTGCATCATGAGAAGTAGTACTCTGCCCTTTTTTAAATTCAGAGAGGCAGGATCTGATGCTCTGTGTGCCCAGCTGGTTTTTAAACAACTTTTTACCCTGACAGTCAAGCTCAGGTGCTAAGCAGGGCTGGGTTCCTGTCTCTGTGACATGCAAAGCAAGGTTAAACTGGACAGTGGATGCCCAAGCTGTCCACCCAACTTCATCCCAGGCTGTCAGAGGGGGAGACCAACCAGACAAGGCTGTGAAACCATTGCCTTTCAGGTTATTCAGCAGCTGCTGCAGGGGTAATCATGGCTGGTGTTCCCATGAGCCACGGCTCCTTTTCCATAGTTTCATACTGCTTCCGTCTGCTTCACTTCCACTGATTTGCTGGTCTGCCTGGATTTTGTACAATTATGAAAACTTTAGGACATTCTGCAATGCTAATTGCAGTCAGAAGCAGCTTTATTTTATACAGACTCTTTTTCCTTCAGCTTTCAAAAGTCTGAGCGGTGCAACACTGAAAAATCAGGATCCATTGCTGAAGTTTATTTTTGTAGAGATTCGTATTCTTGGCATACGACATAGTCACACTGTGAGAGTTCTCAAATATTAGTTATAATATTTACTTTGCTTTTGTGAATAATATGTTAGTTTAAACATGTCTTCTCCTAAGGTAAAGTGAAATAATTGTATGGGTTTTTTTTATTGTCCTTTCCACCTAATTTCCTCTGCAGTTTATTTATTTACAGTGTACATGGGATTGTACAAAAACCAAACAATTGATTGTAAGGAATAGTGTAACAAAAAAGTTCTATAGATATTTTAATTGTTTTGTAGACAAGATGTATTTATTTCCTTGAGGGGAAGAATAATTGCAGCAGCACAGTGTAGATATTTTCATATCTTGAAAAAAATCTTGTATTTCTGAATCAGTTATTTTCCATATGTGAGAATGACTGTGAAACTGCCAAATATTCTAGAAGGGATTTCTGCTAGTTTGGTAAAATGGAATTTAAGGCTATACAAATCCACATAACTTCTTTCACTACAGCTATTGTCAGTAACTTACAAAGAAGCCTACTCCTACTTGCCTCAAGTGTGTGTTTTGTTGGATATGGTGGTGGTCAGTGGTAACAGACTGGCATCAGACTTTTGAAAAAAGGATCCAACTTTCAGTGTGACTTAATGCAAGGAAAAAAAAAGTTCCTATTGCAATCTCTTTTGGTAGTAGTCAGAGTGGGAATGATGACCCCTAGCCCCACTATCATGACTTTGTTTTCTTTTCCCATCCAGATTTGTGGCTCTGGAATATCTGCATGCTAATCTGTCTGCTTCAGAAGCTGAGTGCCACACAGGATCTGTACTGCTCCAAGCTGTGAATTCGTATCATGGGCCAAGCTCATCATAAAAGTTCCTTGGCCCCTGAAGAGCTGGTCTGCTTCAGGACCCTGTGACTGCAGTCAGAAGAGCCAGCAGGATTTGTCACCTGGGCTGTGTGTACAGTGCCTAATGCAGCAGTCCCTGACTGCAGTGCCAGGGGGAGTGTGGCCTTGGGACACGATGAGTTCTTTCAGAGAAGGAGTTTGGGAAGGCACATTCATGCATCTTGGATTCAGCAAATCCAACAAGGGGAGGCAAAAAGTTAGTTACCAAGGTAATGTAGTGTGAGTCTGGAATCACTGGGATGTGCCAGGTATGGTCATTAGAGACCTCCAAATCACATGCAAGGTCACCAGTAGCGAACGGGTACAGCAAAGCTCAGCTGCTTCCTTCCAAAGCCTCACACATACATCCAGGCCTAGTCTAACTATCTGAGTTCCTTGGAAGTGAGTGTAAGTGCCTACATGAATAGTGTGAGCAGGACTTGTCCTTTTCTGAAACTTTATTAATGATATTTATACTGTGGTAACACTCAGGAACAGTTGAGGCCAGTTGAGGATATTAGTACAAACTGTAGAGTAATTGCAGTTTCTGCTCGTAGGAACAAACAACAATCAGGCTTCAAAGGTACAGTTCTGTTTGAAAAATAGCATGCAGAAATGATACTTATATCTACATGGTCTTACTCTGCAAATCACATATGCATTCAGAGTCACGTGTGACTTACTTTAGTGACACAATAAACACCAATTACTTCTTTTTCCTGCTCTGATGACAGTTAGACTAAGTTGTTTTCTTTTGTTCAAAAGAAATACTCTCCACATTAGAGTCATGTTACCTGTACAGAGCTATGGCTAAAGAGTAATTTAGACTGCAAAATACAGGACTTTTTTCAGATAATTGTATAGTACAGAAAAGGAAAAGAGCAAATACAGGTCTCCAGCTGATTCTCAGCTTACAAGAAATTATAGACTGCTTTTCCTCCTTTAGCTCAAAAGAAGTTTGAAGTAATATTACTGAAGCTAATAGAGCTACAGTACTGTAAAAGTTTTCTTAAATAGCCAAAATTGAGGCTAAATACAGCATTTAGCCTTGTCAAAGTCTAATGTTAAATGTGAGCTCCCAACCCAGCTCTCCTTACAAGCCAAGACTTGCTGCCATTTACTGATCCCATAGCTGCACACATCAGGAGCATTGCTGATCATTCAATTTACTGCCTGGCTAACCTGGACATGGAGTTACAGGGAGATGTGGTGGCACTGTGGTGCTTATTGCTGGCTCAGCGATCACCTGTGCTCAGATGGCTTCATCCCCAGCAGAACACAGAGCACATCCTCACTGAAGCATCCTGCAAAGGTCCCTGCATTGCCCTGCGAGCCAATGCACCAAAGACATCCTCCATGAGACAGGGCAGCAGCTGTTTGATGAAAAGAACAGTGGAGGTCTGAGTGCTGCCAGCTCTGACAGCTCAAAACTATTGTCCTTCCTCATTCAACTCCCAGGACTGACCCCAAAGTCATGAGACTTGAGCAAAAACATATATGGCAGTTTAGTTCTTCCTTTTATTTTGGTTTGAATAGTGCTATTTTGGTTCTTCTTATAGATACTCACTCTCAAACTGACTTCTCCCCTGTCCATTAAGCCTTTAAACTCTGAGGCAGTCATGCCATCTCATCAGGGCAGCAGTTCTGCCTCCTGCATCTGTCCTGCTCCCAGCCTTCCAGCCAGCTCTCCCCTTCTCAGCCTCACCCTTTCAGCAGAGCATCCAGAGGTCTTCCCCTCTGGTGGATGGTGTACAGACTAAAGAACTTTATGTTCCTTATGTCCACCCTTTAGTCACAAACCACAGGGGACAAGAACAGAAACAGTGCCAACTGTTTTCCCAACCCTTCTTCAAAAAGAGGGCTGTTCCTGAAAGGTGGTGTGAGATACTAATTCCTGTTTGTCACTGCTTACTCAAGTCAGTGGCTTTTCCACAGGAGCTGGGGAGGCAGCCAGAGCAGGTTTCCCACAAGCAGTGACACCATTTACTGAAGAATCCTCAGAACTTTAGTAGTCACCTGGCTTGATTTTAAAAGGTCAGCATCTGGCTGATGCTGCTCTGTGCTGGACGAACTTCTTGTCCTTTGGAAGCAGAAACTTCTACATGTGAAGAAATTTTGAGCTGAGATTTAGTCTGCAGTGGTGGTTCACTGAAGTCCTCTTTTAGCTGTTAAAACTTATGCAGCCAACCTGATGTGTTACTGCAGCCAAACCTGACATCCAAGACCTTGTGGAGAAGAAGGAGGGGGAGGGAGGGAGGAAGCAAAACCAGATAGCAGACAAATGGAAAAGTGTGGATTACCATGCTAGAGGGAAAAAAAAAAAAGAGAACACTGAAAATCAGATCTGCCATGTAAATTTGTGAGGAGTGCTTGACCTCTAGCTATTAATTTCAGATAATACTAAATGTTTTTTCAAGAATGGTTTTATACCTCAATGATTCTATGCAAGGCGTCCACCTTTGTAGCTATATTTCCCTTGAGGTTCCTTACCATTTGCTGTACAGTAGCCAGTAATACACCGCATTTGCCCCCTGCTTGACATGACCTAAACCTCACATTTCTCAAAAGCAACTGGCTTCTGCTGTGGAATGATGCAGTTTTTGCCCTCTGTTCAACAAACCCAGCCACACACAGAGTTGTGATCTCATTCTGGAAAACTTCTGAAGGACAGTGGCCTTGTGCAGAGCAACAATCCCGAGTACTACGTCAGTTTCTCACCACTTACTCAGTCCTCACCTCCCCACACTGGTTTCAAGGTGTTTTTCTGTTCCCTAAATAGTGCGAAACAGTTAGCATCGTTGGGATTTACAGTAATTAGCTTTTGGAAGGCTGAACAGCTCACTTGCTAGGAATGTCTTCCAAGTTAAAAAGACAATAGATGTATATGTTTGCTACAAGAAGAGGCAGTGGTCTCACAGTTATCTTCCCAGCTAACTTCAACCTGGGGCTTGGAAACTTTTAGGCTTTATCTCAGTTTTTCTCTGAAGCACCACAGAGTTTCATTCTCATTTAATCCACTGTGGATTTAGAATACCCAAGTACTTGTGGCATTTTCTTTTCAAACACTGGGTTTCAGTTCAGGCCACTGGAGGCACAGGAGCAGAAGCGTTTAACATTGATGTGGATCCCTTACACTGGGACTACAGCAAGCTCCAAACTCTCATCTATTTAAAACATCTATTTATTTTTGAGCAGTTTTAAATAGATGAGAACTAAAGAGGAAGGGACCGTTGTGCTCTCAACACTGGCTTTTGCCTAGA